>NC_142587.1:66055303-66358333 GCF_965207765.1 Zootoca vivipara | reverse complement strand
GCCTCAGATGTCACGTGGAAATGAATGATGACAGAATCCTGTCCCGGTGATTAACATTGATGTATTGCTGTGAACTATAAGATCCTCTCTAATACATTTGATTTTTCCACATGTTTTCGTAATGCTTCAGCACAGAAAGTGACTTTTGGGCTTAGGTCATATTCAAGTCATAGCATAATGTGTGGCACTTATCTGACATGTGTCTCTGTAGTCCTGTAATTCCGAAGGTGAATTCCTATCAAGTTTCTCCAGTAGTTAATAAATTAAATATAGAGAACAATAACAAAGCTGAGGCTGTAGCTGATATGAGTAGAACCATTCTGCCTCTTTAAGTCTGCTCTGCCATCATTGATATGGGATTCTGATCACTGAACTGAGATCCCCTGGATAGGGGCTCCTGAATAGGGGTGGGGAAGAAATTTGATTCAGTTCATATTGAAAGGAGACGCTACCTAAAATCACACTTTCCAAACAATAAGAAAACAAACACAGCCATCCTTCAACATTCAGATTCCTCCATATCTTTCAGTGTAGTTCTCTAGCCAAGTATTGTATCCAAAAATACATATACTGAGATAAGATGTGCATCATAATGCACATATTAGTGAACATGGTGTACAAATATGCTTTAGATTATGGGAAACTGCTTTGCAAAATGCAAACCTTAAGGAAGATTGCTTAAAATGTACATATTAGAAGTTCACACTGAAATGCTGATACATTTTTATGAGAACTTATTTTTAATCGCAAACTGATGTGAAAATGTAGAGAACTGAACCGAAGATCGTAAAATGAGAACCTGAGAGAAACCAAACCTGACATTCACCCACCCCTGAATAACTAAATGACCCAGGGATTCTGCAGGTGAGCCACTTGATGCAATTCAAGGTAGCTCAAAACTGAAACCTTTCAGGTGAACATAAGAAGTTGTGTTATACAGATTCAGACCAGTATTGCTGACTCAGACTGGCAGCTCCTCAGGCAGATGCCATTCCCATTGCTGGTGAAACATGTGATGGGAAGGATGAGAGGAAGAATGAGTGACAGCAGGAGAGCAAGATGGAGTGGCAGGCAGAGCAAGAATGAGTGACGTGGAGAGAGCCAGCTGAGCAGGAGAGTTAGTTGAGCAAGGCTACATTCAGATGTAGGATTTATTGTGTGTGTTTGCTGCTTACAATGCTAGTTTCCTCACTGCGAGAAGCAAAGCTACAGGGAACCAGGCAGAGGGCCTTTTCGGTAGTGGCGCCCGCCCTGTGGAACGCCCTCCCATCGGAGGTCAAGGAGATAAACAACTACCTGACATTTAGACAACACCTAAAGGCAGCCCTGTTTAGGGAAGTTTTTAATCTGTGATATTTTAATGTATTTTAGTATTGTTGGAAGCCGCCCAGAGTGGTGGGGGAAACCCAGCCAGATGGGCGGGTTAATAATAATAATAATAATAATAATAATAATAATAATAATAATAATAATGCTTCTGTCCTGATTTCCATCATTCTTTTACACTGAAGAAGCTTGTTGCCTTGGGAACTCTGGCTTTTTAGTCAATATACTGGCATGCCATGCTAAATTTTAAATATTGGGAAGGAACCGTATGCTGCTATGTTGTTGTTGTTTAGTCTTGTCTGACTCATCCTGACCCCATGGACCATAGCACGCCAGGCACTCCTGTCCTCCACCACCTCCCGCAGTTTGGTCAAACTCATGTTGGTAGCTTCGAGAATACTGTCCAACCATCTCGTCCTCTGTCATCCCCTTCTCCTTGTGCCCTCCATCTTTCCCAACATCAGGGTCTTTTCCAGGGAGTCTTCTCTTCTCATGATGTGACCAAAGTATTGGAGCCTCAGCTTCACGATCTGTCCTTCCAGTGAGCACTCAGGGCTGATTTCCTTCAGAATGGATAGGTTTGATCTTCTTGTAGTCCATGGGACTCTCAAGAGTCTCTTGTAGTCCCAGCACCATAATTCAAAAGCATCAATTCTTCAGCGATCAGCCTTCTTTATGGTCCAGCTCTCACTTCCATACATCACTATTGGGAAAACCATAGCTTTAACTATATGGACCTTTGTCGGCAAGGTGATGTCTCTGCTTTTTAAGATACTGTCTAGGTTTGTCATTGCTTTTCTGGTATACCAGCCCAAATTTTGACTGTGTGAAACTCCTGTGAATAGTGGGGTTTGTGTGTCTGTTCTGGGAGATGCAACCCATCCCCTAATCCTTCTTGTAAGTGACAGTAACAGGAGAACCTTACTCCTTTCTCTAGCTCAGGAGGTGGTGACAGCTGTGTATTTGGGGAAATGTTAGGGGGAGTCTGAACTCAGCGGACCTGCTGAGTAATTTACCCAGTGGCCTCTAGGGGACAAGGCCTTTTCCAGTTTCAGTTTTCAGTTTAAACAGAAAACTTAATAAAAAACGATTCCAAAAAAAGGCCTTCTCCCAATCTAGCAGTGTGCTGGGGATTGAGCTATGGAATACCGTCTGGCAGTGTGTTGGTTGGCATCTGTTTGTCTTGAAGGGTGCACCTTCAGGGCTGAAGTCAAACTATTGGAGAGTTACAGCACCTGCTTTGGCCCTGAGTGTCGATATGGGAGAGACATGATTCAAGTTACAAGAAAGTAAATTCCGACAAAACACCAGGAAGAACTTTCTGACAGTAAGAGCTGCTTGACAGTGGAACGGTCTCCCTCGGGAGGTTGTTGACTCTCCTTCCTTGAAAGTTTTCAGCAGAGGTTGGATGGCCGTCTGTTGTGGATGCTTTAGTTGAGATTCCTGCATTTCAGGGAGTCAGACTAGATGACCCTTGAGGTCACTTCCAACTCCACAATTCTGTGATTCTATGTTTTGTTGCAGCTGGGCAGGTGAAGGAGTGCAGTTGTTCTGGTGTGGATGCACCATGGCATTTCTCTCTGCACTCATCTTAGCAGTCATTCCTCCTCTGGTCGCTGCTCTGGATACATGACCTGGATACATGGTGGAGTAATGTGTGCCTTTGATTATAACACAATCCTCAACCTGCTTAAGCATCCATGCTTTCACTTAATGTAATGCAGCCTTCAGCAACCTGGCTGCTCTCTGGCTGCTTTAGACTACAGCTCCCATTAACCCCAGCAAGCGCAGCTACACTGGTGTAGACAATATGGCCATGCTGACTGGGGCTGACAGTTGTCGTCCAAAATAGTTGAAGGGCACCAGGTTGGCAAAGGCTGAAGGCATGTACCCTCACCCTGAGTTCAGGATAGTGATTCCATTTAGATGTATGCAAAGAGGTTGGTCGCTGTCATCTAAAACCAAATATAATCACCCGATGATCTGTTTGTTCCCGCTCTTTCAAGGGAAGATACAGGAAAGCTGCTAATGAGAGGGCAATTATTTCAGCTGAATGCACTATTTGTTTATAGCTGGTGAAGAAAAACAACAACCACCACCCCAGATTAACCACACACTCAATGCAGTCTGGCAATTAAACAGTTCAATAGCAATAAAACAATTAGATCACAATGGTGAATTTCCATTTAAAGCTAATTAAAACAGTGTAAAAAGTGATTTGCATTAAGGGAAAACAAATGCAACCATCAATATGCGCTATGAATACAAGCAATGGCTCTGTATCTTATGGGTTTTTATGCAGTAATAATATTAAATGTATTTATTTAAATGAATGCTAGCTGTCCTAGTAACATTTCCTCTGCAGCCTTACCATCTCGGGTGAAAATGAAGATGAAGGAAGGCATTCTCTTAAGCAGAGGGCAAAAGAGAGGCAGGGCAGCAGAGCACTGAGTTGCTCATCACATCTTAGCCAGAGAATCAATAGGAGCTGGGGAAGAAGGGGAGCAACAACAGGGTAGGAAAGAAGGAAATGCTACACAGGGAGATGGCAAATTCAGGTGAACGGCAAGCACACAAACCAATTAAAGCTAATCATGTTGAAATTCCATTGACACCACTGAGAGGAAGAACATGCTTCCCCCATTGGTATCCATGGACTGAAAACTGCATCGTGGGGTAGTGTGCAGGCTTCACATGCATAGTGGTCCCTCTAGCCAGTATTGTCTATTGACAGGGACTGCCTGGGTACTGAGGAGGGGGCACTGGGAGAAGGTGGGGTTGGAGACTGAATTGGAATAAGGAACCAGTGAACTGGGGGAGGCTGTAACAGCTGAAAGACAAGAGTCGGAGGCAGGAGGAGCTGCAGGATTGTAGAGTGAAGGAGAAGAGAGTTCTGTAGCTACTGGGATTTTCTCCCGCCTTGAGGCTTATATCTGATGTGTGGACGGTCAATACAGAAGCTGATAGAAATGCAGCCATAGTTCTACGTCACATGCTCAAAAATGGTTACCGTTTCCCCACCACCAAGGTGGGAGACTTACACACTGCATTTCAGTATGTTAGATTGCTTGTTAGTGATTCAGCTAGGTTAGCTGATATTAAGTTGCATCTCTGATATTAGCACCGGCTTCAGTTCTGGGCTACAAGCACCTTTGGCTACCTATCATTGAGTGAATGGGTACGGGCATTTGATGAGACAGTCCTATAGCTAAAGCTAAGCAGATATGGTCCTTTAAGCTGCCTGGATGGAAGGCCACCTGGGAACCTTATGGTCCGTTTCTAGCTGTTAAATCAGCAGTTTGGAGGTGATAAATGTTTGTTTCTGTCATGAAAAGAGTCACCTGCTGATTTCTGTATACTGTATCAGACCTTTATTAAAAGCACACAAACAAGTCAGCCCCTTACACACACACACACACACACACACACACACACACACACACACACGATTATCCACAAGCATATATGAATGGTTCACGTGAAAGTGTAAAAAATAAAACTACATTACAAATGTAGAAACTGCCTAATGCCCGGTGGTCATACTATTTGTCTACCCTGTTACCTTCAGAACCTTTTTTCTGACCAGCCTCTCCTGTGCACTTAAATACAAAACCTTTGCCTCTTCCTTCAGACAGAAATGTTTCCAGGTCCTGGAGAATTTCGTGGTATTCCCACAGTTGCCACTGTGTGGAGATGTTGCGTCATAATCCCACCCAGACTGTGAATATTGCAGACGGCTCAAGGCTCAGTTGAATTGTCATTGTCCAAAGTGATTTTCCTGCCAATTCCATTGTATCATATTCTGAAAAGCTTTGCCTGCATCTTCTTATTGAACCAATATATCTGGTGATACAGAATTTCTTACAAACAGCATGTGGCCTGCAATGTTAGGTGCATTTACCTGGGAGTAAGCACTGAACCCAGGGGAACTTGCTTCTGTGTAAGCATGCATAGGATTACATTTATAGCAATTTGCAGGTTGGGGTGCTTTCTGTATTTATCACTTTTGTAAATGGGGTGTCATATGTTTCATTCCCCCCCCCCCGAAGAATTGATCATTTTTTTAAAAAAAATGTGTGATGGTAGATTGCAAGTATTACCATATATGCATTTCAACCCTGCTTTTCTATCAAGCGGACACTCAGATATCTGTATCAGTTGTGAATTTTCCTTCTTGATTATAATCGAGGCAAAGTGTTATTTGCTTTGCTTTTTCCCTGGCACAGGTTAGTGGAAGTTGCATTCAGAATGCAGAGCAGCGGTTCAAGTGATAGATCTTTCTATCTATTCAGGAAGAAAGCAGCATTACAGTCATGACACAACAACAAATAAAACAAAATGTAACAAAGGTGAGAACAAGCAAACCGGTCATAAATATTATTGGGATACGGATATACAGAGGGTGACAAAGAACAGCCAGCTCTTTGGAAATCCCTCCCTAGAGAAGCTAGACTGGTTTCCTCCTTGTTGTCCTTCCACCAGCAGCTGAAGATAGTTTTATTCTGACAGGATTTTATGGACTGGCTGTTGTTGTTGTTTTAGGGAAAGGCTTTTGAATTATGCTGTGCTATTTTACTTGCTGTATATTAACAGATTTTTTATATTATGTTCATTCTATTATAGTTTTATTACTTGCTAACTGTTATCTTTCATAGTTTTTATGAAACATATTCTTTATTTTAGCTGTGTGTTTTTTAATTTGTGTAAGTTGTCATAAGTCCTGGTCTGCAAAAAAAGGCATTATTATTATTATTATTATTATTATTATTATTATTATTATTATTATTACAGTCATACCTTGGTTCTTCAATTTAATCCATTCTGGGAGTCCATTTGACTCCCGAAACAGTTTGAAAACCAAGGCGTGATTTTCAATTGGCTGCAGGGGCTTCCTGCAGCCAATTGGAAGCCGCATCGGATGTTTGCCTTCCAAAAAATGTTCGCAAACCAGAACACTCACTTCCAGGTTTGTGACATTCAGGAGCCAGTTTGTTTGACAACTAAGGCTTTGGACTACCAATATATGACGGTATTGTTTCCTTGCCACTGCTGCCAGTTCCACTCAGTAGTTTTCCTGGACTTTGGCAAGTTCTCAGATTTCTTCAGGGATATGGGAACTTGGGAGGCTCACTTCCAAGTGTTGGGGTTGAGGCACATAGGACTCAGGTAGGCAATAGAAGCATCCTGGCTTTTCAGCAGGAAAAAGAAGGTGCTGCTGGGCGCAGCTATTGTTGGTTTTGTTTAGTCATTTAGTCGTGTCCAACTCTTCGTGACCCCATGGACAACTGCACACCAGGCACTCCTGTCTTCCACTGCCTCCTGCAGTTTGGTCAAACTCATGTTTGTAGCTTCGAGAACACTGTCCAACCATCTCATCCTCTGTCGTCCCCTTCTCCTAGTGCCCTCCATCTTTCCCAACATCAAGGTCTTTTCCAAGGATTCTTCTCTTCTCATGAGGTGGCCAAAGTATTGGAGCCTCAGCTTCACGATCTGTCCTTCCAGTGAGCACTCAGGGCTGATTTCCTTAAGAATGGATAGGTTTGATCTTCTTGCAGTCCATGGGACTCCAGCACCATAATTCAAAAGCATCAATTCTTTGGCGATCAGCCTTCTTTATGGTCCAGCTCTCACTTCCATACATCACTACTGGGAAAACCATAGCTTTAACTATACGGACCTTTGTAGGCAAGGTGATGTCTCTGCTTTTTAAGATGCTGTCTAGGTTTGTCATTGCTTTTCTCCCAAGAAGCAGGCGTCTTTTAATTTCGTGACTGCTGTCACCATCTGCAGTGATCAAGGAGCCCAAGAAAGTAAAATCTCTCACTGCCTCCATTTCTTCCCCTTCTATTTGCCAGGAGGTGATGGGACCGGACCAGTGACCATGATCTTGGTTTTTTTTTTATGTTGAGCTTCAGACCATATTTTGCGCTCTCCTCTTTCACCCTCATTAAAAGGTTCTTTAATTCCTCCTCACTTTCTGCCATCAAGGTTGTGTCATCTGCATATCTGAGGTTGTTGATATTTCTTCCGGCAATCTTAATTCCTGCTTGGGATTCATCTAGTCCAGCCTTTCGCATGATGAATTCTGCATATAAGTTAAATAAGCAGGGAGACAATATACAACCTTGTCGTACTCCTTTCCCAATTTTGAACCAATCAGCTGTTCCATATCCAGTTCTAACTGTAGCTTCTTGTCCCACATAGAGATTTCTCAGGAGACAGATGAGGTGATCAGGCACTCCCATTTCTTTAAGAACTTGCCATAGTTTGTTGTTGTCGACACAGTCAAAGGCTTTTGCATAGTCAATGAAGCAGAAGTAGACGTTTTTCTGGAACTCTCTAGCTTTCTCCATAATCCAGCGCATGTTTGCTATTTGGTCTCTGGTTCCTCTGCCCCTTCGAAATCCAGCTTGCACTTCTGGGAGTTCTCGGTCCACATTCTGCCTAAGCCTGCCTTGTAGAATTTTAAGCATAACCTTGCTATACAGTATATAGGTTGGCATCTGAGTTCGTGCGAGTGGACTTCTGCTTATGCAACAGAACTCCCCCCCCCTTTCCTCCTGCCAACCCCCCCCCCATTCCAATCTGTAGGTTTCTCATTATTTCTATTAGTTTATTGTTCTCTTGTATATTCAAGTTCGGACAAGCCATCACGATTTCTTGTAATTAATTATGTAACCTGCTGAAATCCCACCAAATGCTTTCTAAAACAATTAAAAACAACACCAACCCAACCATTTCTTGATCTTGTTGGACGGGTCATAAAATTAGCAATGCCATCTATATAGAGGTTAATTTAAAATATTGTTACTATTCTAATCATAATTGCATTTCCTCCATCATAATTACTAGGGGCCACTCAACAGATAAAGGGCAGCCTTTCCGTGTACTCTACTCCACGAAAGGATACACAGGAATCTTTGCTGAAATCAATTTTTTGTGGCAATTGCTGTAATTAAAATGCAAGAAAACAGGAATTTCAGAAGCCGAAAAAGAAAAAGAAAGCAACAGCAACAACAAGAAGAAGAACAACAACGCCCTCCTTTGTCTCCAAAAGAAATCCCAAATAAAGAGGTCTTGCAGCATGATAATTAAAGCTTTAATTGCTCACGTGCTGTTAGCAGCAAGAGTGATGCTGGAAAGGTCAGAAATTAGCAACTGCAGTTAAACCACTGCTGGTCTGCTAAGATTTCCAAGCCAGGCTATAAAAAAGGTACAATTTACAGCACCCAAAAGTAACGAAGAACTCTAATACAGGAGAAGCTTACACGACACCCTCCAGATGTCGTGCCAGTGTGGTGTAGTGGTTAAGAGCGGTAGACTCATAATCTGGGGAACCGGGTTCGCGTCTCCGCTCCTCCACATGCAGCTGCTGGGTGACCTTGGGCTAGTCACACTTCTCTGAAGTCTCTCAGCCCCACCCACCTCACAGGGTGTCTGTTGTGGGGGAGAAAGGGAAAGGAGAATGTTAGCCGCTTTGAGACTCCTTCGAGTAGTGATAAAGCAGGATCTGTAGTGATAAAGCAGGATCTGGAGGGCCGCAGTTTGGGGGTGCCTGCTCTAATAGAACCAGCAGCAAGGTGTTTCCCCTTCTCAACTTTCAGTTGTCGATTATTTAACATTGCCTCCGTCTAATAACAGCTGAACTTAAAAGCATCGCAAGAAAGATGTCCCATCTGCAAATGGTTTAAATTGCTCTGCTAGCAAGCATTCCATTGACTCCCCAGAAATGGGAAGGTCAGATACCTATCTAAAATGGCCTGGACAGTCATTGCACCATGATGGTTTCTTTTTTTAAGGAGACAGCTATGCCAAGCTACCACTTAGCATAAATAAAATGAGTTCACACACTAATATATTTTATCTAAAAGGGACAGGCTGCATTTTTCTATAAATAAAAATGAAATGGCCATGCTTTTGATTCATTAGATCCTCTCAAGTCATCTAAGATTAGTTAAGGCTGCAGTGACTGTGTCACAGTATATAAACCTATGCATATGCACTCAGAAACAAACCCCACTGAGTTCAGTGGGGCCTACTCACTGGTAAAGTGCATAGGATTGCCACCTCAAACTTTGAGCCTGGCTACTTGATACACTTACCACAGGCTACCAGGCCCAACATGCAGGGGCAGATATACCATGAAACTAATGAACTTTAAGCTTCAGGGCCCCTAATCCCAGAGGGGTCCCCGAAAAGACTTTAGTCCACATTGCTTAAAATTTTGGGGGGTCTGGTAGACCCAAATTGAGTTGCACAACTCAGATTGATTAATTTTTGGTTGTATATAGTTCAACAATCCCAAAGTTTGAGAGTCAGTAGCACAGATGTTGTAAAGGTGTGCTGGTCTGTTGTGGAACAACTCCGTTAAAGAATGTAACAGTAGCTAACCAGACCTCTTTGCTGGTTCTGAAGGCCCCCCCCTTAACAGTTCAAGCTTTTCGGCCCCCCAAATGTAGGTCAGCCATTGCCATTATGTCTGTCCAGTATCAAAACAACGGAGGCGGGCCCAATTGGGCTCCTATATGGGGAAAGTCCCTCTGGTAGGTGGGAAAGTCATACAGTGGGGGAGGAATCCCTCAACCCACTTTGCCCCATGGCTGTTGTGAGGGGTGGCATATGACTCTTTGTGTCTAGCATTGGGGAGTAACCCCAGTGGCAGAGATGGGTATTGTATTGGCTCAAAAAAGGGATAGCACTATTTTTAGGGGAAACAATATGGAGTCTTATGGCACCTTAAGGATACATTTATTGTGGCATAAGATTCTGTGGATTACAGTCTGCCTCATCAGTTGCATTGAGTGTTATTCTGAGTTACAGGTATATATACACACACATCACAGCAGGCCCTAAACAATGTGATTCCTGTTGCAAAGGACCCCATGCCCAGAAGCTGACTGGACAGGTAGCTGAATCTTACTTCAACATGGGAGATGAGGGATAATAATAAGAATAAACCGGGGGAAAACAAAAAAAAAATCCATTTTTTTCAGCTAGGAACAGCTAGAAAAACGGGGATTTCCCGGGGGAAATGGGAGACTTGGCAGCTATGGTATTTGTCTTTAAGAAGCCAGAAGGTTCCTTCTTGTTGTTGTAACCGACTAATACTGCTACCCCTCTGAATTTTCTTAGTGGTGCCAATGAAGCCCCAGATAGCTGAATAATTTTATTTATTAGTTCCTCTTATAATGTGGAGCTATGAGGCCCTTTAAAAACAGAAGTAGATAGTTTGATTATGATTGAAAGATAGCAGAAATAATACACCACAGAAACAGAGCAGATGCAGTATGGGGATTGTTAAACAGTTAATAGATTTTTGTCTAGCATCAGCTTAAAGGCATTAACAGCAGGGATAACTATTGCACCACCGACTAAATTCCAGTCATTTCCTTCTCTATCTAGTGGGGAGGGAAGATTAGCGGAGACAAATAGGCAGGTAGATTTTTCAGCTTTGCACTCAAAAGAAAATGAGCAGGAAATGGAATTGTTAATTTCCATTTCAGAGAGCCATATATAGACTTTGGCCATGTCTATAGTGCAAGGCATTCTGATTCTTCTCTGTGCAGTTTTGATTCACAGGTTTGTGTCAAGGTTTTACCTCAGGTTACCTGATTCTTCCCTACTTCTGTTTTCAATGTGTGTTTTTCTTTCTCTTGTTTACAGGGACAATCACCTGTGCCCCCCATAAGGCCTTCTTGAAGGCTCAGGGAGTCCTCCTGAATGCTCTGGGGCCACTACAACAATTATACAAGAAACAGACCTGATTTTTAAAAATCCTCACTAACTGGGTTAGGAGACGATTTATAGGCAACACAGTGTCATTCACATCCATTTTAATATGTCAGCTTGGATAGTTGAGAGCCAATGTGGCACACATCACATTTTCAAGCCTTCCATCCCACAGGGGCACAGCACATTTGACAGCCATTTCCTCAAATGATGGTTAATAGAGCAATCCCATGCCTCTTTACACAGAAGTAAATTCTAGTGAGTTCAAATGGCTTATTTCCAAGTAAATGTATCAGGAGTGCAGGATAAATAAGTTGGGTTTGTTTTGTATTTCCCAGCATTCAGTTGTATGTCTAGAATGTATATTTGGCTTAAAATGGGCTTGCTGCCATTTTCTATTCTACATCAAACATATTCACAACTGATCCATTTCAGATTAAAAGGTGTTTGTGAAAATCTCCTAATTGCAAATGTCATGCTGCCAGACACATACAAGGATTCACAGATGTCTGAAACTGTAAACTGCACAGGTCAGATGACTGTAAAAGGAACAGTCAGAGAAAAACATAGGTGTGCCCAAATTCTTACTGAAAACTATTTTAAATTGTCCACCCAAGGCCTTAATCATGGAAAAGGAAAGTAAGGATTCCTTGAGCTTCAATGTCCTGTTTATTCCGCATTCATCTTGATTTACTTGCAAAAAGCTTCTTCTGTAGATAGACTATCTAATGTCTTTATTAAGTATTTGTTTTGATTTGTTTATGAGGTGGTTATATGACTATGAACATTCATCCTGATTTGCTCTATAGGGTGTCAACATTTCTTCCCATTAATAATCCACCCCACACTTTTCATATCTCCATCAGTTTCCCAATTGCAAACATTTGTGTGTGTGTGTGTGTGTGTGTTTTAAATGCGGATTTGTTGCACTATGGCAACAAGGTTCTTTAATTCACTAAATTGCACAAATGTAAATTTCAAGTATGTGCTTGAATCCCTTCCACAAAATAGTTGGTCTGCAGACACCCTAAAATGTGTATTTTTGCGCAAAGCAATGCAACCAAGAATTTCTCAGATTATGCTTCCCAGCATCTATCACTATGTATGATTTTGTTTTAGAGAAATACAGAAGTGATGCTCTTTATCAGATGGATGGACAAGGCATTCCTCCTCATGTGTACCTTTTGCAAAGGGGAGGCAGTGCTTGTGGGACAGGCTCATCATAGCAGCCTTGATCATATAATGAGGGAAGGATTGAAGTGGAGAGACAAGGTTGTTTCTGCATACTTTAGAAAAGGCATGAAAGCTTAAATGGGGGAATCAACTGAGTGCAGCAGTTACTGTAACAATTAAGCTGACATGATGAAAAGAGGGAGCAGAGAGGGTGGGACAGATCATCCACCCCCACAGAATGCCTGCATGGGCAGGTGGCAGTTTTGAGCCATGCCTCCTGCCAGCAGAAGATAATGGTGCTCAGTTACAAAGCTCCAGTGAGACACAGATGTCGTTTTCTAAAGTTAGGGAAACACAAACAGACTAGCTGATGAAACCAGGTCAAATAGGAAATGGGAGAAAATGGATCGTGGAAGCTAAAGCCATGATAGGGGATGGAAGCAGTGATGCAGAGGATACAGATGGTACAGTCCTACATTGGTAGCTGCCTTATACTTACTGAGACCATGGGTCTCAG
Source organism: Zootoca vivipara (assembly GCF_965207765.1). Classification (NCBI taxonomy): domain Eukaryota; kingdom Metazoa; phylum Chordata; class Lepidosauria; order Squamata; family Lacertidae; genus Zootoca; species Zootoca vivipara. The sequence goes on along the minus strand of NC_142587.1, from coordinate 66,345,588 downwards.
TATAGTTTACAGTGACTAGCAGAGAGTCCTGAACCATAGGGTACCTGGCGGCAAGTCCCACTGGTGTACACGATTCCACTGCAGATGCTAGCACATAGTCTGGCAGACTCACAGCTCCAAAGTCCAGTGGACCAAAGCCTCTGCAGCTGATCCAAGGGTCAGGGTACCTAGAGGTCAGTCCAGCACAAGCTCAGACCCAAAGAGCTCCCCGGAACATCCAAGCCATGGTCCAGGCAATGTGGGAAGTTGAGTAGAGACAGCCCCTCAGATTCTGTTGCCCTTTTATATGTTGCATGCTGATTGGCTTGCATTTGAGCCTGTAGAGAGGCACGTGACCTTCACCTGCTCCAGTTGAGGAATCGCACACCTTCTCCCAGAACTAGCAAGCCCCACCTGGCCAGCTAGTGAGCTGGGCTATGGGCCCTTGCCTGCCCCAGCCTCCTGGAGCACCACTCCCGCTGCTCCCTATGCCTCAAAGCCTGCTGTGTTCATGGAAACAGGGGCCCCTGCTGCTCTGGTTTCTGTGCCCCAGTCCCGGCTACACCGCTTGCCAGGATCTCCTTCCTCCTCCCAGTTGTCCTGCCAGTTCATGACACAGAGATTCTCCAGAATTTCAGATCTGGGTCTCCCTCAGCCCTACTTGGAGATGCCAGGGATTGAACCTGGGTTTCTCTATATGTGGTTATGGCTTCACTGACAAGTTGTGCCCCATGTATCTAGTGCAGTTTGTGTCTGATCAGAGGACACTCCTACAGATGGATTTCAGGAAAACCATCCTCACCACCCCTAGCTCACCTGCCACTGCTGAATGCACAGGGCAGCTCAGGCCAGGACCCTTGTGGGTCCAGAAATTCAGAGCATGCTGCTGGTTAAGTTACCCAGAAATTGGTGTTTAGGTGAAGTGAACAATCCCAAATGCTGAAAGACGTGCAGAATGGCAACATAAAGAATTTCTGTAAGCTGCTGCAAAATGCAGTTGGCAAATATCATCCGCCAGAGTCTTTCCAGATGAAGCATGTGAACACTGGTAGGTAAGGGCTCGCCTTCACTTCCACTTGTTCAAGTGGTTTTGCCTTGGAAAACTCAATTGTTTTGTCCATTTCCCTTGGAAAACTCAATTGTTGTTTGGGGGAAAGTGGCAGGCCAAATGAAAGTGTGGATGTCTCCTAATTTCTGAAGTGTCCCATATCCCACCACGGGAGTGGCTGGTCAACTTCCCATGATACATCATGGCTTGGACTGCTAAATTCTGTCATTCTCCTGCCCTTTCTTAGTTGACCTGGTTTGCTCTACCAGGCTGTTTGTGTTTATGCAACTCAAAAAGACATCTGCCACCAGCCACCCCCCCGAAAGTTCTCATCTGTGCCTCAGTGGAGTTTTGCCGTTGACGGCTATCCTATTTATATTAATTGAATGCACTGTATTCTCCATACACCACTGATTGGCCTAATTTATTTCAGTTCCTTAAAGGCCTGGGATTTTCCTGTTTGCCCTCGCTGCATTGTTTTTACTCATTTGGCTCCAATTAGCCTCAGCTAACAAAAATACATTATCCTGAGCCTCTCCTTAGCAGTGCTGTTTCTAATGGCACAATTTGTGATTCATTTATTTTTATTTTTAAAGAAGTCTTTAATGTAAAGACATTAGGAATTAAGTTACATTTCTCTAGTGGGGAAGAGAAATATTGATTGCAGGCACCTGGGGTCCCCCCATCTTTAAAGAAGAGTTGTGATTTTTAACTTTAACTAATAAACGTTGACAGAATCAGTGAGCTATCAACACCATGTGTCAGCCCTTTGTGAGGGACAGATCATCCCCCTTGCTTGGTTTGCTGAGGATGTGCTTGAATATTAGCACCCAGACTTGGTATATTTTTCAACTATCTTTCAGCACCAGGATGTTGCTGTGGGAAAGAGATGAACTGTCCCTTCTAAGTTACTGGGTTATTTTCCTTAGCCAGCCAGGTGAAAAGGAATTGCATGCCCAGCCGCAGAGTCCCTGTCCCCAGGGAGTCTGGGGAGGGTAACTAGAGAGATGAATGAATGGACACGACAAGTGGCTGGGATTTAAAAGGCCACAGCTTTACTGATTTCAGGTGTAGGTAAACTTTGGCATAGGCATTGGGCGTGTATCCCTCTCAGTCCCCTGGCATGACAGGGTCTAATTGGCGAAGAAGGGACCGTCGCAAAACGCAGGTCTATGCAGATGGTTCCAGCCCGCTGTTTATGCCTGGGGAGCGGACCTGAGTGAAGACTGCCACACCAGATTAGCTCCCCAAGCACCACCCCCAGGCCGCCGCAGATTGGCTAAATTTGAACTGAGGGCCTGGCAGTGCCCACAATGCTTTGTGGAGGCTGGAGAGGAGTGGCAACGGCCACAAAAACAGGGCTAGGCTCAGAGGGTGTACGGAGGCACCACGGCAGGCTACAGCCGCTGCTTACTGCTGAATTGAGTAAGCTGCCATTAAAAGAGAAAGACAATTGCTCTGGCCGTTTGAGGCCTCAAAAAATTAACCCACAAGCTTCCTCTGCTCTGAGGCTATTCTTCCACATGGCACCACCAAATAGTACATTTGAGTCTCTATTTGTGCTATATTGTGTAATTTAGTTAATGTAAAAATAATAATGCATAGAGGTATTAAGTGTATATATTAGCTAATATAGCATGCATTTCTTGTATTGCACAGCAATTTAAACATGACAACTTTAACTTCACATTGTGTAAACCTTCCCTACTCCTGCCTGTGTTTTGAGTAGAGCTGGATAAATCTGTCAATAATGGTGTCTCTCTGTTTCTCTTCCCTTCCCCAGTCTTAAGTTCACTTGCCCACATTTCTGCATTAGTTTGCAATTTGTTTTGTGAAGAAAAAGGGGGAAAGTACTCATGAATACTTGATATAACACACATTTTTTCCAAACGATTTTCACAAATAAAATACATTTCTGAATGCTTTTTACAGACCAATATAAAAATGATAATGATAGCCTATCATTTTAGGATACTATGGTCAATCAGCAAGGTTTTCTCCTAGCATGGAGCATTCGTTAGGGTGTACAAGGCAGGTTCTGTGCAAAAAACAGACTGCAATGGATTCAGATAATCCATATGTTCCAATATGGATTGTGGGTGGATTTTGTGGGGAGGGGGGAGGACTCAGTCTCCATCGATACTGGAATAAAATGTTGTGTGTAAGTAGTCTATATGTGGAAAGTGCATTAGAGAAAAGAGATTTAAGTCAGGGGTGGGGGAACCTATGGCTTTTCAGATGCTTTTGGACTCCATCAGTTCCAGCTAGCATTGCCAATGGTTAGGGAATGTGTGAGATAGAGTTGAGATTCCCATCCCTGATTTAAGTAGCAAGATTATTTTCTTCAGTAGCTAAAAAAAACCTTTGTATGTAGCTAGCATGTAACTTCTGAGACCCATGTGAAAAACCGTGGTGAGTGGCTATAGATACTTCCATGAATGCCACCAGCGGAGGAGAAAAAAGTTTTGCAGTTTTCTTTCCAAAGGGATTCTGTCACTGTTCTTGCTGAATTGATCATCTTAATGGGATATGTTTGGAAAGGATCCAAATTCTAATTTTGGAAATTGAATTGTTTTAGTGATTAAACAAAGTAACCGAGGGCATCACCCTATTAAATAAGATATTTCATGCATGTGATTAATTGTAATCTCAATGTAAATCCTTTTGATTTAGAGATTAATGTTGATTCTTTGCTTTGAGTTTACTGTCCATTTGTTTTGTTAATTAAAATTAAAGATAGAAGACAGATAGCTGTGGAACCTCTTCAGGTTGTTGATGCCCACTTTATTAAATAGGACATTTCCCATTACTATCCTCAAAAGTAATGGGCTTGGTATAACTATATTAACCTTCCTGGGAAGCAGCATCAATGAACGAGGGAAGTTTGCACTCATTTCTTCTGATTGTAAAGCATGTCACATTTCACATCACTTTAAAAATAACAATAGACAGCCTTTTTGGTCTCCAATGCAGTTTTCTTCCTTCCAAAGAAAGCCAATGTGCTTGAAAAATATATCACTTTAACAAAGAGGGTCATTTTCCCCTTGTGCAGCTTAGTTTATGGCTTCCGTATTAAATAGCCATCTAAAGCAACAACAGTTTATTGCAGAATGGTGTGCTGCTTTTTTATTGGCATCATGTGTTGAAAATCTACCCACTACTGCTACAAAGTGGTTCTGTGATCCTGGGGGAAACTGATAAAATAATACACTTTTAAATAAAATAAGCTTAAATTTTATCTGCCTTGCTGGACCAGGCTAAGCCCACTGTTTCAAGCAGTGAGCACCAGTCAGATGCCTATAGATGCTCACAACAGGGCATGGAAACAACATTCCTCCTGTTCCTTCCACATATGGTAGTCAGAGATACACTACCCTTATTCATGGAGGTTCTAGTAACCTCTAATGTCTAATAGCTGTTGATGAATCCAGCATCCATCTATTTGCAAACCTTCTTTAAAGCCATCTAAAAGGCCATCATATCATCCTCAGGCAGCAATTTTTACAAGTTAATTCTGAGCTGTATCTCTAATCCCTGTGATCTCTCATTTTACTGTCAGTTTCACTGAGTGACCATGGAAGCTAGTATTGTAGGGAGGAGTGTTAATTGCTGTCCCTGACCATTGTCTCCATGGCATTCATAACTTTGCTAACTCCCGTAATGCTCCCCCAATCGTCTGTGCTTTAAAGCAAAACAAAAGTCCCAAATGTTTCAACCCAAGGAAACTCCCATTATCCTGGACCACTGGGCATGCTGTGGGGAGTTGGAGACCAAATCATTTGGGCGTCACCATGTTGTTGTTGTTGTTGTTGTTGTTGTTCTTCTTCTTCTTCTTCTTCTTCTTCTCCTCCTCCTCCTCCTCCTCCTCCTCCTCCTCCTCCATTAAATTTATATACCACCCTATACCTGGGGGTCTCAGGGTAGTTCAAAGAATAAAATCTAGATTTAAAATCACAAAATACATACCGTAATAAAAATAAAAACAACAACCCAATAGCCCCCCCCCAAAGAAAACACACACATTTTAAAAGGGGATAGGATGTTGGCTACTTGAGTGTTTCTTCATAGGGAAGATCAGGCATCCCCAAACTGCGGCCCTCCAGATGTTTTGGCCTACAACTCCCATGATCCCTAGCTAACAGGACCAGTGGTCAGGAAAGATGGGAATTGTAGTCCAAAACATCTGGAGGGCCGAAGTCTGGGGATGCCTGGGGAAGATGTATCAATGACTTGATTGCTTTGTTGTTCCCCTTGGTGGAATCATTTTTGAATAACAGTTGTGGGAAACTACAGGAAAGGAGAGGGTTGTTGCACTCAGATCCTGCTTGTGGGCTTTCCATAGGCAACTGGTTAGCTACTGTAAAAAGAGAATGGTGGGTTGGATGAACCACTGGCCTGATTCCTTGATAACCTTTTTTGAGATGGGGAGCCTGAGAACGCTGTAAATATCATAGGAGCTTGGGAAGCTGCTTGCCTTTCCAGCTCTGCATTGGCTAAAGTGATTGGCAGCGGTTCCCCAGCCTTTTGGACAATCCTTCCTGGAGACACGAGGATTGAATGCCGGGGGTCGAAGCTTTCTGCAATCAGAGTGTGTGCTCTACCACTGAGCTACAACATCACGAGGGTGTGTGAAGGAGGCTGGCTTTTGCACGTCCAAGAGTTTTGCAGAACTTCTTTCAATTTCAGTTGTTGATCTGTAAACAGCGAGCTGGTCTCAGATGGCACAATGGGTCAGTGCATCTGGCTGTTAACCAGAAGGTGGGTGGTTCGAGCCCATGCAGGGATGTCTGTGGGCAGGATTCCTGTACTGCAGGAGATTGGACCAGATGGGCCACGGAGTCCCTTCCAACACTACAATTCTATGATTCTATGATAAGCAACTTATTTTGTCCCCCATTTTGAACTGCATCAAGATTGCTGAGAGGAGGCAGATTAAAACCTCTACTCGCTAATGAACTTGATGAAATCGAGAGAGCCCTCTCTGTGCCACTAATATCCACATGGGGACAGCAATCTTGAACATTAGGACTGCTGGGGAGCAGAGTTTTTAACTTCCCTGCAAAAGCCTGATGCAGTCAAAACTAAGCAGTATGGAAACGCTTTGCACCATAGTGATGGAGTGATGAATCTCGAGAATGACAAAGTCAGGAAACCGGAGCATAAACACTGTAGGAACTGCATCTGGAAGACGCACAGGGATGTAACAATATGCAGGTAAGCTGAAAATATTCAAGTAATTCGTGGCAGTCTTTGAAATGAAGCCATTGTAAGTCTAGAGACTTTGGGTCAAAAATGCTGACTGCAACAGTCTGGGTAGAAAGAAAGACTGAGATCCAAAGCAGAGTAGAGGTAATTTTAAGGCACACAGAATCATAGAATGGTAGAGTTGGGAGGAACCATGAGAGTCATCTAGTCCAGCCCCTTGCAATGCAGGACTCTTTTGCCCAACATGGGGATGGAACCCTGATTGTGAGATTAAGAGTCTTATGTTCTACCAACTGAGCTATTTCCATGCAGGAAATGGAAACCTTGAGTTTATGTGTCTTAACCCCACCAGATTACAAACTCCTACTGAAACGGAGAGGACTTTCCAAAAGTATCTGAAAGTATGGTGTATGGAGGCCTGCTGTTCAAAATGGTTGGGAAAGGGTGCTAAAGCTCTGGGATGAACTTAAATGTATGACATTTCCTCATCCTCCACCTAAATTGAGCCCTTAATCTGTAATTGCCAGGAGAGTTCCACAGCAGAAAGGAAGATGCTTCAATTAGCAAGCTAAATAGGATAAAGGCATTTTAGTGAAATGCCTGCTGACCTGCATTCCACAATCAAATCTTTCAGTGATTTGATAATTGGGAGTATCCTGTGTGGAGCTATTAATAGTTACATACTTGCCAATGAGAAAGGAGGAAAGAAGCCTGAGCAGATATGAATAATGGAAATGTAAAACAACGTTAAATGCAAAATAACGGCACGGTGTAATTGGCAAGCTGACCTTTCATCTAATATTTCAGGTCTGTGGTGTAACTCTCCTGGTGATGAATTTGAGTACAGTACAATATTCAGATAATTACAGCTCCAAATAATCCAAATCTGTTAATAAATGTCTTCTGAATTCAGGGAGTTTCCCAGAGATCCATTTTGGCAGCACAATATTAAGAAGCTCTTACAATAAATGGGCTGATTTAGGCTATCGGGAAGAAATTATTGCCTGTTAACTATTTAGCTACTGCTCAAAAGGCAGGTAGCAGCCACATACATCCATGTTAGAGAGATGTGTGTGTGTGTGTGTGTGTATACAGTGGTACCTCGGGTTACAGATACTTCAGGTTACTGATGATTCAGGTTACAGACTCCGCTAACCCAGAAATAGTACCTTGGGTTGAAAACTTTGCTTCAGGATGAGAACAGAAATCGCGTGGCGGCAGCAGCAGGCCCCATTAGCTAAAGTGGTACCTCAGGTTAAGAACAGTTTCAGGTTAAGAACAGACCTCCAGAACAAATTAAGTTCTTAACCTGAGGTACCACTGTACATATACATGCGCCCTTGATTGAGCAATATGACATGCTGCTAGCAATGCTTCTCACTTTTTTGCATTTTTATATTTGAATTTTAAATGAAATTATATCCACAGTTGATACCTATACAAAGTCTTCTTCAGGTGTTAGAAATGTGAGTAAGAAAGGCAGGGAGGCTGGGACAGGGCAGCAGGACGCGGGTGGCGCTGTGGTCTAAACCGCTGAGCCTCTTGGGCTTGCAGATCAGAAGGTCGGCGGATCGAATCCCCATGATGGGGTGAGCTCCTGTTGCTCTGTCCCAGCTCCTGCCAACCTAGCAGCTCGAAAGCATGCCAGTGCAAGTAGATAAATAGGTACCGCTGCATCGGGATGGTAAACAGTGTTTCTGTGTGCTCTGGTTTCCGTCACGGTGTTCCGTTGTGCCAAAAGCAGTTTAGTCATGCTGGCCACATGACCCAGAAAGCTGTCTGTGGACAAATGCCAGCTCCCTTGGCCTGAAAGCAAGATGAGTGTCGCAACCCCATTGTCACCTTTGACTGGAATTTACATCCTCATGTAGCCATGAAGGTCACTAGGTGTCTCCACCTGACTGACCTCACAGGATTGTTGTGAGGATAAAATTAGGAAGGGGAGAACCATGTATGTCACTTTGAGCTTCCTGGAGGAAAGGTGAGGTATAAATGTAATAAATATATGCATCCAGAAAATCCTAAAATTTGCAGTATGTAATAAAAGAATATGATATTGTAAACATGCCATAAAAGGTAAAGGGACTGACTCTGAGGTTGCAGTGCTCATCTCGCATTATTGGCTGAGGGAGCTGGCGTACAGCTTCCAGATCATGTGGCCAGCATGACAAAGCCGCTTCTGGCGAACCAGAGCAGCACATGGAAACGCCCTTTACCTTCCCACTGTAGCGGAACCTATTTATGTACTTGCACTTTGACATGCTTTCGAACTGCTAGGTTGGCAGGAGCTGGGACCAAGCAAGGGGCGCTCACCCCATCATGGGGATTCGAACTGCCGACCTTCTGATCGGAAAGCCCTAGGCTCTGTGGTTTAACCCAAAGCGCCACCTGTGTCCCTGCAAACATGCCATGGAAAGCCTCTAATAGACAGCAGCATGTGGTTTTACTGAGGGAGCAAGTGAGTTACTCAAGTAAAATAACAAAAAGAAAGGGAAAGGGAAGGTTAAAATAAGTGTTGTTTAGTTGTTTAGTCATGTCCGACTCTTCGTGACCCCATGGACCAGAGCATGCCAGGCACTCCTGTCTTCCACTGCCTCCCACAGTTTGGTCAAACTCATGTTAGTAGCTTCGAGAACACTGTCCAACCACCTCGTCCTCTGTCATTCCCTTCTCCTTGTGCCCTCAATCTTTCCCAACACCAGGGTCTTTTCCAGGGAGTCTTCTCTTCTCATGAGGTGGCCAAAGTATTGGAGCCTCAGCTTCAGGATCTGTCCTTCCAGTGAGCACTCAGGGCTGATTTCCTTCAGAATGGATAGGTCTGATCTTCTTGCAGTCCATGGGACTCTCAAGAGTCTCCTCCAGCGCCATAATTCAAAAGCATCAATTCTTCGGCAATCAGCTTTCTTTATGGTCCAGCTCTCACTTCCATACATCACTACTGGGAAAACCATAGCTTTAACTAACTAAAATTAAATTAAACTGGAGTGCATTAGGAAGTAAGAATGTATTAGAGAAGTCTTAAAGAGAATTATACCATGTAATGTATGCTCATTGATAACATAAGGATATACATCAGGAATTGACAGGAAGCCCACTGGGTGAGTTTAAATTAAACTTAGATGATATTGAATAGGCTCTCTTTCTTTTCTTTTTTCTCTTTATTTAAAAGAAAAACCAATATAAAGACTTGGGTGTATTAAAAATATATTAACGTATTTTTGACTTATTGTGGTTGTCAATGCACTCGGTATAAAAGGGTAGCAAAGAAGAGAGAGAAAGGAAAAGAGGGAGGGCGGGTCAGGGAAGGGGAGGGAGGGGGGAGAATGTATATTTATTAGTTGATGTAATTTGTTTGGAATTTTCCTTTTGTATTTGTGGGAATATTTTGTAAAAACCTTTTTTTTAATGCAATTTTTTTTTAATTTTTTTTTTAAGAATAAAAGAATAAATATTGACATCCTGGGCATCAGTGAACTAAAATGGATGGGAATGGGCAAATTCAGTTCAGATGACCATCATATCGACTACTGTGGGCAAGAGTCCTGTAAAAGAAATGGAGTGGCCCTCATAGTCAACAAAAGAGTGGCGAAAGCTGTACTGGAATGCAATCTCAAAAATTATAGAATGATCTCGATACGAATCCAAGGCAGACCTTTTAACATCACAATAATCCAAGTTTATGCACCAGCTACCAGGGCTGAAGAAACTGAAATCGACCAATTCTATGAAAACTTACAACACCTTCTAGAAATGACACCAAAGAAGGATGTTCCTCTCATTATAGGGGATTGGAATGCTAAAGTAGGGAGTCAAGAGATAAAAGGAACAACAGGCAAGTTTGGCCTTGGAGTTCAAAACAAAGCAGGGCAATAAGTAACCCTGCACAAAATCTCTGGGAGTACCCAAGTAAAGTCCCCCTGCCAGCACATTATTATGATTTAAGATGCTTAGGTACCTTTCCTGAAAGGCTAACTTACCCCCCCCCCCTGCAATATGTGTTGCTGTAATATTATTTTAGCACTGTAAGATATGTGACTGAAAAGTTTAAGGTTACAGCTATATAAATGTCATTCTTGAGGGAAAAAAGTGATACATGGTAATATGATAATGAAGCACTTGGATTAAAAGCTTCCAGTATTTTATGATCTATGGGAGCTAGCTGGAAAGCGCCTATAAAGTATTTAATGATTAGCTTTTCTTGATAAGGTTTATTGGCTTTACATAGAATTGATTTGGAATGGTGACGAGGAATCAGGCTTTTGTTTGAGTTTATTGTGCTCTTTAATATGTGGATGGATATTGGAAGACCAGCGGGTTATACTCATGCAATACCTTTCGCCTCCAGGGCATTTTAGAGTAATAAAAGTAGCAAACCTAAGTCAATATTGACGCATTTGATCTGATTAATGGGAAGTAAATTGTGCCCTACATCAGCGGTTCCTAGTTTGGTTCCGTGGTCAGTTTTTTCCTTCTTCGTCAACAAACAGCCTGGCCTGACAATATTTCCCTCTGTGTGGAGCTTCTCCTGAAATGTCTGCTGCTAGCCAGCAGGCCCAGTACCACCATGCAGTTTCTGCAGGCAGCTGCTGGGGATCAAATACCCCAAGCAGGGTCCACTGCAGATGCTCTCCCTTGGCCTCCATTTAAATTTGTTTTTGCTTTCAGCTGGCCAACATTTTAACTTCCTACAATGTATGTCAGGTTCTGCTGGTCCCAGAGGCTGCCTGCAGTTGCCTGTCGGAGGTTGATTCTAGGAAGTCATAGGCTGAGGGGTCCCTTCAGAGCTGAAGATGGTCCTGCTTGAAGGTATACTGTGTTTATTCACATTCATACTCCACCTTTGCATGGCTCTCCTCCCCATTTTATCCCCACAACATCCCCACGTGGTGGGTTAGGCTGAGAGACAGCGACTGTCCCAAGATCACACTATGAGCATCAAGGATGAGTGAGTATTTGAAATCTGGTCTCCCAGGTCCTAGTCCAAGGGCCCCTCCAGACATGCTTTTCATTGCACATTCACGACAATTTGTGCTCATGACGCTATCGGGGCAGTCAAATGCGACCTCACTTTCAATCTTGTTTGCACCTGCAAAGGTTTTTGGGGTGGTCACACTGCTTCCTTTCCAATCAGTGCATATCTCATAACTTCCTGTGGAAATCTGGCAACTTTTTATACCACAAACATTCCGGTTTCATTTTGTCCAGCTTTTGCTGCATTATAGTCCCTCTATTAACACTGGTCATTGCAGAACAAACTAAAACAGAATAAATCCACCACTAAGTCATTAAGATTGGGTCAAGGACACGTTGCAGAATACATTCACAATAGAAGACCAGTCTGAAGGGGCCCAAAGACTCTAACCACTATGCAACACACTATTTATTTCAATGGCGCCACAGCTGTTGACTTTTTGGCATCTGGACTGAGGGAAAAAAGAAGAAGAAAATTAAGTGGTTCCCTGCTCCTTGTGGTAAGTCATGCATTTTTTTTAAAAAAAACAACTAGTGCTGAGCTGCAATCTGTTTCTTTTTCAAGACATTTCTCCATAACCATCCTATCACAAAATTGCTAGGAATGTGCCTCAATGCTCCGTTGGTGCTGTATCAGTGTCCCCACATTATGTGAGCACAATAAATTTAGGCCACATAGCTATGAAAGTACAGAATTACTCATTTAGCTCTTCCTTCAGTAGCACCTTAAAGACCAACTAAGTTTATATTTTGGTATGAGCTTTCGTGTTTCTAGTGTATCTGAAGAAGTGTGCATGCACACGAAAGCTCATACCAAAATATAAACTTAGTTGGTCTTTAAGGTGCTACTGAAGGAATTTTTTTATTTTGCTTCGACTCAGACCAACACGGCTACCTACCTGTAACTGTCATTTAGCTCTGTTAACTGTGTCAGAATGGGACAGAGGCAGATATGTGGCTTCTTCTTCTTTCTTCTTCTTCTTCTTCTTCTTCTTCTTCTTCTTCTTCTTCTTCTTCTTCTTCTTCTTCTTCTTCTTCTTCTTTCCGGTGAGGGAGGGGTAGCAGTGTGTGTGTGAGGGGGTTAATATGTCAAAAGTGCCATGCGGTGTAGCCCTATTTCACTGCCACCTCTGTGCATGGCAGCCAATCTCACTGCCAGCTACATATTCAGCAAGGAATGTGCAAACCACTTAAAAGGGGGGTCCTCAGCCAATCAAGAGTTCTCCTTTGCATCTACAGTGGTACCTCGGTTTATGAACACAATTGGTTCCGGAAGTCTGTTCATAAACTGAAGCGTTCATAAACTGAAGCGAACTTTCCCATTGAAAGTAATGGAAAGTGGATTAATCCGTTCCAGACAGTCCGCGGAGTACTTAAACTGAAGCGTTCATAAACTGAAGCAAACTTTCCCATTGAAAGTAATGGAAAGTGGATTAATCCGTTCCAGACGGGTCCGCGGAGTACTTAAACTGAAATGTTCATAAACTGAAGCATGGGTGTAATTGGTTCCGGAAGTCTGTTCATAAACTGAAGCGTTCATAAACTGAAGCGAACTTTCCCATTGAAAGTAATGGAAAATGAATTAATCCGTTCCAGATGGGTCCGTGGCGTTCATAAACCGAAAATTCATAAACCGAGGTGTTCATAAACTGAGGTTCCACTGTACACATGTAAGAAGCCTTCTCAGAGTTTCACAGTCATAGAATCATAGAATTGTCCAGTTGGAAGGGACCAATGCATTGGTAGGCAAGTACAGCTGTGGTGACTGGCCTTTATGTGCTCTTAAAGGTCACCTGACCCCCCCTCCCCCCAAGTTTGTGAGCGGTATCTTGTGTGTTTGCATGTGTGTGTGCAAGGCCTAACTGCCTCCCATTACACAAGTACAATGATGTAGGTGAAGTGAAGCTACAGGGAACCAGGCAGGGGGTCTTTTCGGTAGTGGCGCCCACCCTGTGGAATGCCTTCCCATCAGATGTCAAGGAAATAAACAACTATCTGATTATTAGAAGACATCTGAAGGCAGCCCTGTTTAGGGAAGTTTTTCATGTTTGATGTTTTTAATATTTTGTTGGAAGCCGCCCAGAGTGGCTGGGGAAACCCAGCCATAATAATAATAATAATAATAATAATAATATGCCTTTTGTTTATCAGCTTGGAAAGCTCAGTTGGTTAGAGTGTGGTCCTGGTAACATCAAAGTTGAAAGTTTGAACACCGTATGGGACAGCTGCATATTCCCGCAATACAGGGGGGTGGACTAGATCAGGCATCCCCAAACTTCGGTCCTCCAGATGTTTTGGACTACAATTCCCATCATCCCTGACCACTGGTCCTGTTAGCAATGGATGATGGGAGTTGTAGGCCAAAACATCTGGAGGGCCGCAGTTTGGGGATGCCTGGACTAGATCAGGCATAGGCAAACTCGGCCCTCCAGATGTTTTGGGGCTACAACTCCCATCATCCCTGACCACTTGTCCTGTTAGGTAGGGATGGTGGGAGTTGTAGTCCCAAAACATCTGGAGGGCCGAGTCTGCCTATGCCTGGACTAGATGATCCTCAGGGTCCCTTCCAACTCTACAATTCTATGATTCTGTGAAAAACCTTTCCAGAGAGTGGGCAATCCCTTCAGGCATTTGTACCCATGGCCATGCCAAGCGATCAGCAACCAAGCAGTAAACTTCTCAGCACATCCAACTACAAAGACCAGGATGGGGGCAGCAGCACAGACAGACACAGATACTTCCCAAGGTGACCCTCCATCTTTGCAATGGAAGATCTGCCGCCATGCCACACACACACACACACACACAGAGAGAGAGAGAGAGAGAGAGAGAGAGAGAGAGAGAGAGAGAGAGAGAGAAATGAGAATGCTCTGGTCCAGAAAGTCTACACAGCCAAGCACGGAATTGGGTTCTAAGCAGCACCAATGTGTCCTCCCTCACCAACAGTATTGAAAACCACCGTTCCAGAAAACAAGGACATCTGTTTCACAGGTTACAAAAACCTATTAAGGACCATTGAAACCAAGAAAAACTCATGTGCTTTTTGTGGTTTACTTTGACTGGTTTTTGTTAAGTTATCCTTACTTTTGGAGTAACTATAAGGAAAACCGGAGTTTCAAGGAATTGACCACACTGATACTTCTGTGTTTCTGCATGTTTTAGGAACTGCCTCAGAGGAAGGAACGCTGCTTCCCTTGAGAGACTAATTCACAGTTTAGTAGATTTCAGTGGCAGGAAGTTGTGACCACAGTTTATCTTCCATATATTTTACATGATCTCCACTGTGCCCATGTAAAATATGCTAAAAGCATTAGCCAAGGGGTGGGGGATGCTTAGCCTAGAGTATGGGGAAGGAAAAGAGCAGTTAAGAAGACAAGTTTAAATAAATTTGAATGCAGATTATTTATTTTAAGTAGATGTTTTGAGCAGTATATTTTAAGCTGACGTTGATTTATTAAACATGAATATATAAGCATATATAATTCATTCCATGGGTAAGCAAAAAGGATGCTAGATAGGAATTGCACATTAATTTAAAAACAAAGAATTGCTAGACTTGTGCAAGCCAATTCATATTCTAGAGCACACAAAAGGAAAAAAAGCCAATAACCTGGTTTTCTTTTTGTCAGAAAAGAAAAGACATGAGGCAGTGTATAGATTCATATCTGCCACTCAAAGCTCTAGCAAATAGGGCCAAACTAGATGTGACATTACTCACACACTGGATTGGATCCTGGCTTAGGGTAGACCCATTAAAATCAATGGTTTTCCAGGGTTTTAGACAAAAGTCTTTTTCTGCCCTATCTGGAGACGCAATGGCAAACGCTCCACCAACCGATGTACTTCTCAAACAATTTTTCAAGATTTAAAAGGAAAATCCTCAACAATCGTGAACAGCTTTTTTAAAAATAGGGGTTTTAACAAGAAAAGAGCTCAACGAAAACATTTTTTGTTCACCATTAATATTAACAAGATGTTTGTCTAAGACGGTTCTGGATCATTTGCTCTTCTGTGCAATGACAACTCTCTTAGCTTCAGGCTACCTCTTTCACAGGCGATTGAAGTGTGAAAGAATAAATCCTTATTATCCAAAAAAATGTTTGAGACTTTAATCAGACAAAAATGTCGAGATAAAGTGCATGTTCCATCTACTAACCAGATGAACAAGAAGTTAAGCTGGCCTCATGCTGTTGCCGTGTCTTCAAAATGCAGGGAATGTGTTTTAACAACATATACTTTCTCGAAATGAGAAATGCCACAGCATATTAAAAACTGATTCCCCCTCCATTTATTCAGAATCAAGTAAGTTTACAGACATGTATCCAACCCTGTGGTTTATGACCATGCACAGGGAAGCGATTCCATTCATAGAACGTGCCAAGTCAAATGTTCAAATCCATGGTGGATGTCTTCAAGACATGTGGCATGTTTATGAGGCCCTGCTGACCCTCTTTGTGCCATCATTGTGAATATTTCATATTATGGACATGACAAGTCCTTTCAGCCAAGATTGCTACCTGTAAGCCAGGTTGGCGAGCAGGGGCAGCAGTTAATTTACATTAATGTAGCCTACCCTTGTATCGCTTGAGGTAGAAATCCATTATCGGTAAGGCCAACTTTACGTACACAAGGGGACAGCCTGACCACAAAACTAGGAGGAACCTGTTGTGGAGGAGCCTAGCAGACTGCTAGAGTGAAAAACAGCTCCAGAAAAGATGCTCTGCAAGTACGGAGAAAAAAATTGGGATGGGTGACTGTGCGAAGGACTGTGGTTGGATGAGAGATGGTGGGGTGATCAGGGGCAGAAGTTGGTTGGAGAAAAGGCGAAACAGCCCAGATGAAGCATTTTTTTCCTATAAAGCATGTATCTTAAAGGAAGGGTCTCGCAGACTCTTTGGACCTGTAATGCATTACTAAATGAAAGTCTGACTATTTGGGAATCTGGTTGGAGCCTCCATACCGAACCCCCAGAATGATTTTTCTTCCTTGCACTCACAGTAATAAAGGGCGGGTTACAGCATTGGAAAATAAATAAATAAATAAATAAATAAATAAATAAATAAATAAATAGAGTCCGGTTCAGGGATGGGTTTATTAATTCCCTGATTTTAAATGTGGTTTTTTTTTTTAAATTTTCTCCATCTGGAGTACAAAGGACAATTTTTTCTGCTTAACGCTCTTCCACTGAAGTAAAAGGAGCTCATTGAATGTGGCTTCAGTTGAATCATGTGCACAGGGCATATGTGTTAAAGGTAATGTCTTTTCTTGAACTGGATATAAAATGTCAACTTTTATTGTCTTTGCTTTATAGGAGGAAAACAAAATGGGCAATGTCTTTCCCTTGACAGTAGGCTCATTTGTACCACATTTTCTGTTAATAAATAAGCATTAAATTGCTCATTAGAAGGTAGACCTTGGAAGCTTAAAATGGAAAAGTCAATTGAATTTATGACATATTTAAATCAAGACAGGTTATAATAGCATGCTTGGAGGAAATGTGTAAAATGTCCACCCTTTAGCTTGCTTGTCAGAATCTTCAGGTTTTAAACATCTCCTTAGTGCAAGATAATAAAAATATTATATTTAATGTGATCTCGGCAGCAGGGGGAAAAGGTTATGAACCTTGCCATCTGGTTAATGACCTCAATGGTTTCTAGCAAGTTATTTAACCAACCATTTATTCATTCTAATTTATTGTGCAATTAATGAGAGCTAAAACACAGCCATGGGATTCACAGTCCTTGAAAAAATAGACATAAATTGTGGGCAGGTTTAAAGGGGCATGACTTATCGGACAATCTTCTCCGTTCTCTCTGGGGAATTGGTGTCTGCCCCACACATTTATGAATGGTGCTTGTG
Source organism: Zootoca vivipara (assembly GCF_965207765.1). Classification (NCBI taxonomy): domain Eukaryota; kingdom Metazoa; phylum Chordata; class Lepidosauria; order Squamata; family Lacertidae; genus Zootoca; species Zootoca vivipara. Next base: position 66,328,526 of record NC_142587.1, on the reverse strand, counting down.
ACACAGCATTCCGCCACTTGTTCCTGGTTATAGGCTAGTTCAATAGATCCTTGCTTTCCAGCTCTGAAGGCTCACAGCAAGGAAGACTATCAGGTGGCACCACTCAGAGGCATGCTAAATACTTACCAAACTGGAGTTCCTGATTCTTGTCAGGACAATCATGAAAATCTTTTAAGAAAATATGGAGATCCTTGCCAAATCAAACCACAGAAGCCAGCCAGATGCTAAGGGAAGGATAATACTGATTTGAGGCTGCCTACACACTGACCAGTTTGTAACACAGTTGTTCTAAATCAGGAATTCTTCATGCTCAACCTCAACATGCTCCTTTCAGTGTAGATTCTAGATCCTGCCTTCCACAAGGGTGGGTGTGGTTACTTGATAATGTTATGAGTTTTTTGGGAGGAGGTAGGTTGTATGCCTGGGCCCCCTTCTAATTCCTGGATCCAGCAGGGATTCAATTGCGTGTTCAGACCCAGAGGCCTCCCGCCCTAAATAAATTCACACTTGAGTCAAATTTTGGTTTGGTTTTGGGAAGAATTTAGGCCACAACTTTATTACAGAAAGTGAGTGGTTTGACTAGCTCCCTGTACCCTTGCAGGTAGTGCTGACCCAGGGCACCAACATAGGTCAGCCAAGGGTGAACACCTGGATAGGCGGAAAGCCGGGAACAGGCTATGTCCATCACCCAGATGTCCCCCTGGACTCAGGCACGGGCACAACCCCCTTAACAGGGGTTGACCAAACCATTTGAGTCTCTGGATTCACGGAATACCCTTTACATAGGGATGGCGAGAGCGTTCTCCGATCCCTGTCACCTGAACCAGCGCCTATCCACAACCTTACAAGTTGTGGTGATTTGCTACGTGGCAGGCAAAACCCAAATGGCAACAGCCAATCAGCCAAGTGGGGAAAATTCCTGCCGTGTCCCTGTCCCAACGACAGACGACACACGGCGGCATAGCAAGGTCAAGCACAACAAGCCCTAAAAGTAAGGAGAGGCGGGCGGGTGTTCCGAATGCACGCACTGAAAGAGGAAGCTCTGGGTCACGTGCATGGGTCCCTCGATCCGTTTGGACTGTGCCCCATTGGCCAGATTGAACCCAGCAACGAGGAACCTACCAATCGGGTGTTGTGGCAGACCAATCTTACCCACCCACAACACAGGTGGTCAGTCTCCAGGTCTCACCGCAACACGTGCCTTCTTTAAGGGAGGACCCGATTTCCTGGAATAGTCAGGATAGCTTCCTGGTGAGGTAATTGCCCTCTAAATAGGAGGCATTAAGGTAACAAAGGAAGTGTCTCTGTGCCAGATAGCAAACGGGTGGGCACCCTTCCCTCATCTCGAAAGTTGAGGCCAGAGAGGAGAGTTGAGTTACATGAGCTAGAAGGTAGAGATTGGCAGGTTGCAAGCTGGGCAGCTGGTAGACAGAGCTATGCCTGATTTCTGTTGGAATCCAAGGCTATGGCAAAGGGAGAAGCAAGATCCACTTGGCATGTTAATGTTGTGCACCCCTCCATTGTAGGCTCAGGTTGCATGTGTGTGTAAATAAACCATATATCCTAAAGACACCACAGTCTCCTCTGTATCTCATTCCAAAGGAAACATGACCCCTGGGAAATCACCTGGAACCTCACATTGCTGAGTTTGGGGTGGCGTGCAGCAAAATGCATTTGGAAACCCTACGTTTGAGTTGGTTTTCCATGCCTTTTCCTCCCTCCTCCTGCCCCGGAAGAAGGAAGTGGTGATTGCGATCTTGATAGATGCCCATTCAGAACATCGTTGCGCAGGTGTGGCTATACTCTGTTGCCAGGATTGTCTGCTTCCATTTTCATCTGTTTCAACTGGATACACTGTGGAGCAATGTAGAATCAATCTGCAATGAGCATTTATTTTAGAATGAAATCAGTTTCTCAAGAAGCGCTGTCCGGGGGTGGGGGTGGGGATGTGAAATGCATCTAGATTGTGTGCAGACTATGAAGAGAAACAATTGATTCTGGAATAAAATGAGGAGTGAAATTTAGTGGATTGAAAGGGAGAAGGGAGAAATACAGACATAGATACAAATACTTAGACCAAGACATTTCATTGCTTGAACAGATCATTTCCTAGTTTGCACAGTCTTCTAAAATTTTCCTGCCTGTTGCCATCAAAGGAGACACCTGAGATTCCAATGCACCTGGAACTGGGCAAAAGTATGTGTTTTAGTTGATATTCCTGCATTGTATGGGGTTGGACTAGATCAGGCATAGGCAAACTCGGCCCTCCAGATTCTGGGACTACAACTCCCATCATCCCTACCTAATAGGAGCAGTGGTCAGGGATGATGGGAGTTGTAGTTCCAAAACATCTTGGGGGCCAAGTTTGCCTATGCCTGGACTAGATGATCCTCGGAGTTGCTTCCAACTCTACAGTTTTATGATTCTCTATGTACCTCACTCATCTCCAAACCTGAACATTTATTTATTTTTATTTATATACTGTGTGTGCATCTATATCTATATCTATATCTATATCTAGCATATGTGCATTTATTTACAGTTTGATCATTAGCATGTATGGTGTAGATAAAATAAACCATACAGAGCATAAAACAAAGTCATACTAAAACTTAAAATGGATTGAAAACACCAAATGGGGAAGAAAAACAAACCTCAGAAATACCGTAGCCCAGTGGGAAGTGAGCATGCTCAGTGGGCATGGAATGGTTATTGACTGGGGGTGGGGAGAGAAAGAGAGAGAGAGAGAGAGAAGGAAAAGTGAGTGGGATGAAGCAGGAACCCTGAACAGAAGCTCTCCTATCTGCAACATTTTGTTGCAGGGTCATGCTTGCACATTCCTAATTGCATATGACCACATTGGACTCCCAAAAGTAGAAACATGACCTCGGAGATTTAAGATGCACTTGTGGTCCATTTTCTTTATGGTCCTGTTAATTTGTTAATTTGTCAGAAATAAATAAGATACAATTAGCGTGGTACTTTGATATATTACTTCTAACGACAAGAAGACGATTACCTTCAAAAATAATAAGGCTTAAATCTCAGTAAGGATCTAAATTATACTTGTTGAGTTGTGAAGAAAAAGCAAATTCATTTAATCCCTATTTGCATGTGCCAATTAGCTAAGTATTAATCAATCTTCTATATAAATGGAAATGAGGATACTAAGCCCTCTTTGGTAAGATAATGTTTTTCATTAACACGCGTACAACCTCCTAACACTTTAATGTAGAAAAATAATCTCTTTGCTGCGCACTAAAAAGCCCAAGCGAATGGACCACAACATCCGCCCAAAGTCATTTAGGAACATTTCACCATGTCTGTTTCCACTATAACTAGCCTGGGATTAAATCACAGAAAGAGGAGATAAGTAAAGAGAGATGAACTAAGAATCTCAGAGAAAGGTATAGAAAATGTATGTATCTATAAATGGACTGTATTTTAGGTAATCATACATCAAGGTGGGCTTAAATGAAAAATGACGGCTAACAGCCTTATCTCCTTTGTTATATATTTATTTAATCCATCCAAAATTTCTTAATATCCAATATATGTTAAATCTAATATTCAATTACAGTGGTACCTCGGTTTCCGTACTTAACCTGTTCTGGAAGTCCGTTCTTAAACCGAAACTGTTCTTAAACCAAGGCGTGCTTTCCCTAATGAGGCCTCCCACCGCCAGTGCCCTTCCACCGTTCGGCTTCCATTCTTAGACCAAGGTAAAGTTCTCAAAGCAGGACACTACTTCCGGTTTTGCAGAGTTCTTAAACCAAATCGTTCATAAACAGGACTGTTCTTAAACCGAGGTGCCACTGCATTTAATGTACTGTAATGCATTGTAATATGCTTACAATTTTTTTTCTAGAAAAGGAGGGGGTGCTGAGGAGACAGCCCAAAAATTATCGTTCTAGAAACTGGTTATCGTTTCAGCCTTGGTTTTTAAATATTTTAAGGAACACTTCTGATTTTTTTTAAAAAAGGTGTGATTCTGTATCCATGAGTACTAGAAACTTGTTAATTGTTCCTGTGACCTAGAGCACTGGTCTTCAACTGGTGGGTTGGTACCTGGTAGGTTGCAGCCTTATTATTATTATTATTATTACCGAAGAAATGGGTCCCCAAATGCATGTTTGCATTTAAAGTGGTCATGGATCTGAAAAGGTTGGAGATATCTGACTAAGAGCTTTCTTACCTGAAGCAGGCATTTTTTAAAATTAAATTAGCAGAACATATTTCCATTATATGAATTTCTGAAAGATTTATTGTACACTGCCAAACTACTGGTATATGGGACATGCAAAATCCAAGATTAGACCTCTTAGTGTATTTTGCAAAACACAAACATCTGCTTTGCGTGTTGAGGTACCAAGACATCCCCCCCAATAACTCACACTTCACACATAATTTAAGTTTAAGGTTTTGGGCATTAATTTGGCCACAAATTTATTTAACTACAACTGATGTGAGTGGTTGCTTAGGCATTGGTTCCCGCCATCTGTCCCCCACCTGGGACAGATCCAGCTGACTCCCACTAGCGTACTAGGGTGCCAGTAAAGGTGAGCACCCTCTAAGAGGACAGAGCAGGGAGCCACACTCTTCACCTCTCCCTCGGATGCTCCCCGAGGCTCATGCCCGGTCCTAGCCCCTACCAGGGGTACGGACAAACATGTGGAGCCCCAGGATTCCTTTAACGGAATACCCCTATAGGCAGCAGCAATTTTGAGGGGCAGGCCCAACCAAATCCTTACCCCTCCACCATACAATATGAACCAATGCCTAACTGCAACCTTACAAGTTGTGACAATTTGCTACGCAGTAGGCAAAAACCACATGGCAACAGCCAAACAGCCAAGTGGACAAAATTCCTACCAGGCCCCTGCTCCAAAACAGGCGACCCCATGACAGGCATAGCAATGTCAAGTGCAAATGACCCCTAAATATAGGGAGGGAGGGCGGGCGATCCGTTGCAGCAGCAAAAGTGAAACTGCACACTGCTTGCAAAGTATATATAAGGCTATGGCTGTCAATCAAATCATTTGCAACATTGCAAATTCCCCAGCAACAGCAACCATCAATCATTCCTGTGGCCATCCAAACTGACCCGCCCATCAAACCCGGGAGTGTCTTGTTAACCCTTCTGCAACCCGAGCTCTCCTTAAGGGGGAACTCGCTTTAGTGAATACTTTATAAATGTAAACAATAAAATCTGAAATGACTTTTCTATCATGAAAATGTTAACATCAGAATTTTTCATTAAATCTTCTTGATCACATTTAGTTATCCCTTTATTTTGTCCCATGACATCATTCCATAACTCTCTCTCTCTCAGGTGTGCATGCACACACAGAGACACACAAGACAGCAAGATTGATTATTATTGTATTATTGTATTATTGTATTGTATTATTCTGTTACCTGCACCATTTTTAAAAGGAAGGCATTCCAACACTGCAGATTTGTTCCAATCAGGGCTGTCTTAAGCATATGTGGCGCCGGGGTGCAAAGATCCATCCGGTGCCCCCCCCCCCCAGGTTGCCCAATCCCAGGTGGGCAGGAGGACGGAGCCAGCAGGCCACATCAGCGTCTTGATGGCTCGGTCGTCCCCAAACTCGTAGCACAGAGCCGCCCGCAGGAGAAGAGCCCATCTCGGTGCTCTGACGGACAGGCGGGCTCTTCCCCAGACTCAACTCTTGGGCCTCAGACTCTCGGCCTGGCGCCCCTATGGGTAAGATGGCCCTGGTTCCAATCCCAGCTGGTAAAAAGGAACATATGAATACACCATGTGTTCCATGATTACATGCCACCCAGCTCGTATGCATATTTCTAAAGTAAGGTTGATATGGATGTCCTTATGTTGACCATCCCTTTTTCGTTTGAGAAGGCTTGGTCTGAAATTGGTCCCCCTCTGCCAATCAAAGCAAAGAGACCGGCAATTCCACTGTGGGGAGAGGTCAGTTCCCTAGATATTGTTCACACATCCTTGCGAGGGTAGGCCTTGCTCAATTGGAGAGCCTTAGGCAGAGGGGATTTTCAAGAAAAAAACTGCAGAAAATATTGGTGAGATCCGCTTACATGTTATTTAGATGGAGCATAAGGAAATGGTTCATAAAAGTTTTTAAATTAATGTTACCCTTGCTATCTTTTAATGTTAGAAAACTAATTAGCATTTCATAGCATGAGATTAGAGTGCTGTAAACAGAAGAATAAATCTAAGCTTAACAGTAATGGTGAGCACTCTAACTGAGCTCTTTCCCTCTCACACTGTTGAATGCTTCGGCGGAAAATGAATGGCGGTTCGGATTTAACAAATGGTTTGCAATTTGTTTGTTGGCTCTGCACCAGCTACATGCACCCATTCAAAATGATTATTAATATTTAAAATATTAAGGGGTTTGGTTGCACCTTTAATAAATATTTTCTTTATGAGCTCCCTGAGAGACGCAATATATTTCAGCTCCCCCAGGACTGGCAGGTAAAGTCCGCAATGTAGACGGGGCCTTTAATGTATACACATTCGTGACTAATGACCGTGGGCTTGGAGGCAGGTACTAAATCTACTTTATTGTGGTCAGTAAAATTGTGTTGGAAGGTAAACCTCAACTAATTGCTTCTATCTGTTCATTCCGAAAGCAACCAAACCAGAACTTTAAGAATTAGACGGGGAATCCTTTTTAGCCCATTCTCTTTGCTGAGACCCTCCAGGGCCCATGGACCATTGCTGGGCAGGACCAGAGGCAAAAGGGAGAAGAGCAACAGATGTGAATTGTAGCTTGGCACAGCATAATATATTATACAGATTCGCAAAATAAGACAGAATTGTGTGGAAAGGGAAGGTGGATTGGTTTCACTAGAGAATGAAGAGAAGCAAGATGAACAAGCGGACAATGTAAATGACTTTACAGAAGAGGAGGAAGATCCATCAGTCCTGGACAATATAATTGAACTTAAAAAAGAGGAGGAAGAAGTATGGGATATTGTTCCCCCATTGGGAGAGGAGGAACAAGACTTATGTTTGATTCAAGGAGTCCTCAAAGAAGAACCAGCATGGAATAATGTCCTCCCAGTGAGAGAGGGAGGGCAGGATCCATGCTGGGGCCTGAGCTCAAGTGGAATAAAAATTGAGATAGGGCTGAAAAGTGGAAACATAGCTGGATGGTATTGTGCTACAGTTAGAAAATTGGGCGGGGGGCAGCAGGGGACAAAGAAGAGAGAGTGGTGGATAGGTGGTGAAAGAGTGGGAATAGGATGAGGAGTAACAATGGGTTACTGTGTTTTCTGATTAAGATGGTCCGAAACTGGAACATTTTATGGAGCTGGTTGATACATCTGGGAGATCCGGAGTCCAGGGGAAGGGGGATAGAATTAGATAAAAGTAGTTAAAGGTTATTTTGATAGAAGAAATAATATTTGAATGTATGGAAAATTTTGGGGGTATAAATTGTGAGGCTAAAGGAAGAATTAGAGATGGATGGGAAAATAAATTTAGATTTGGATTAATTAATGAATTATAGGTTGAGGATAATTGATGTTTTTCCCCCTCTGTGTAGATTAGAATTGGTTGTGAGATAATGGAAAAATTGTGTTAGAATGATTTAAGATGATAAAGGAAATTGCTTAATTTAGATTTAAAAATGGACACAGTGTGGGGGGAATCGAGGAAGTCTACAATGTCAAGTTAATGTAAGAATTGATGTTTTTTTCCTTCTTTTTTCCTCTTTTGTTTATGTCATATTGACATTTCCCCCCTCTTTTTGATCTTTGTTTCTATTTTTGTGAATTTTTGTATTTTGAAATGTTTGAAAATCAAGAAATATTATTTGAAAAGAAAAGAAAAGAATTGTAGCTTGGCACAGTAGACTACTTTCTATACACATTCTCTCACACTCTCCTCTCTACCCTCCAGGCAAGCAAGAAGCATAATCAGAGTTCATAGAATCATAGAATTGTAGAGTTGGAAGGGACCCTGAGGCCCATCTAGTCCAACCCCCTGCAACGAAAGAATCTCAACTAAAGCATCAGTGACAGAAGGCCATCCAACATCTGCTTTAAAATTTCCAAGGAAGGAGAGTCCACCACCTTCCAACGGAGTCCATTCGACTTACGGCCCTCAGGGTCCCTTCCAATTCTACAATTCTATGATTCAGTCCTTGGTACCTTCTACAAAAAGTCTACATGTTTGCTATGGTGCATTTCAGCCCTCATTTCCAGGGTCATAAGATGTTTCAGAGCCTGCTGCTTTGCTGGGTTCTTATTTTCTACTGTACAGTAGAATTTATATGGTGACTTCCCAGGCTGAGCACCGAGAGAAAAGGTATCTATTGCTACCTGGACCACTTCCTTGCCTTCTGTTTTTTCTCCGGGATTATCCACTGGGATAAGGGGAAGCTCCTGTTCCTTAGAATAGATCAGAGGTAACCAATATTATCCCTCAAAATATTGTTGGACTGAGCATCCCATCAGCCCCAGCCAGCATGGTCAGCTGGAAGTCGCCTCATTGGATACTCTTTTCCTCCTCCTCCTCCTCCTCCTCCTCCTCCTCCTCCTCCTCCTCCAAATGTACAGATAAGCCAATAAGAACATAGAAATAGTCTGTTGGATCAAGCCAACATCCCATCCCACAGTGGCCAACCAGATGCCTATAGGAAACCAGCAATGTCTTCTTGAATAGAAATCTATGCAGAATTCAACCTTGTGAATAGGCCCTATGTACCTTCAGCTGTTTTTCTGCCTCCCATTTGCTGCACCATATGGCCTAGAGCACAGGTGGCCAATGTGATGTCTTCCAAATGTTGTTGTCCTACAGCTTCCTTGAACCCTTACCATTGGCCATGTTGGATAAATCCAATGGAGGCTACAATCCAACCATATATTGAGAGTACCGTATGGGTCCCCCTTTGAGTAGACTTAACCATCCAGGGGTCCTTTACCTACCTTTTTACCTGTGGGTCACCCCAGTCCAAAGGCAGCTAAGCCTGAAAAAAGTTCTTCATGGTATTAGGCTCACAGTAGGGAAAATAGGGCTTTTTCAATGCTGTGCTTTAAAAAGTGTTTCTAGTCCAAAGAGGAGAGAGGGAGAAAAAAATAGCAGCACCAAGCTTAAGAACAGATAACATACCTCTCCTGTGTGTGATATGTTGAGCTTTTTCTGTCCTAAGGCATAAAAGCCTTTCTAAATAACTATACATAAATCCTCAGACCAGACCACATTATCTTCAAAACACATTTGCTATTCCAAAATGTCACGAAATTGCAAAGTTCCTATCAGAAAACCCAGGGTGGCATACAGAAAGGAGGCTTTAAGTGGTGTCATTTCCTCTGTGCTTTTGCAGCGAGCATCTCTTGAATCTGAGCACCTGCATTTTTAAAAAAATTGTCACTGGAGATAGGATGGGATGCAGTGGGGCTCTTGTTTAGATTAACTGGATAAAAGTACTACTTTGGAATCCATCTGTACTTTTTGCTGAAGTAAGTTGAGCTTGTCAGAGGCATTTTCTAAAGCAAGAAAATGTTTTAAGTACCTAAGTCAGGAGCCTGATCCTTTCCCTATCTCACTATTTCTATGTTTCTGAAAAACAGCCTTCGAACATCCACAAGTATATGTTTTGTAAGAAACAGGGAAGAAAAGGCGTGGACAGCCTAATCAAGAAGAGGGATTTTAAATGAGTACCAAGTAACTATTTATTATTATTGTTATTACAGTCGTACCTTGGAAGTCGAACAGCCTAGTTCTCAAATGTTTTGGCTCCTGAACGATTGAAACCCTGGAGTGTCTGTTCCGGTTTTCGAACATTATTTTGGAAGCTGAACGTCTGATGGGGCTTCCACGGCTTCTGATTGGCTGCAGGAGCTTCCTGCAGCCAATCAGAAGCTGCTCTTTGGTTTGCAAATGTTTTGGAAGTCGAATGGACTTCCGGAACAGATTCCGTTCTACTTCCAAGGTACGACTGTTTTATTATTAGCCAAAAATGAATTAGAGTGCATGCAGCCATAGCAGGACAGGGAATCCTATAGCCATTCAGATGTCATTGAACTCCAACTCTTATGATCCCTGACCATTGGTTAAGCTGGATGGGACTGATGGGAGTTGGAGTGCAACAACATTTGGAGGGCCATAGTTTTCTTATCCCCAATTTACATTTTTGCACTACAAACAGGTGAGTGTTTATACAGGCTATGTGTGTGTATATCTAGATCTAAACACACACATATACATATTTAGAAAAGTATTGCATGCTTTTGAACTACGTGTAAGCATTTCTTCTTAAGCTCTTGGGTTCACTCTGCACTGGCACCTAGTTTTCAAATATTTAAATAGAAGGTATTCCATGCAAGTTCTGCTTTTTAAGTTCAAACCCATAATCCTGGCCTTTGCATAGTGAAATAAAGCTTGTCGACTCTTTATATGGCCCCATTTACTTATTTATTTATGCTACTGCGGTCAGGGTGACAAAGGAAGCAGCCCACAACATCCTGCCAAAGCACTTATAAACATTTGACAATGAGCACCATTCTTTGACTATTATTAGGGACTTGCATTCTTGGATAGGACAACCCAAAGAATAAAATCCACTTTGACCTGTCAAGACTTATTTGGCTTTTCTATAGTATGACTGAATTTGCCTGCCTTTCAGCGTACAGCTTCAGTGCGTATTTCAGCAGGGTATTTAAAATCCTATTATACAATACAACCTCATTCTTGGGAATGGTGTGTGGTTTGACAGCTCTGTCCTCATCATGCAGAGAAATTACATCTGGATGGCTAGAGCTTTTGCTGTATAGTTGTGTTTTTTTTAAAGGGCAGGGAATACGGTAGTAAACACTTATCAGTTTAGATTTATTTGCTAGTACTGAGTGTTCTGACGAATTGAGACCAGTGCTTCTTAATTATATCCCTCCCCTCGTTTTAAACAAAACTTGTGTTAATAACATCATACAGCATATGGTGTGTATTCTATCTTTTTACAAGTTATCAGCTTAGAATCAGCAAGAGCATTCGGCGAGCGGGGGAAACCTCCACAGAAAAGTCTTCTATTTTTCCCTAAGATAATCTGATTCCATAAACAGTTACTGGAAAATCTGTCAACAGATTGAAAATGACATTTTAATTACAACAGAAGTTGAGGAGTATTCCTTGCAACAGCTTTTCAGCCTTTCAATTATTATTTCAAGCTCTTTTGTATCTGATTACTTGAACCATTTGTAAGCTTTCTTAACTGAAAGCGATTAGAGAACACAAATATATATGGGCAATTTTACTCAGCAGCATAAACCAGCTGAATGCAATTGAATCACTTGTGGATTTGTAGGTGTTCATGTTTGTGGACCTTAGCTACTTATGGCACAATTATCTGGATTTCCCAATTATGATTGCCTTCATTATAATGTTGAACATCACTATACCATTCTTACAGTCAGCGTGACGAAGTACAATAAAAATGGTGTCTGAGATTTGGGATATGCTAGACCTCCAGCCAGGATTCATGTTGTGAGTTACATTTATATATCACCTTTCTTCCACAGATCTCAAGGTGCTGCACCCTATTTTATCCTCCCAACTACCCAGGGTCACTCCATGAGCTTAATGACTGAGTAGGGATTTGAACCTGGGTTTCCCAGATCCAGGTCACATACTCCTAACCACTATACCACACTGGCTTATTACATAGGCTTTTGGGTGGCAATTGATATCTTAGTTATACTTAATCCTCTACAGACCCATGGGGGGGGGGTTTTACCAAACAAAAGAACAATGGCTAGTGCCTGTTTTAAAAAATTCAGGGCTTTCACATGGCAAGCCCCAGTAGCATAGACAGATTTAGTAAAACATAGGAATAAACCTTCTTTTAATACATTCCAGCTACTTTAGGCAGCTGGCCCCTTTTGGCACTTCTGCAGAGAAATAGACTACACACTGAAGTAAGTTTAAAATATACTTTACTTACAGCCATACATTGCCCTTAGCAGCAATGTTAAAATGCAGGTAAATGCTCTTAGTTGAAAAATACAGCAAAGGCAGTCTCAGACACGTGTCTGAGGTAGAGATATATGCTGAGGCATGTCTTCCTCCATTGCGTTCAGTGTGGAGAGAGAGAAAGAGAGAAATATATATAGAGAAGAGGAAACAAGGCTTACTTCCTCCCAGGACAAAAGGGGATGTGACATCATTGAGCCTATACTAGCAATTTAGAACTCTGTGGTCCTTAACCCCTTCACATACTAACTAGTATTGTTAGGTTTGACAGCAAATCTCCCATACTTTTAGCTCATAAAATAACTCATAAGTATACTGTAAACCAAATTGCTCACTGAACTAAAGACATAAAGCCAGTGGATTTTTTTTATAAGAATACATAAACACCTACCCCACCAGAAAATCTATTCAAAGCATCAGAGTCAAAAATCAATTGGTAAAAAATGGCTAGCATTTGCAAATCCAAGTCTTAGGCTAAGTGAGGCAGCAGCTGTTAGTTTATCAAAACTTTGGATGGCAATGGCAAAATATATAGTTTGTGCAAAATCTTATGCTGTCAAAATTCTGTATTTTGAATAAAAATGTGTTTGGTTTAATAATATTTCAGAATCTTTCATTTAGGAAAAATTATTCCTCCCTTTTTCTGCACTCCCTGAGGGTACTTTTAGCAAAGAAACAAAGAGTGAACTTAATAACTTCCACCTGAATGAACAATACTATAAAGAGAGATTTCATCTTTAAGCTTCCAGAACCAAAGGAGGCTAATTTTTATAAGTCCCAAATGCTTATATTTTCCACCTGGATTAGGTTGTTGCAGAAAGATAAAATACATACATACAATAGCTTTATTTCCTTAAAAAAGCACCCTAAAATCATGATAATGATTAAAAAACAAGAATAATCTAAATCAGCCTTCACCAAATTGGTGCCATCCAGATGTTTAGGACTATAGCTCCGATTAGGCCCTGCCAGCTGATATTCATAACATCAAGAGGGCACCAGGTTGATGAAGACTGATTTACCGTATGTACTGGGGCTTCTTAAGAAAAATGACAGCTATTTCCAGCAGCAGATGTGTAATAGTGAATGCAGATCCATCAGTGAGGGGGGGGGGCATATATATTTCTGTGACCATTCCTGTTCCTCTTATGCTCCCAAATTGATGGCTAAGAAAATGCTAATGAAACAAATAGTTTGGGAAACCCTGGAAGACGATGTTGTAAGAAAAATATGAAGTAGAATTTGCTTGCCTTGTAGAGGCACACACTGACTCTGCCACACCACAGCTGAACTTAACGAAGCTTCTTTCAAGCCCGTTGTGTTCCAGAACTGGTCAGCTAGGTGAAATTGCACATGGAGGAGAGGGACAGTACATTATTTTACATATTGTGGAATGCAGCACTCCCCCCCCCAAAAAACCCCCCCAGTTTAGGGAGGTTCTCTCTCTCTCTCTCTCTCTCTCTCTCTCTCTCTCTCTCTCTCTCTCTCTCTCTCTCTCTCTCTTTAGCTGTAAGCCGCCTTGAGTCCCTGTTAGAGATATAAAGAACTATAATTCAGCTGCTTGACTTCACCCTCGAAAGCACACTCTATTGTCTCCCAAGACAGACGGATGCCAACCAATAATAATAGTCCAGCATCCTGTGTCCCAGCTCAAAGCTTCCAGAATATCAGCAAGCAGAGCATGCAAGCAAGCCGGATAAGCAACTTGTGCTCAACTGTCCTTGAACAAGGAGATTCCATTTAGTGATCATGACTAATAGCCCATGATAGTTGACTTGCTCCATCTAATCATCCTTTAAAGCCAACCGAGCCATGACCATCACCATATCTTGTGCTAGTGAGCTACATAAGGCAATTAGGCATTCCATAAAGTACTATTTCCGTTCGTCTGTCTTGAACTTACCATCAATATTATTGGTTGACTCTGAGTCCTAGTGTTATGGGATAGGGAGAAAAACTGCTATTTGTTTTCTTTCTCTACATCATGCATTGTTTTACAAATCACGCTTATGTTTTTTCTCAGTCGTTTTCTTGAACTGAAAAGCTCCAATGGTTCAGATCCATTCTTAGTTATGCTTAGAGGAGACCCACAGAAATGAGCCAGGATTAACTTGACTCATTGAATTTGGCAGATCTTCTCTAAGAGTGACTAACTTTGGATCCAACCCTAAAGGTTTTAGCTCCTCCCCACAAGGAAGGTATTCTAGCCTCACAATCACTTTGACTGCCTCTTTCTGCACCCTTCTCAGCTCTATCGTAACCTCCCCCCGCCTTAGATTTGATGAACCAAAAAATGCACAGTAGTCTGAATGCAAATGCACAATAGCTCGGAACAGAATCCTTTGGATCGTGGTCTGTATGAATACATTTAAGTAGCATAGGACATGCATAGGGTTGACCTCTGGGAGTGATAAATGCAGCATTTACGAAGACAAACCTTTGCTATGCGTGTCATAAAACTGAATTACCATATTGTTTAAAAAAGGCTAAGTAAACAGCAACCAAATACAAAACAACAACAACAACAACAACAACAGTTCATTTGGAGGGCTTCCTAGTTTAGGAAAAAAGTGAGTTGGGGGCATGATGAAGGTCATAACATTAAACATAGTGTAGAGAGAAGCATTTATCCCTCTTCTGTAATGCAAGAAATAACAGCAGCATCTAATGAACCTGAATAGTGAAGTGGTTTTGCACAGGAGACACAGTGCATTCTGAACATATGGAATTTGCTACCAATAGGCATGATCACCAGCTTAGATGTTTTGAAAAGATTAGACAGATCCATTGAATTCATGGAAGATAAGTCTCTCCACATCTACTAGTCATGATGGTTGTTACTAGGGAAAAAATTGTTCAGTTTTCATTTTAATGCAAACCTACCTAATTTGCGCTTCTTGGACCAATATATGAATCAAAAATGCAACTTTTCTCCAAAAGGCACACTTATTTTGACTTGTGCAATGTGGTCACCAATCAAAGGTGCCATAGAAAAATACTTATACAGTATTAGGAAAAATAAATTATGTTACGTACAGTACATATATTAGAGAAGAGTGAGCATAAGATGCGTTTATTACTGAAAAGAATGCAAAGACATGCTTTATATTAGGGGGAATTCCATACAAAATTGTATATTAGGTCAAATGCACACAAACATGCATACATAAGAAGTGTATTAATTCTATTCCTTTAGCTATCCTGATCTATGGATCATGTTCTGATGGTAAATGCTGCCAGGCGAGTCAACACAATTTCTTCCTCACCTTGAGAGTGCTGAGGGAATGTGATCTCCTGATTTCAAAATGTTTAGGGATGTGGTATTTTCAAGTACTGTATTATCATCGTTCCTGCCAGTGGTGATCTTGTCTCTACAACGAAGTGGAGATGCACCTTAATAGTGTCTTTTCTTTGTGTGGCCAGACAGAGGGGAAAAGATTCACGTTTTATCCTTTTGGCAATGACAATCACATGTGAGGCCAGGCTATTGCTTGAAGGGTATTAATGGTGACCCACCACCAGATGCTGGTGATGTGGTGGATTTGCTGCTATCACAAATAACAATACTGTGAAATGTAACAAGGAATGGCAGGAATGTGGATTTTAGTCCCTTCTGGTAAAGATCCATTTTCATTAATTCCAAGAACGTTAAATATAAGGCCATGAACATCATTTTCTTTAAGAAGTTAGCTTGGATTTAGGTTTCAGATCAAGAGCGCTTACAGTGTTTTACTGTGATTATAAACAAGGATAGTTCCTTTTCACTTTACAATCATACTGATTACTATTATTCCTCTATAATTCTCTCTATGTTAAGAGCATTTTAGAACCAGCATTATGTAAGTTTGTTGTATCTTACTATTGAAAGTGTCCTTTGACACGCCCTAAGACAATTAATTTTTCCTAACCCTTTAAGAAATGGAGCTCCATTCGGTATATAAGCCAAGAATCAGAAACACCCTTTAGCAGTCTGAACAATGGAGACATACCATCACAACTAGGAGAGCTTTTGCAGCCCTTTATTTAAACTTTTCAAAGAGCAATGATATTTCTCAGCCCCTTAACAATTTCCTTCTGAGGAAACAGATATTTTCCAGTGAAACGAGTCACTTAGCTGGCACCTCGTCAAGGTTTATTTTATTTAGAGGTTATTTTGAGATATTTATTATTTCTATATCAAAGTTTCTTTTGGTACATTTAAATCTATTATTTTTCTTTGAGGAATTATTTTCACCTTACCTATATTTCGTTTCAGGGAGTTATCATGGCACAGTTTTGTTTTTATGCTGGCCAAGGAAACATGGCAAGAAATGTGTAGAATCTGGGATGCCTTTCATAGGCACAGCCATGCTGCTCTTCTGTACAATTCCTACTAGGAGTAGTAGAATGTCATCAAGGTCCTTCACCTGCAAGTGGACCTTTTGCTAATTCAATGCATGTACAGTGGAACCTCAGTTTATGAACACCTCGGTTTACAAATTTTTGGTTTACGAACGCCGCGGACCCATCTGGAACGGATTAATTCACTTTCCATTACTTTCAATGGGAAAGTTCGCTTCAGTTTATGAACGCTTCAGTTTATGAACAGACTTCCAGAACCAATTACACCCATGCTTTGGGTTAAGTACGCTTCAGGTTGAGTACTCCGCGGACCTGTCTGGAACGGATTAATCCACTTTCCATTACTTTCAATGGGAAAGTTCGCTTCAGTTTATGAACGCTTCAGTTTATGAACAGACAGTTTATGAACAGACAATTGTGTTCATAAACCGAGGTACTACTGTATATACTCGTTGCTCAGGCTGTGGGTGGCTGGGTGCACAGTTTCAGCGGTTTAAAGAGGGGAAATGAAGATCTCCCTTTGGAAATTTTTGCCATCTCTCTTTTTGTTTTAACAACCCTGACCTATTAATTTGGTGTCATTAGTAAACTTGGCCACATCACTGCTCACCCCTAATTGTAAAGGGTTTATGATGAAGTTAAACAGCACAGGTGTCAGTACCGATCCTTGGGGGATTCCATTTGGTAAGTGTAAATGATTGACAGATTACGCAAAATGATCTCCTCTGATTGACACATGGGCAGAGTTTGTGGAAGTGGAGGAGCCTGGGATTTAGGCTTGTGGGCCAGACGTTCCAAACTGAATAGGAATTTGTTGGACCTTACATTCTTGGCAGAGCTTGAACCTGATATCCCACCTTTCACTCCCCTTAAGGAGTCTCAAAGCCACTAACATTCTCCTTTCCCTTCCTCCCCCACAACAAACACTCTGTGAGTGAGGCTGAGAGACTTCAGAGAAGCGTGACCAGCCCAAGGTCACCCAGCAGCTGCATGTGGAGGAGTGGGGATGCAAAGCTGGTTTACCAGGCATCACCCTAATCCTCAGTCTGAATACACTCCCTGAATACACATTGCCATCTTAAAATGCAGCTAGGATGTTCTTTTTCTCAATTTGGATTAAAGTTAGTTTTTGTGGAAATTTTGGGGAAATTACAGGATAGATACGGATTGTGGCTAACACCACTTCCCACCACTGGATGCAGACTAAATGGGAGTGTGTACACAACGACAGCAGTTTGGATACAACTAGGGGATTGGATCTATTCCCAGAGGTCTAGGAACTGTAACTCTGAGAGTGGGAAAGGTGTCTCCTAACAACTTGCAGTACCCTTAACAAACTGTAGCTCCCCATGATTACTTGGGGGAAGCCATGTCTATTTAATGTAGTATTATAATGCTTTAAATATAGGGTGGGAATGTAGCCTAAGTCATACTCGGATCAGACCCATTGGAATAAATGGAATTAGATTAGATTAGATTTCAGTGGGTCTACTCTGAATGTAGCTTAGTTGGATACAACCCACTGTCTCCTCTGACATTCCAGTAATCTAGGTCTAATATGGTAAAAGAAAACCTCAACAAAGAAAACACTGTGGCTTGAACTGAAGGAAAAGATGCTGTTTGAAAATTTAAATGCTGTAATGCTGCAGAAGACCCCACAGTGTTAGCTAAATATCTCAAATAAAGTTGAATGGAGCCCAAGTGATGCTTTCTGTCATAGACTGAAGTGTAATCTAAACTTTATTTTGTCAAGAAATGAGAGATAATCTATATCTAATCTCTGTCTCATTTCTAATGGGAATTGGCCATTGCTCTTGGTCAACCAGCTCCAAATGTACTCCTTTCCTATTTGGAAGCACTGAGAAGAATGTTTACTGGCTGGCATTTTCTTTCTCATGTGCTGTTTTATTGTTAAGGAATCTCAGCACTGTAACCTCAATATTTGGCTAGGCTGACCCATAGGGCTTTTATAACCTTTTTGTCAACTTAACTGCCAGTCACCAAACTGAAGGCAATTACTCTTCAGAGATGAAGTAGACCTTTCCTCCAGCTTTGAAGGCAAGAAAACAGCCTCAGGTATTTAGGTAACTGCTTGAACTTTTCTAATTGGTACAAACTGTCTGTAATAATTCCAGTTTGCCTTGGACTGCCACCCAACAGCTCTGCTATTTTAAGTTAATACACTTATCATGATGTTATTCAGTGATATACGATATCAGCAGCTCACTCAGATTCTGAGACAGACATCTCTCTAGGCCATTGCTCTTTAAAGTACATGCTAATAAAATAACCCTACATTGATCCATGTAAAGTTTCCATCATGCACTGGGATACAAAGCATGGAACGTTGGTTTCTTAAATGCAACTGAAGTTTATGTGCTGAAAAATAGCTGGCTTCAAGATAAAATGGAAATCTTTTTTTTGAAAAGAAAAGGCATACAAAGACAAGCTATCCCATATGGAATCAGACCACTGGTTCAGTCATACCTGTACAGGTGATTGAACCTGACTTCTTCTGCATGCGCAGCAGATTCTCTACCACTGAGCTGCAGCCCTCCAGTTCAGAGGAGATGGATCTTCTATAAGAGAAGCCTCTTTAAAAGGAGCAAGCCTGCTTTTATGGATAAATTTAAGATTCTAATGCACCCTATGAGATGCAAAAGCAGATCCACACTATATATTAAAAGCACATTCAATGCACATTTAAAGGACACAACACCCTCCAAAGAATGCTGGGACCTGTAGTTTTCTCGGCACAGTGTACCAGTTCCAACGACCATTTCCACCACTATACAAACTATACTTCCCAGGATTATTGGGGGGGAAGTCATGTGCTTTAAATGTGGATTGACTATGCTTTAGATCAGGCATCCCCAAACTGTGGCCCTCCAGATGTTTTGGCCTACAACTCCCATGATCCCTAGCTAACAGGACTAGTGGTCAGGGATGATGGGAATTGTAGTCCAAAACATCTGGAGGGCCGAAGTTTGGGGATGCCTGCTTTAGATGTATAGTGTGGGTCTGCATTTCTGTTTCTTTCGTCCAAGTTATCCAGCAACAAGTAAGATCCCCAAACAAGCAGAGTACAAAGAGAGTCCACAGTGACTTACTTATTCATATAAACAAACAAACAAACAAACAAACAAACAAACAATAAAATGCATTAAGAGCCACCAGACTCTACATACTGCACATTTGACAGATAAATACATAATTAATTTACTTTTATATGACATTATATTTTGTGATGATGATGTTATATTTTGTGATGATGATGTTTCTCAGAATTTGTCCCTCTGTAAACTGAATCAAGAATGGCCATAATTCTCAAATATATCATGAGCTCTGACTTCACTGAGCTTTAATATTTTTGTATTTCTAACTAAGACTGATTGCAAGTTAATTTGTATTTTCTTTGCAGGCACAATCTGCATCTAGGAAAGGGGAAGTACCAGAAAACTTACAGTATATCCAGATGGTCCGAGGGCATTATAGCTATTATTCATTATTATTATAACATCTTGATTTATAGGCCGCCTTTTTAGGGCATAGCACTCATAAGGTAGCTTACATAACCATAAATTGCATATACAAACAAGAAAAGGCAACAAAATGAAAGAACATAATTTTTCAAAACATATAAACCAGCTGATTAAGAAGAATTCAAGAAAATAAGGAATATAATAATTAACAATCCCATGGGCAACTTTGCATTACTGCAACTTTAAATTTGACAATACTTCAATATCTCATAATAATGGAGGCCTTTCAACCTTATTGGTGCCATCAAATGACGATACAGGCACTTTGCCTCTCCCTCTTATATTTGGTTTGCTGTGATAGTTTATCTGTTTAGTATAGATTCACCTGATAAAATACGCTTGTGCCTTGAAACATATTAGGTGCTGTTTATATAAGAAGCATCTACATTCCTCTGTGGATTTTCTTTGCATTGCGTTTGTCCTTTGCCTTTGTTATCTTTTGGGGCTAGAACCTGGTCAGGCAACCTTTTTATATTGAGGTCACATTTAGGGGTACTCTGTCAAGGCCACATACCAGCCGCATGTCGCATACCCTCCAGCGTGATGTGGGGGGAAACCAGGACACCATCCTCTGGGGCTGCATTCCCGTGCAAGTGACGTGACCTGTGTGAGACTGTGCCACCCCCTGAAAAAAGCACTGCTTCAGGCACACTGTCCCCAAAAGTGAGTACTGGGTGCTGTGTCAGATTGCAGCCCCTAAAATCACCGCCCTCTTTTCTCCTCTCTCTCTCTCTCTCTCTCTCTCTCTCTCTCTCTCTCTCTCTCTCTCTCTCTCTCTCCTTTGCCTACTTTCCCTGGAATTTTACTTCCACTGCCCACTGCCAAGGGCTGCATGAGATTGGGCTAGAGAATATAGAATTGTTCTTCACAGTCACTTACGGACTCATTGTTCAAACCGTGTTTATGGAAGACAATCTTACTCGGCTATGAGGGATCACCAAAGAAGAAGAGGAAAGAAGAAGAAGAAGAAGAAATGCTGGAATCTGAGCCTTGGTCTTTATGGCAACCATGTGGATCATTAGGATCACAGTTTGCTTCAAAGCCAGAATCAGTACCCTCATATAGAACAGGGATGAGGAAGCTTTGGTCTTCCAGGTGTTGTTCAATTACAACTTCCATCATCTCTTACCATTGACCACGTTGGCTGGGGCTGATGGGAGTTGGAGTCCTGCAGCACCCCCCACCCTGATACAGGTCATGTCCATGCCACGTATTCAAAACATGCATGCCACTTTAACAACCATGGTTTCCTCCCAAAGAATCCTGGGAACTGTAGCTTATGAAGGGTGCTGGGATCCGTAGCTCTGTGAGGGACCTTCCAACAATTGTGTCCCAGCAGTGCTTTTCCTACATTCCTATGGAAGAAAGGTGGGGTATTCTTAATAAATACATCACTTTACAGAGACAAGAGTGACTATGCTCATCGCCTTCAACATCTCATCAGAAGTCCTATGTCCCAGGTCCTGCTGTAGAAGTGAAAGGTGGAATGAAAGGTCAGCACAATCTGGAGCGCTGGCATTGATCTCAAAAGAGTGGATTAGCTCATGTTCATTTCCTTGAGGACATTGATATCATCAGAGAACCCCACCCTTCTACATACATCATACTTGCTTTGTATTGGCAGACAAAAGCTAATTGAACATGCCTTAGAGCTGTTGTGGAAGAAGGCAGATCTCCTTCTTTGTGTGCATGCAAGCTTCACTATATAATACACAAGGGCTCCTCGGCAGTCATTAATCTGTGTCTCTGTGCTGTCACGGTCCCGTGATATATCACAGCACATACATAATTAAATATGGAAAGGAGCTGTTGCTGGAAGAACATCCCTCCTACCTCCGAGTGACCAAAAATTCTTAACATTTCCCTCCCTGCTTAATCTATTTTATATCTCCAGGCAGATAGCTAGCTCAGGAGCAAGAGGTAAATTATTATGTGTCCAGTTTGTTGAGCAACCTCTAACTGAATCTAGGAGCCAGGAGCTACATAAAGCACTTAAGTAGTTCTTCGCTCTGATAATGTGAATACTGTTCATCACTATTTGTGGTCCAGGGGGCTGCTAATGCTGAAACCAGTGTCTTATGTGCTCGTCCAAGACTCCAGAAAGCTGTGGTTCACTGTAGGGCTAGTTTCTGGTCAAGAATAGAATGAGTTTCAATGATATGAATTACAGAGGATGATGTGGAAGAATGTGAGGAAGAGACTGGGACAGGTGGATGTTCTTCCCTCTTCTTGATCCTGTTTGGCTCTGGTGTGGAGAGAGGACTTCTAGCTCCCTTCTCTCCTGACAGAGATAAAGCATTGTTGGAATCTTGGGAAGGCTCGGAGCCACGTCCTGAGGTGGCTGAGCAGGATTTGTAGAGGTGGGGAGGCAGGTCCAGTGCTCTCTCCCAGGGTCACACATCACCTCAAGGCAAGGTATGAGAAAGGCCCACCTACACACAGTGCCCATTTGCTGTCCAGCTGCTCATGCAGGAACAGATGCTCTCACAAGTAAGGACTGCACCACCTTGGTTCTAAAGCTGGGTGGGTGGGTGTGAGAAACTTGTTGGAACAACTTCTCAGCTCTGTTGAAGTCTTGAACTTCTTGTTACTGTCCTTGAACTCATCACTTGGCCACTGTTCCTCGACCTGGACGATCCCAGCCAGCCCTTCATCTCGTGTGCAGGGACTGGAACAGCTCATTTCCTGATGCTGTGTCTGTACACTTACTCTTCTTCAACAAAGTTCCACTCTTACCTGTAGTCTGGTTTTGGGAAGGGAAGCAGTCCAGGCAGTCAAATTCCAGAACTAGAAGTGGCACAATGGAGTTACGATCCTATGCAATCATAGCAGCAGAGTCAACAACCACTGAGTCAAGAGCAGTAGAGACAAAGGCTAATGTACTGTAGTAACATTCTTATAGTGTCCCTGGAATCCTGACTTTGCAACATCATTTGCTGATGTTGCCACTAAACTGATCATGTGCAGTAGGCATTGATCAATAAAAAGGAATGAGCAGAATGACCCATTGATGTCGCCATAGTACATGCTCACCCTTCTGCACAATATGTGCAGCTAGTCAGCTAGAAAGGGACTATTATACTTCTCTCTCAACAAGCTATTATGATGTTAGAGACAGGAGGTCTTTATACAGAACCCAGAAGCCTCTCAGGAGCAAAAATATCCTCATGCATATAATTTTAACAGATCTGTGAATGGCATTATATTAACAGAGGGGGAAGGAGAGCATTTTCTTCTTCTTCTTTGTAGGGATAGGGTTGATAAGATGCAGTGGAAGCTACACAAGGTGGAACAATGAACCGCCCAGAAGCCTACTAGGAAATGGCAAAGCAGTGAAACCATTGGATTTGAGTCAGACAGGCTGCTATTCTGTGGTTTCAGAAAACTTTGTTGTTTTCTTCCTGCAACTCTTTTACCATTTTGTCGTCGTTGCCGATGTCAGGACCTGCAAAAGGCAGAAGAAACTTGTGGAAAGTGGTGAAGTGATAGCAACAGAAACTTTAAATGGGCCAAGGATGGGAAAAAAAAACCGGCAACCAATGCCCCAGATAATACATTAACCACACTGCCACAAAGAAGTCCTGTTATGGGGTCTTGGTCATCATCTCTCAGACACCAAGACTATCAGAGCCTTTTTAATCTTTGCATCATCCTTGCTTGGTCCTGACTCCAAAGCTCTTCCATTTGCAGAATGGAACATTTGGATTCCTCCCAAGTTGTTTATAAAAATTAAAGCAACTATTCACACCATCTATTTGATTTGCACCCTCCCCGCTTTCCCAAACCCACAGACTAGTATGTAACTTCCTGGAAACTATGGGGGAACTTACTGGAAAGTTACACAACTGTGGGAGAGTGTCATGTTTTGAATATTTATGAAGAAAGACAAGAATGGAGGATATTTCCTTGAAACTGAGTCCAGACATGTAATGAGGCTGATCTGAATCTTAAATGTGTATCACAGCACCAAGCCAGCTGGATTCTCCTGCTTCTGGTTTTGTCTTTGCTGTGGGAAGTGTCTTGCATCCCTCTTAAGTAGGGATTTTTGGTGGAAAGCATGTGCCTTTATCTTCCATTTAGAGGCAGGAGTTCATGCTGTGAAAGAAGCATCCTTCCCTTGATCATATTTCTGTAACAATTCCAGAATGCAGTTCAATTTGGTAGCTCTATCCTGATTAAAGCATTCCCCTTGATTAATTGTTCTTTGGCTTTTGGACTGTGCTGGTTTCTTCTAAAAGCCAGCACACAATGCCTGGATTACTTGACTGCACATCTGCTCTCTTCAGTGCCTGCAAATATTTATACACATTTTAATGATTCCCTGTCCACTGTAAGGTTTTACTGCTTTGCTAATCCTGATAGCATCTTTCTCGCTCTCTAACATTTTCCATTCTAGGATCCAATTGTGTAAACAGAGAGACAAACAGCATGTTTTTGGTAGATTATTTTGTTTTGGTTTATGTTGAACAAGGAGACTAAACTGAAATTTTATATAGAGATATATACATCTAAGGTGGAATTACGCTCTGGTTAAGGAGAGAGAAATGCAAGTAACAGTGGCCAGGGCCCAGAGTTAGATATATTAGATTCAGAGCTAAGAGTGAACATTTGTTAGGTGCTATCTGCTAGGCTGTACTTTTATGGAATCAGGATTCATGATCATTACCATTTGGAAGCCTTCTCACAAGAGGATGGCCGGGCAGAGAGAAAATGATACAAATATCTGTTCTTATACGTATTCCAGATTAAATTGAAAACAGGCAGTGTATTGCAGAAACACATGTTGTGGTAAGGTGTGCTTGTGTGTGTATACTTAATGACAACTGCAAAGCTATCAATACAAACCAGTTATAGTATTTCGTCTCTTGCCCGCAACTTTTTAAAGCAGAGGCGGTGCATATAATTGTTCATTTTTTTAAAATTATGAAAGCACCACAAACATGCACACCACCAAAAAACAACAACAACAACAACCCACACAGCATAAAATCATAATCACTCCAGCAGCGTCCCCAATTATAAACACTGAATCCAAGTGCCAAAACTAAATCAAAGGGGGGGGGGTTGTGGAGGGGAGGGGGTAGTCCCCTGCTTACTTTATTATAACAAAACTCAACTCCCTTTAATGCTTTTGCCTTGATAGACTGTCCTCAAACTTTGGCTGTCTGTTGATTGGATGGAATATAGAGAGGATTGTGTGAGTGTGTGCAAAAACTAGCCTACCCTACAAAGGTAAACTTGACATGTTTACACCCACCACTGACACGTGGCTCTCGGAAGATTGTGTCAGAGGGAATCATCCAACTTGATGGGAAAGCACCCCTGCCCCATAGCTGCACAGAATGGGCTGGGCAAAGGCAAGAGGCAGCCATTTTCAGACATTATTGTTGAGCTCCCTCATGGAAGAGCAAGGCTTGGACAGGGCAACAGGAGAGTTGCAGAAAGGAAAGCTGAGGCGGGGCGGGGAAGCTGCATTTAGAGGGAGATGCAAATAAATTCTTAAAATTTAAGTTTCTTTGTGGAGGTTTCATGGAAGACCAACAGCTGTTGGCTTCCCCCTCCCCCATTCACTTTTCAATTGCTCTCTTGAAAAAATTGTAACTTGTTATAAACTGTTTCTAATATTGTGTTTTAATGTTGTAATCTTTCCTGGAACCTTAGGGTGAAGGGTGGGCAATAAAAGAATCAATAATAAACATATTCCTTCACAGTGCCTCCTTATCAATGGCACCATGTTATTATGCAGTATCATTATGGGGAGAAAAGAGCCTCCAATCCTGTGGAATTACACATGGTCTGAAACGCAGAGACAAGGGAATGGTGGCTGCCCTTTCCCGCCTTTCTTAGATGGTGCAGCTTGGCTGGTGAAACAGACCATCTTCCATTAGCTCCACAGCCTGGCTTGTTTCCATTAGACACATCAGCCACAGATGACCTTCTCATCCTCCTGTTATTCCACACACATGGAGCAAATATTGTGACAAACTTACTGATCAATGGGTATATTATTTTAACTCCAGAGAATCTCAGCTTTCTTTTTTCTTTTTAAAGGTTTTCTGTCCCTTGCGATTCCAGAGTGGTTTGTAAATGCTCTGTAACATGCCTTTGCCTGTGCTCTGCTACATATGTTGGGGAAGGGTTATAGCTCTGTGGTACCTGAGCCCATGCATTGCATGTGTTGCAGTCCCAGGCATTAGGGGCTGCAAGCCCTTTTGAATGGTCTGTTTAGAAGTGAAGACGTGTCAAGTTTATGAGGAAATTTCACTGTAGCAGTTTTAAAAAGGAAGACTATGGAGGTGATGAAGAAATACAGATGTTCCTAATGGGAAGAGGATAACAACAACAAAAAAGGAATAGCTTTTTAAAAAGTAACGGACTAGTGAAAGTCAGACACTGCAAAATTATTGAGAAAGGTGTTTGTATACAGAAGCATGCATAGCTACATATAATAAGCTTGTTTTGCATTACTGGTGTGTGATGTTTTTGATTTAAGAACAGAAACAGTTGATATTTTGAGATATAGACTCAAGCAGTAGGTTGCAAGGTATTATTCCAGCATGTTGGAACTAGGAAAATATTTTGATCTCCATTTGATATTAAATAATCAATGCTGGATTAATACCACAATACAGAGAGAGAGAGAGAGAGAGAGAGAGAGAGAGAGAGAGAGAGAGAGAGAGAGAGAGAGATGAAAGAGGGGACTTTTTATTTAATAATTTTATACTTTAGATTTACAGGTCCTTGTGGGAGGCCACATTTTTTCCTTGTTTCTCTTGTTTCAGTCTTATAAAATAAATCCCACTAAACATAAAAAGGCTCTAGCAATTCTCTAGGTGTGAAGATTGCACAACTGAGGATCACCCCCAAGAATGTCTCCTCACAATTCAAACCATCTCTGGTATTAAATCACCACTACTCTCAGATGTTCCAGAGGGATGGGTAGCCTGAGAGTGGGCATTCTCACCGGCAACTCCTAGATTATGGAATTCTCTCCCCAAAGAAATGCATCCAGTCAGGAGTGGGGCTAGCATTAAGCCTCCTAGGCAACCCACTTAGGGTGCAGATCTCAGAGGGGTTCAGCACCTTTGAGGGATGCCAATTTGTACAGCTTTATACAGATTATTCCAATTGATTTGTGTGCTAAAACATTTCCTTTTGTAGGTAAGAAAGATAAACAATGATTGATGTATTGCTTCTTCTTGCAATTTAAAATAAATTTAGAAGTTTCAAATTTTGTGCTTTTAATTTTTTTCTACAAGCCCTCTCACCCCTTTGCGTGTGGTGGCATTGCGGGATGGGGGAGGCTTCACTGGGGCCCCAACATGGGAATTCAAACTGCTGTGCCCTTCCTGATAGGCAGAGGGGCAATAGACCCCCTCCACCTATCAGGAACCGAATCCTAGCCTGCACGCTGCTTTGGCAAAGGAGGCTGCAGGCTGGGACCTGAGCTGTGCCGGGGGCAGCGCCGATGGAGGGCTACCTTTGGGTCTGCCCCATGCCCATTTAAGCAGCCAGCACCTGGGGCTGAGCCTGTTTGTTCCTGACAGTCAAGGACTTTAGCTGTCGCTACGGTGGTCGCCGTCCATCAAGGGTAGGAATTTGCCCACTGGGCTAACTGGCACTGACCCAGTGATTTTGCCTACCTCATAGCCATCGTCCCAACTGGTTGGGCATTGGGGCAATCCTTTGTTTTAGATGGAGGGGAGGGTGTAGTCTCCGCTTGCCCCTCCAAATTCTGGGGTATCCCATTAAAGG
Source organism: Zootoca vivipara (assembly GCF_965207765.1). Lineage (NCBI taxonomy): Eukaryota > Metazoa > Chordata > Lepidosauria > Squamata > Lacertidae > Zootoca > Zootoca vivipara. The sequence goes on along the minus strand of NC_142587.1, from coordinate 66,300,914 downwards.
GATCCGGGGGAAGTGGCTATGTCTGCATGCCCAGGCGGATGCCAGGGCCAAAGGCACTCCCCCAGACAGTGGTCCCTGGGGGGGGGAGTCACCCTATTGGATGTAAGTCTTAGGACCCCCTGCCTGGATTGACCACTCGTCATTTCCGGTGGGCGGGCTGGAAGTATCAGGCAATGGCCCATCCAGTTCAGCATTCTGTTTTCACAGTGGCCTCTGGGAACCATGGAGGGAGAGCATAGCTATCATAATACCTAAGATATGTGTTTTTTTTAGGACCCACCCTGTTCCAGCAACTGATTTGTTTTAACTGTTTTTAATGTTGAATTATAGGTTTTTGTAACTCACTATGGGACCTGTTGGTGATGGGCAAGTAGGAATAATAGTAATAGTAATAGTAATAGTAATGCCATTAGTGTCTAAACAGACTGTAGATGGTTCTCTAGCATCTGTGCACCTTTTGCTGAGCAGTAAAGGCAAATCCAAGCAAACTTTTTGTGTGTGTGTGTGAATTAGACCCTGAAAGAGGAATTTATTCCTAAATGCTTGTTAGTTCCAAGTTGATGGACTACTGAGGGGGAAAAACGAGATTTGCTTCTATTTACCAAAAAATCAAAGTATAAACAAAGCAGTATCTACAATATAAAGATGTTCTACAATACTCTCTAAAATAGCCTTTAATGTCTCTGCAGTTAAAAGTTCTTTCATTTCCTCAGCTCTTTCACATTTCCACGGTACTGTAGTTGAAAACATTCCTTCCTTTGCTTAACCTCGACACTAAAGTAAACCATACCACAAAGCACACACCCCCTCGTCTTGCTGTAGCTTAGGCAACATACCCCAAACACACCAGCACCAATTTACTATGGTTCTAATCAGCATTTTGCACATGGAAAACTCACCATGTGTCTCCGAAACCTTTGCCACTCATCTCTTTCTAATGCAACTGCCTGTTTCTCCCTCTGCTGGTTTCAGAATAAACGCCTTGTCAAAAAAAGAATTAGATTTTGACAGCTTTTTTCCCCTATGGTTAATTGAGGTGATAGATACACTTGACATTTATCTAAACGCAGAAAAGAAGATTAAGACATATTTTTCTACATGCATTCTCCATATTAGAGGAGGTCACTTTCCAGGGTCTCTTTAATATGTCTGTGCAATTAATAGCGGCGATAATTCCGCTTCGTATCACAGCGTCTTTAAAGTTCTCTTTCAAGCCGGCAGATAAAACTATCTTTTCTGTATATGGGGCTTGAATTAGACTAATCTTTTTCAAGTTTGCCCTCAAGGCCTCCTTCTTCTCACAGTCCTGAAAATTAATACTCACTGAAATATACAAAGGCCTGTATGCTGCTAGCTCACTCAGCTGAAAAGAAATGGTTAGGAATTCACATTTTAGACTTCTTTAATTATTTCCACCACATTTATGAGGGCTTTCCCCTCAGTAATGTATTTCATGGCCTGTGTGAAATGTCCCCTCATGTTGTCTGGCTCTTATTTTGTTGGTTGCATGGAGCTTTCCCACATTTTTATTGTAATATGCGTACCATATATTAAAAAATATATATACAGTGGTACCTCGGGTTAAGAACTTAATTCGTTCTGGAGGTCTGTTCTTAACCTGAAACTGTTCTTAACCTGAGGTACCACTTAAGCTAATGGGGCCTCCCGCTGCCACCACATGATTTCTGTTCTCATCCTGAGGTAAAGTTCTTAACCCGAGGTACTATTTCTGGGTTAGCGGAGTCTGTAACCTGAAGCGTCTGTAACCCGAGGTACCACTGTATATGTTATTTTATTCATTGTCATATGTAGGCTGAACATTAGAATGCTTTATATTGTTTCCAAACATAACTGCTTAACAGGAGTAAACAAATAACTGAGAATGCAATGCTGCCAATGCTACCTGTTTCTGCAGACTGGGAAGAGAAGTGAGTCTTTCCATTCAATCCACAACTCAGTTGAACTGAAGTATTTGGGTTGAAATTGGATGAATCTCAATTTTATCTGCATCATGGGTTTGGCTGCCCTGTGCACCAACCCGTGGATCAGATGGACCCTCTTCCAAAATGATGTAATGTCTTCATACATACTGCAACTGTTAGCATTTTCATGCTGCTTTTGATCTGTGATGTAACAAAGACTATAAGGAAAACATACAACAAGCTGTGCGGTGAAATCATTGCTTGAATGCTCCATCGTGGGCCTGGCTTGCTTTACAGCATGTGATGAGTGGGAAATATACTTAAACCCACTAAGATCTTCCTGCTTCCGGGAAATTCAAGAATTAATTAAAGTTCCGTTTAATAAAAAAGCAGAAGCCTATTTATTAGGAATTCTTAATAATGAAATACCACCAGACAAGACTAATGTATACCTTTATGCATCAACAGCAGCAAGGATGATTATTGCTAAAACATGGAAGGAACCTAGGACACTAACGAGAGGTGAATGGGTTGATAAACTCTGCGAATATTTGGAGTTAGCAAAATTAACTGATCTGATTCGAAATAAACCCAAAGATAAAATTAGGGAACAGTGGGAGTGTCTAAACGACTATTTAAAGAAAATAGGAATGGGCAATGAAACATGGTTGTGTTTAGAATAACTGTGTAGGAATGGGAAGGCTTCTGTCTTGTTAACAGAAGTCAGTGCAACAAATACCAAGAGGACAAGATATAGAAATATAGAAGAGTGAAATTCTGTGCTAAGTGCGGTGGAAGCAACAGAAGATGAAAATGTAACTAAGCAAGGTATGACTGTTGAATCAGTCAATTAGGTTATACCTTCCTCTTCCCTTTGTCTGTTCTTTCCTTTTCTTTTATCCGCTTTTCTTTTCTTTTTTTTCTCTTGCTGATTTTCTTTTTGTCTATGATAATTATTAATATTATTACTAATAATGGTATTACTATTACTATTATTATTACCATTCTTTTTTTCTTTTTTCTTCTCTTCCTTTTTCTTTCCCTTTCTTTCTCCTCTCTCTTCACCGCTCTTCTACTTCTCGATACAACTGCCAAGTATCAGCTTTGTTGGGATTTTAATTTTGGGAAATTACTATTAGGATCAATAATGATGTAGATTTGTTTGTATGATGTAAATGATGGACATGTAAGAATGTAAATGTATTATTACTTTTTGATTATCCTTTGCTATTTTCTGTTATATATATTAATAAAATTTAAAAAAAAAAGATCTTCCTGCTCCCCCTCCCTTCAGTTGCTTATTAAAGAGTTTTCATTATTTTTTTTACAAATAACTAATATAAACAGCATTCAGTGAATTCTGGGAAGTGTAGCAATGTGTAGACACGTATACATTTCTCAACAGGGTTGCTTATTTAGTTTGAGGGATTTCCCTTTGTGTATTGTCACATCATTACTGAGGAAGCCCCTGGCTGTGAAATAACACAGCCGGGTGCTTAAAGGCATCCCTATTATGGGAACCATTTGAATGTGCCTCTATTATATTCCAAGGAGCTGAACTTTGACATTAAAGTCTAACATGTGTTAAATATTCTCCTTAATATTTCCCCAAAACCATATCACAGGTCATAAACAGAATCTTTAATATAGGCCCAATTCTGACGTAACGTTTTCCCTTGAGGTAGTGATCTCCAAATGATCACTTTCAGTAGAGTACATGTTACATGCAAGATGTGGGTGGAAGTCCTATGTGGCTTTTTACAGCAAACATCGCTGTGCAAGTGCTGTCAGGAGTGTAGCATCTCATTCCGAGACAGCTTTTGGGAAATCTACATAGATGCTGAGATTTCACCTAACAATTTACACATGTATTCTTAAAAAAGAAGAACAGATTAGTTCTGCAGTATCAGATTGGACCAAAGGTCCATGTAGTCTAGTCAACATGGCGCCTGCCAGATGTTGGATCACAACTATAATCAAGTCTCTCCCTTCCCCCCCAAAAAAATTTGTTGCATGTTTTTGTTGTACAGAGGCTCCATTCCAATCTGCTATGACGAATAGCCTTTGATAGACCTAAGCTTAGTTTGCTTTCATGCCATTTTGGGGCAATACAATCCACAAATTTCCTGGGTAGAAGAACTCCTAGGTAGAGCTGACCATAAGATGTCACCAGAAGTCTGGATCTGATGGATCTTTGCTCTACAGAATCTTTTAATGTTCTTAAGAAAAAGTTAGCTCTGGCATATTGAATTAATTCCAAAGCCTTTTTAAAGCATGGCATGGAATAATGGCCTGTCCAGGAAAATGAGAGCCCTATAGGTGGTGCTAGTTGAAGAGGTTACTTTGAAAGGAAATGTGTGCGTGAGGAGAGACTTCAGCCCATGGGACCAAATGCAACCCTCCAGGGGTCTCAGTATGGTCCTCCAAACTCTCCCTAGGTCACACCACCCATGGACCCTGTTTCACACCCTGAATTTTTGCCCACCTTGAACTATGATCATTCCTTTTGCATTTCCAGATAGAGGATACAGAAGTGTGTGAGAGCAGGTGTACCAAGTAACCTACTGTATAAAGGGAAAATCTTCACTGGTTGCCATATTGCCAAGCTTTGGGGAATCAGATCCCTCCACAGTGACAGCCAGGAATCAGAGAAACGATAAAAGTTTTTACCAAGCAATTTATTCAATCATTCACAGAGAGCGATGAAGGAATGCAGTCTTCCCTGAAAAATGGTGTTGCTCCAAGTAAAGTCCCACCCCCCTATGTCTACCCTATTCGACGTCACTCCTGTGTCGGCTAATCTGAGCTTTCTGCCTCTGAGCTCTCTGCTCTAGTACCCTCATTGCCCGCCTGGTCCTGGGAGGGGGTGGGTCAGGAATGCTCTCCAAGGACACTGGGTCTTTCAGCTGTCTCCACTGGTGCTTCTTCTTCTTCCTGCTGTTCCTCTTCCAATATTTCCCAGTTTCTGCCTTCTGCAGCCTCTGAACTATCTTCTGCAAAGCACTGTTCTAAATCTATACTTTCCTGTTCTTGGGAAGGTTCAGGAGAAAGGGGGGGTCCCTACCATTCCTCCTCAGTCCTGCCTCTGACACATATCCATTTTTGCCTCTGGCCCCACGCACCACTGGCATATGGCCCCCAAAAGTTTCCCCACAAGGAAAGATGTATGCCTCAGCATTTTAGCCTAGTCTCAGCATCCTTTGCATTTAAACACATTAAAAGTCTGTAGGGGGTTGGGATCCTGTTTCTCACCTAGACCTGTGTTTGGGAACAGATTACTCACCCTCATCTTCATATGGACCTATAGCTATTGGCCATTATGGTGTTATTGTTCAAGTTCTGATTCAGGGATTCTAGAAGCATGTGGTTGGACACTGTAAGAAGCAGGGCATTGGAGTAGGAGAACCTTTGGTTTGATGCAAGGGGGCTCTTTTTACATCCTTAGCTCGGTTGCCAAAGTTGACTACTGTACTTACTTTTGAAGAAAATTTGTTAAATACTCTCTGAATTTTCAATGCAGCGCCATCATTTATTATGTCAGGGTGGCAGCTAAAGTAATGAACAGTGCAAAATCATTATTGAAAAGCTCGATAATTTGATCACAAACAGAGGAATGGCTTTGAATCCCTTAGTTAATAAGATGAGAAAACAGTGCCTGAACAACTCCCTGATGGGCAGCTATGCTACGAAAAGTTGGGCACTGAACACAAAATGGTGCTATAATGTGCTCAGCCAGAGTAAGTCATTAGAGTAATCCATCTGCTGCTGCATATCAATGGTTAATTATTAAATGTTAATATTTGCCTCTGACTGATGACATCTCTTTTCTGAAATATAAAAATGCTTTTTAGAATTAACTATTGATCATTATAGCAAAAGTAGTACAGATCTTTGCTATTTGGCCATAATACACAAAATACGAAATTCAGTCCCACTGATTTCAGTGGATCTACTCTAAGCATGACTAAGTCTCAATCCTGTTGTCTTTTCTCCTAAGAAAGCTTTCTTTTTTATTATTCATTTATTTATAAGAATTTTATTCCACTCTTCATCTAGGAGGAAGAGGAAGAGGAAGAGGAAGAGGAGAAAGCTTAGGAATTTAATTAATGTCAGTTCCTGCCTTCAGGCTTGCACTCTAAAAGACATGGCACAAAAGGTGACAAGATTAGGAGTAAGAAGGAAAAAAGACAAATTCCTGCACTTTTTTTAAAATCACAGAGTTCTTTTCATAATCAGCAAGGATGATCATTCAAGGAGACAAGATAGAAATTGCAAAATGTGCACATATTGACCATTGTTGTTGTTGTTTAGTCGTTTAGTCGTGTCCGACTCTTCGTGACCCCATGGACCATAGCACGCCAGGCACTCCTGTCTTGCATTGCCTCCCGCAGTTTGGTCAAACTCATGTTCGTAGCTTCGAGAACACTGTCCAACCATCTCGTCCTCTGTTGTCCCCTTCTCCTTGTGCCCTCAATCTTTCCCAACATCAGGGGCTTTTCCAGGGAGTCTTCTCTTCTCATGAGGTGGCCAAAGTATTGGAGCCTCAGCTTCACGATCTGTCCTTCCAGTGAGCACTCAGGGCTGATTTCCTGAAGAATGGATAGGTTTGATCTTCTTGCAGTCCATGGGACTCTCAAGAGTCTCCTCCAGCACCATAATTCAAAAGCATCAATTCTTCGGCGATCAGCCTTCTTTATGGTCCAGCTCTCACTTCCATACATCACTACTGGGAAAACCATAGCTTTAACTATACGGACCTTTGTAGGCAAAGTGATGTCTCTGCCTTGCCTTGCCTTGCACCTTGCACCTTGACATCATCTTGAGACATACCTCTTATACAAGTTAATACACCCACCATATGCATCATTAGTAATTAAATATTATCTAATTTCTTCTTCCATCTTCTTCCATCTAGTAAGAAAGATCTTGCTAGAATATGTACATTAATGAGTTACCAGTCCGTACAGTAAGGAAGTAAAATCAGCAATATTCAGAAGTTATGAAGTCTACTTTTGAAGATTGGCTCCATACCATATACCACAATGATTTGTTATCTTTGTAGCTCTTCTCCCCAATGTTTTCTAGTTCATTGACACCATTTTTCAAAAACGACAGTTCCCAAAACTGTTGTTTGTAAACTGCTCTGTGATGTTTCCAAAATACATGATTGTGTGCTTCTTATTAGTAATAAGAAGATGGGCGCATGATAGAATGTTGTTTACTGATCATAGCAGAGATTACTGTGTTCACTAGCAGTTGCTGGCAATATTTCCTACCTGCTTTCTATTATTTGTGTTTATTTTTTAGTGCATCTTTGTCTTGTCTTTCTTCCATTGGAGGCCCTGGAAAACATTATGTGTCCTTCCTAGTAATTCCAGCAAGATCAAACACATCCTATGCATAACATCTGGAAGGGATAGTCTTGTTATGTTCACAAGGAGGTGCTCCTCTTCCGTCATGGGCTCTCATCCTCTTACATTGAACTCACAAGGTTCACTACTATATCAAAGATCTTCTATAGCTGCTATTTATTAAGCAGTGCTTTTCAAGCTGGAGCATTCATTTCCTCCCAATATTCAAATTTGCACTGTGAGCCAAGAACATAGTTGGATTCCAAGTTATCAGTGAATATATATTTCATCTTCTTCTGGACTGTGTTCATTTTTTCAAAGAGATAAAAGGCTCTGAGAAGGTTTTTCTTGTACACATGTGGCTTTATTTTTTTCCCCTTTGCTCAAATTGGTCTATATTATGAATGTAAAACCCACGTTGTCCAGAATGTACATTTAATTTAAAAATTCCTCTCTTTCACTTTCTATCTTGACATAACTATCTGGTATCACATGCTCAAAGATGTGCATATGTGATGTGTGGAAGGCTTTTTGGGGATCACATGACTATGACCACATTCACGCCATACATACTATGATTCCACTTTAATTCCGAGAGTGGTTTAACAATGAATCCTTCTTAGAATCATAGAATCACAGAGTTTGGAGGAACCATGAAACTCATCTAGTCCAACCCCCTGCAATGCAGGAATCTCACCCAACGTGGGGCTCAAACCAACAACCCTGAGATTAAGAGTCCTAAGTTTTCCAATTAAGAGATTAAGCTTTCCAATTAATGGGGAAGTCTGGGAATTGTAGCTCTGGGAGGGGAATAGGGGCCTCCTAATAACTCTCAGCACCCTTTACAAACTACAGCTCTCATAACTCTTTGGGGGAAGCCATGACTATTTAAAGTTGTAACATGATGCTTTAAATGTATCGTGTAAATGTGGCCCTTGAAATGAATGCCATCACAAAGAGAAACGTACCACAATTACCGGGCCAGGATACATCAAGTGCATCAACTGTAGAAGAAATGGCTTCAGTTATGCATGCCCTGGTCACATCTATTCTAGACTACTGCAGTGCTTTCTTTGAGGGGCTGTCTTTAAATACAGTGAAGCTGGTACAAAATGCAGCTTCCAGAATGTTGGTGGATATGTGATGTTTGGCATTGGTTGTTCTGATTGTCAAGCAATTTGTTTATCTATTGAATTTTGTGTTCAGTTTGAAGTGGGTTATTCGTCCAGTGGTGAGGAACCTGTCATCTCAGTTTTCATGTATTTTAATAATAATAATAATAATAATAATAATAATAATAATAATAAATTGTATACCGCCATTCATCCAAAGATCTCAGGGCAGTTCACAGCATGTATTTCATGCACTCTTCACGTGCTACAAGTTGACTCTTGCTCTCTGGACCACACTTCTGGGAATCACTTCTTCTGCAATGTGTAAGCCACCTATTAAATCACTTTTTTATTTACCTTTTCAGTAAAACACAATTTCTGGGAAAGCTCTGATCTCATCTCTATTGCTCCATGAGTACCTAATGAATGAACTCTGTTACCTAGACTAAACCATCCAAAGTCACTCACAGTGTGCTCCTTCGTGTTTTGAAAATATTCTGGTTTCTGAGCCAGCTCTACCAGACAGAAAATAGCTTGTCCTTTGGCAGAATAAAGCTTTGGTTCACATTGGGAAATGGTGTTCATTGCTCATCTGAGCTAAATTTCCCCTCGTTATTCATGTTTTGGAAGAATTTAGTCTCTGAACACAGAGAATAGTTTGCTAATGCGTGTCCTAAGCAAGTATATAACTGTTTTAATATGTGTATCAATATTCCTATTATACAATACTTTGAATATGCTTTGTTATAGAAACACAGAATAAAAATGTCATGAAACCAATGAAGTATTCACTTACCTACCGTAACAAGGTTGTTATATTTGCAACAATAAAATGGATGTGAGGAATTTCCTACACTCTGAAGTCCTTTACAAATTACATGCTAGGTATTGCTTTTATTTATATTTAAAAAGTTTTGATCTAGTAGCCTTAGCAACAGATATGATCCTGGCCTCATTTCTGTTCCACAACTTTTGGACGAACTGTTATGTTTCATTGATCCAATGCTTATTTATGACAGGCCTCACACACTGAGAAAACAGCATATCTGGAGAAACCAAAGATCTTCAGTAGTCTTTTGAGTTTGTCACTGGCAGTTTAAAAAATGTAATGGACATCTAATTATGTCATTATAGCCAGTTAATGATGAGCTGGGCCAATCCATACAATTGATTGCTTCTGTCCACAATTAAGCATGAGATCATTAAATTCTAACTCCAGGGCCTTATCAGTTGCAAGAAATGCACCTTCATGTTAGGATTTTGAAAGATCATACAACTATATTGGTGATGTGGAAAATGAGAAAGATGTCTATTAATAGGTTGCTCAAAAGCATTCCTTTCCTCCATGTTGCAGATGTTGTTATTTGCCAATATTAATATGAAATGAGTAGAATTGTACCCATCAGCGTTTCAGTTGATGAAATGTTCATGGACAATACAGTGTAAAACTCAGGTTTGTGAGCTAGTGGCTTCTTGTTACAGAGCTGTAGCTAATCATGGCTCCGTGGTAAATAGACTATCTATATTGTTATGAGTTTGTGGGTGCCAGACTCCCCCAAATTCCTGGATTCAGTAAAGTGTTAGAATTTAATTGAGACTGCTGAACATCTGGATCCAGTAACGTTTAAAATATAAGCCAGGCCAGCTTCCTCGTGAGACAATTGCTTGGATGAGGGCCATCAAGGAAATTCTTAATGATGACCCATTAAGAAAACTAAGGAGAGGAGGCTCTGTGCCAGATGGCAAATGGATAGAGCCCCTCCTTCAACTGTTAGAAGGCAAGGACAGGTGTTGAAGTAGAGTTTTAGAGTTTGCTGTGAGCTAGAGAAAGAAAAGGGTGCAGGTGGAAAAGGCAGCAAGCTCGAGAGAGGATCACAGCACAATGGTTGATATCTGTTGGAATCCAAGGCTGTGCCTATGGAAGAAGCAAGACCTTCTTGGAGTGTTAATGCTGTTAGCCCCTCCAGTGTAGGATCAGGTTGTATATATGTGTAAATAAACTGTATAGCATAAAGACACCACAGTCTCCACTGTGCCACATTCCCAAAAGGAAACATGGGTCTTGAGTAAGCATGCCTAGAACCTTTGGAATCCTGTACCACTTGAAGATTGGAGTGGCATGCAACAATATGTTTGAGTGTAGAATCGGTTTGTTGGTGGTCAAATTTTACATTTTTAGGTGCATAGTAGAAAACATCTTAAGTGTACATCTAAAGAATATGATATATGAAGTGGCTCCCAAGAAATCAATGACCACTTGAGATTTATAGCAAAAGGTTCGAGTGAGAAAACAATAGCTGATGTTCCAAATTGTCTACGTATCAGTTTGAACCTGACTGGGCTGCTTTTAGGTTCTTTCCAGTGAAGAAACAGGCTCTACTTTGGGTGCTATTGGAAGCCAAAACCTGTTCTTCTTACATAGATATCAGACTAACTTATCACCTTAGCCCTGTCTTATAGAATAATAAAAACCCGTTCTGTATAAATGGCTCTACAGTATTTCCTTTTCTTTTTCACAGATGTTATACACTGTATTGATATTTCTGTCCAGTTATCCACCATGGCTCCATGAACCATCCAGCTCTAAGATAGTGGTGAAGCTGGAACTAACCACAGGTGACCACTTTTAACCTGAACATGTAAATGGGGTCCCATTTCTTAATTTTTCACCATCTGTTTGTATGGTGGTAATGCTGGTGCTACGACCTACATTAGATTAGGCCATGATCCAGTATTAGTTCCTGACCTACCAGTTGATGACCACTAAGATAACATAGCATATAAACATTGCCTAATAATGTGTCTGTTAAGGGCCTGACCATTTTGAGTTTGAGTGAAAGCCCTTAACACAGTATGTTTCAGTTTAACAGTTTACACATGTTAAATTGAAAGGTTTTTTTTTAATCAATTGAATCTTCTATATGCTTGGTAATCCTGTCTCTGATAATGCTTTCCACCAGTTTTCCTGGAACAGCCATTAAGCTGAAAAGCCTGCAATTTCTCGGATCCCCGTTCTTAAAAAAAATGGTGTTACATTGGCCACTTTCCAGTCCTCAGATATGGAGAATGATCTTAGGGGCAAGTTACAGATTTTTGTTATGAGATCAGCAATTTCACTTTTGATTTCTTTAAAAACTCTTGTGTGAGTGCCATCTGGCCCCAGTGATTTCTTCATTTGTAATTGGTCAATAAAGCCAGAGCTTTGTCTTTTATTAGGATAGATACTATCCTATTATTTTTATCCCAGGAACTCTGGGTGGCATACATTGATGTTCCCATTTTATCCTCACAAAAAAACCTTGTGAGGTAGGGTTAGGGTAAGACAATATTATTTGCTCCTCATGGCCACCCACCAAGTGAATTTCAGGTTTAAGCAGGGACCCGGGTTTAATTCAATATTTTACCCGCTATACCACAGTGGCTTTCAAAATTCAGGAAGCAGAAGTTGAAAGATTGGGGCGAAGCAAAATGTTCTCACCCATTTCTAGCCTTGTTGCCTTTTCGTTTAGCAGAAGGAAGGGGCACCTGTGGTTCTCCAGATGGGGTTGGACTCCTGCTCTTGTCAGTATAGCTAATGGTTAGAGAAGGGTATCAGTTCTCCATCCCTGATTTAGCCAATGGAAGACATTTTATGGAACTTCCATGAGGAAGCGGATATCAGGTTAGGTGTCAATAGTAGAAATGTGGCTATCAAAAAAGTCACAGCTTTCTGGTGGCAAAAGGGGATGGGGTACAGACCCCCGGATCCTCATCTTGAACACCTGATTGGTGAGAATTCTTCTTTGTTTTGCTAGCTGTTAGATTATAGTCTGTATAGCACCTCTCTTTCTCTGATGCTCTGTCCAGCTAGAACAATACATACCTTGAGGCCTGTTCTTGAACGAATACAGCTCTTAGCAAAATCAGACAACTGTGTTATATCAATTAGAAGTTTTAAATATTTAAAGCTGTAATCAAACTTCCATTAAGGTCCATGGTAAAATCCTTTGCAGCCTTTAATAGGATCTCATTCCATCTGTTCAGCAGTTCACAAAATGGCATGTCAGCCATGAATAGGTATAAAAAGGAGATTTTGTTCTACAAAATGTGTATTGTAATGTATATATGCTATATATGCCTTAAGGTGTATAGTATTTAAAGAGGGTGGGGGACCCATTTTCCCAGTGCTCATTCTGCAATATTGTATTGCTGGGAAAATGTAATTCAATGTGTTAGCTGGAAGAAAATCATCTTGATTGCACTCAAAAGCTGAATAGCTCTCTACATGTTCCTTGAAAATCCAGAAAGGATCTCAGAAGCTATATATGTGTTGTGAATATTTGGCATCATTATCATTATCATCATTTATCCTACCACTTAAAAAGAAAGAATTTATAAAGAACACAGAATCAAAAACAAGCAATAACATCACAAATCAACTAGCATAAAAATCTAACAACAGTGAAAATTTCAAAGCAAGAGATATAAATTCTTTCCAAATGGTTACAATTTCAAAATACTATATCTGAAAATTTTGCATCTCCACCTGCATCTTTGTCATTCTTAGCATATATTGCCTCTGACAAAGGTGATCGCTTTCAGCTTTTCAGCAGTGGAATTTTTTTTCTAAAAGAAGATATAGAACTGAAGTGTAAGACGATATTCTGGCAAACAGATGATGCAGCTCAGGTAAATTATGAGAATGGCAGGTGTTGTTTAGGAGGAAAGGTGGTCATACAATGCCAATTTCTTCTGTTAGATGAATAACAGAATGTTAATGTCTTCCAATGGGCAAGAAATAGCCTATGCACACAGTTCCTGATCTACAGGAAGCAGACTAATGCTTTTAGTTAATTAGGAATGTGCAAATTACCCTGAACAGGGCAGCTGACTTCACAAGGTGTCTGAAAGCCCCAGAGTAGTTTGTATTTTAGATGCATTTATTTAGTTATGGTGCAAAGTGAATGGGGAAGTGGTGAACAATGTAGGAAGTATGTGAAGTGAAGAAAGGAGATGTAGCATAACATCCTATGAGCTTAGATCAGATAGGGTTTTTTTTTATAGCTTTCCCAACTGTGTATAAATGCAACATTCACAGAATTGTGAGGTGGTACAGTAATGCATTTGCCAACTGCAGTAATTTTCTATACATTTTTTTTTTGCTGCAGATTTGCAGAAGTTAGGCATGGGCACATCCTGTCTGTTCTGCATATTGTGTTTCAAATGCAGTGTGGTGCGTCAGCAATGCCAATGATGATGTGCATGAGACACATCTGGAATTGTGAAGCTGGATTTAGAGGTGGAGATCATTCTGCCTTACCTGCTGCATCATGGAACTGTGGGGGTTTTGTTTTTTATTGATACCATGGGTGTTAGACAGGGGGGCAGGAGGGGGCAGCTGCCCCCCCCCAGAAGCAGGGCCGGCAAAGCGGTCGTCAGAGGCGTCACGTTCTGGAGGGCGCCAAAGAAGAGGCGGAGGCTGGACGCGGTGCTCTCATCCACCCTCGCATTGCCGCGCCATGGCTGGAGCCTCTTCCCTGCCGGAGCGGCGTCCTCCAGAGCCTCTCCGGCAGCGCCGCCTCCACCATGCCGCCCTGCGCTGCGGACAGAGTCTCCGTCCTGCTGGAGCCACCCTCCAGTTGCTCCCCGCCTGGAGGGAGACGTTCCTTCTAGCCGGCTGGCTATGGGGCGGGTGGAGGGAAAGCCAGCCAAACGCTTTGCGCGGCTCTGGGGCTTTCTCTCCGCCTGCCTCACAGCCAGCAGGCTAGAAGGAACGTCTCCCTTCTCCCTGGCTGGCTGTGGGGTGGGCGGAGGGAAAGCCCCAGAGCCGCGCAAAGCGTTTGGCTGGCTTTCCCTCCACCCGCCCCACAGCCAACCAGGGAGAAGGGAGACGTCCCTTCTAGCCGGCGATCGTGGAGGGGGAGGAGGGGGTCGGAGCAGCCCGATTTTGGGCTGATCCTGGCGCCCCCTCGCCCCTGAACGACCATGGCTTTCCTTGCCCCACTGTGGCCCCGCCCCTCCCATGCCTTGGTCCCGCCCCTTGCCCCTTGCCCCCCCTAATTTTGATCTTGGCTACGCCCCTGATTGATACACCTCCATGCTGTACTAAAATTTAAATGTCAGCAAGGAACTGTATGCTGGGCTGGAATGCCCCCCAAATTTCATCATGCAGAATGACGATACAAAACTCTAGCAATATAAAGCATATTTAATGCACATGACCTTCCCACAAAGAATATTGAGAACTGTAGTTACCCCTCACATAGCTACAGTTCTCAGCATGCTTAACAAGCTACAGTTCCCAGAATTCTTTGGAGGAAGCCAGTGATTTCAGTGGGTGGTATTCAATACAAGGGGATTCTTCTTCTTCTTCTTCTTCTTCTTCTTCTTCTTCTTCTTCTTCTTCTTCTTCTTCTTCTTCTTCTTCTTCTTCTTCTTCTTCTTCTTCTTCTTCTTCTTCCCCCAGCAGTGCTCCCCTCAGGCTACCCCCAAATTTGCTTCAGAGGGCTGGGGAAAACCCAGATCAGATTTAGGAACTCCACAGTCATACCCTCCAACATCCTGCTGATCAAAATTGGGATGCTCAATTTTGTGTCCTGAGCTTTTGTGGGAGCCAGCTGATTCGCGCAATAGTGCGAGACCCGAAAATGGGTGTCTGGCACTCAGGTGCAAGTTAGCTAACTCACACCAGAGTGTCGTACTAAAAAAACATTCCAGGGTCCAATCAGAAGCTGGAATGGCTTCTGTAATTCTATGATGTCCCACTCAACTCAGGACAGTTGAGAGGTATGCAGAAGAGAAGGAGAATATTCTGTCATGCAATGAAAAAACCCTTCCACTTTAATGTTCGCCTTAGCGCTACGTTGAATAGAACCCAATGTGCTTCAAGTGTTCAGTGTTTATGCAGCCTGAATTTTTACTTGACATGGAACCTGAACAACTGACTACATATTCCTATCCTTGGTGTGTGCAGTGATAGATATAATAAAAGGATGATTTATGTGTGTCTCCATCAATTCCTTACAGGCCTTCTGAAATATACTCGGAGTCAAGAGTGAATTTCATGCTCTTTATTCAGCTCATAGTCATCAAGGAGGAGAACACCTTCCTTGCATCAAATTCTGTCATTAAAGCAGACACTTTTCTACTCTTGCCACTCAGAGAGGCAGAGAATTTTCAAAAGCAAGATGCACAGCTAAGACAAACAGAGGCCTGCATTTCTCTCTCTCTCTCCTTCATTCACTTGCAGTGCCAGCGGAAGAGCTTTTCACAGCCTATGTGAGCATCACGGGAGCTTCCATGAGTCACTGAGCTGAACTAAGCTGGATGCTTCAGCCCTGGGAATTGAGCAGCCTGCGTGTTAACAGGCAACACTCCCTTCTGTTTTGATGTTTTGGTGGTGTCGTGATTGCTACCGCTTTCTTGCAGTCAAAACATAAATTTGTCATAACTTTGAGCCCACGAAGACTTAATTGAAATAAATCAGCCATGACCACTCAGGGCCAATTGTGACAGTGAGGCCAGAGTAATGGAACATTGTAATTAGGTGCCTTTACACGATAGTCCGCCCGAATCGCTCCACACAGATTGGGCTGCAGCCGGTTGCCTAAGTAAGTATTTGCACGCAAACCAGTGATATTTGATCCACCTCCGTGTCAAGTGCTTCCATAACTTTAAATATTAAAGAAGTCGGGAGTCTCCAGTGGATTTCAGTCGGCGGTTAGATTCAGATTTTATTATCAGCAATGGGTCTATAACAAGTCTGAACTGTCCTCTTGGATTAGCTATGCCTCACTAGGCATCTGCTCCACTTATTACATTTCCCCCTGCAGTGACTGAAAATGGAAGAGGCCGTCTGCAGGCTCTGACTTGCTCTTGAAGCTGGCTGCATTGAAGGCTGCTCACGTGGCCAGTGTTTTCTTAAGGCCTGGGAATTATTTTTACATGTGATGGCAAACCAAAAAGAAGTGAAATGGTAGAAACTCTCCCTGCCCACCCCTACTTTTAAATTCATAGGTTTGTTTGAATTCTCAGTGGGAAAACTGGATTGTTTTGTTCAGTGCCTTTTTCGTTAAAAAAATGTTTAGGGATACTCTCATTTTCCTACTCTTATTGAAATCCTGCCCCTCAATGAGGACGAACTTAGATCCGCAAAGTGTTTAGGGGTATGCGTACCCCTGCATCCCCCCCAGAAAAAAAGCACTGGTTTTGTTCAAAAATATAAATCTGTAAAACCTTAAATAACAGTGTTATTTTAAGGGCAGAACAGCAGGAATTGTAGCTACCCGGAAATACGTTGGGTATAAAGAATTCTTTGCAGGGTAAAACAAGAAACAGACAGGTCTCTGTTCTCTAGAATATTACTGTATTATTATTATTATTATTATTATTGTTTTTAAAAAAGGCAACTGGAAACACACCAGATGATGGGGAAGGATAGACAAGGGTGGTAGTGGAAGAATGTGAGGTCAGTTATCAGAGCAGTTATATTTAGATTTTGCTGTGGGAAGCTGTGGTTTTTGCAGGGGCAGTTTCAGTGGTGTGCTGGTGACGGCAAGAGGTTGAGAGGTTGAGAGTAGATTCTCTCACCCTTTTGTATTTCAACCCTCATAACAACACAGTGAGGTACAGGTTAGGCTACGATAAAGTGACTGACCCAAGATCACCCAGTAAGCTTCACAGATGAACCCACCAAATCGGCACACTCCAAACTGCCTTTGGATCGCTGGCACAATTTTGTTCAAAAGAAATAAGTGCAAATGAGCAAATGCTTGACAGCTTAAGTATTATTGCCTGGGATTTGGAAAATATGTGAAATTCTAAACATTTGTCCTTAGTAGTCAAAATAACACTTGCATGTTTATTGAAATATTTATGTGAGTTGGTCCGTTAATTGCGCTCATGATTAACGTTAAAGGAGCCTGCAGGTGAAATCCAGGGTTTATGAATAACAATCTGTTATTATCTGTATTATTAAAATTTCTCATAAAACGTTCTACTAAATATTAAAATACTTCATTACTATTAGGGGAAGGAGTAGAAACAAAAACAGTAGCTGGTTTCTGTAACAACTGCAAACATCAACAATATATCTCATATGGCCAATATCTGTGTCAGGATCATGTGTCATCAGAATAAGGAGGAGCTTCTTCCTGCTGAGGCAATGAAAATCTAAATTAATTAGATCAATAAATCCATCATGGGGAAAAATGTTTTTCAGCACGTTAATTAGCTTTGTGACAAATGACTGGATTTTTAAATGGTGCCTAGTTTCAGACCAAAACGAATTTGCATCTTTACAAAAGTACAAGATTAAATAGCAAGGGATTTTTTTAAAAAAAACACTGTTGACCATAGAAAAAAATAGGGTAGTCATGCACCTCAGTTCTTTTGGCACCGTAATGGAATGAAACATACGGTATTATGATGAGGATTGGGGAAAGTCCGATACAGAGCTGATTTAGGGTGGTGACACACAATTCTTTTTAAAAAGGAAGATAAAGGTGGCGTTCACATGAAAGTCTCTTTCAGACCTGCCTGGAGATGCCAATGGATCGGACCTGGAATCTTCTGCATGCAAAACTGCTGCTCTACCACATAGTTATGGCCCTTCCCTTCCTGTAATGGAATTCCATGGAATTTCCTCAATATACAATATTCTCTGTTTCCATTGGGGCTGCAATGTTCTGAATGTACGATTCAGAACATAACAACCCTGATGAATGGCCTGAATTGGAGCTCCAGAAGGTCGGGCAAGCGCTTTGCATACAGGAAATCCCATTGTGTGGTTCAATTTTAGACGTCACCAGGTAGGGCTGGGGAACACTCCTGTCTGAAGCCTTGGAGAGCTGCTGCCAGTCAGTGTAGACAATACTGAGCTAGATAGACTAATGATCCAGCTCTGTATAGGGCAGCTTTCTATGTTCCTATGATGTGCACAGGAAACTGCCTTGTATTTGAAGCTTCTCCCATATCAAACTAACAGTTTAACAAAGGAATGTTCATCTTCCCTTACTTGTATATAGACTGTGGCCTGTTGCTGTCTTGACTTAAATAGTCTTAAATAGGGCTATTTTATGTTACATGCATACTTTCCTTCTGATAGACTGGATTGATATTGTATTTATCTATGCATTTTTTCAGCTATTCTACATCCAGAGAATACCCAAGCGACATGCATAAAAGAGAATATAAAGCATAATGCAGATCATAAAACAGTATTAAAATGTTTTAAAAAATGTGTGGCTGAGTAGTCCTATCTTTGGGCAGGAAGTTAAGGGTCCAATCCATTTCTATTCTTCAAGGGACAATCTCATCTTTGATATCAACTTAAATATTTGGATAAATGGATGCATTTTCTAGGTCTAATGTTGTAGCAATAAAATCATTAGCTTGGACGTTTTAAAATATGGAACATATTCGGATCAGCAGGGTCTAGATTTAGCATCAGTAAAATCTCCAGGTTGCTTGAATGTGCACTGAAGATAAATTATATAAGGGCTTTATATGTGGGCTTGGATTGCAGACAACTCTTCAATGGGAAAGGCCATAAAATGAGGTTGTATGAAGTCTAAGGAAACTGAGAATGAAAACATTGGATGGAATTTAACATCACACTATGATGAACAAAGTCTGTGCAAGTACTGCAGCATGCCAGAAAGAACCAACACCCATCTTCTCCTGCTGCACACGGTTCTGGGAATTTTCCTAACTTATCTAGAGCCAATTTTAAGGGATGCACAGGGAGAGGAGAGATGGGGGAAATATTTGTTGCATAAGTGGAACCCCATGCTTAGGGTTTCTGCTGATAGGACTCTTTAGATGAATCCTGCCCATTGTGTTATATTCATCTAACTTTTAACCAGAGTAGACACATTGAAAATAATGGACCCAAGTTAGTAAAGGTCATCCATTTCAGTAGTACTACTCTGAGTAGCAGTTAATTGACTACAACCCATTGGATTGCATCCAACATTAAACAGAGTAAACCCCTAGAAATGAATAGACACGACTAAAAAACAATTCCTAACCCTTGACTGGTGGTGGGATAGCTTGATGGATTGGTGCAGCGACCATCACATCCGCAGCCCTGATGCTTGTGCCATTTAGGGCAAAAGAAGGAGGAGGATCAGGCCCATTGTCTTCATGCCATCCAGTGGATTCTGTTCTGGTCCAGTTTCACCCTCTTCTGCGTGTCCTGAAACTACCACACACCCCCATTTTGGGGGTTTCTGCTGGTTGCTGGTGGCTGGGATATTGCTGGTAGTAGCTTCATCCACCTGTTTTGGGGGCACATGCTTGCCTTGTTTTGAATAATCTTGTAGGTACCAATCAAAACCCTACCCACACACTAGGTTGTAGTGATTTAAATATATAGAAAGCAGTCATTTCCCCCCTGTATAAAAAGGACAATGGAAAAGCTAGCTGTCTGTTCCATTGTGGTTTAGAGAAGAATAAGAGGTGTAAAACAAAGGGGGGGGGCCACAGGGAAAATGCAGGCACATTGTACTTTTGTGTATTACTAAAACTGCTAAACAGCATTTTCAACGTGCATATTAAGGACACTGAAAAATGAAAACTCATAAGGTAGTATATTGGGAAAAGATCTTATGTATTTAGAACTTATTGTTCTAAAATGCAATTGCTCCCAAGACACACTGTGGACTACATTTCTAGCCATTTATCACAGAATTTTATTATTATTATTATTATTATTATTATTATTATTATTATTATTGCTACTGTGGAGTTGGAACGGTTTCAAGGATCATACGGAAAATTCTAGATCTGGGATCAAGAAATACCTTTCCCCACCAGTGCAGATTAACACACACACACACACACACTGAAGTTGGTTTTCTTCTTGTTAAAATATATATAGCCGCAAACGATGTTGTTTCCACCCCACAACCTTGATTTACCTGCTGTAGTTTAGTTTCATTTTCAAATTAGACGGCATTTCTCGCTGGGTTTATTGTGTGTTCTAATAGCATTTATGTGAGGGGTTTTTATTCGGAGAAGCAAGGCAGGCAAATAATTCAGAGTGCCATGCCTGTCTTGCTGAACTCTCCCTGGTTTACTGCATTATTAAATATTGCATAAATTATTCAAAGTCCTTTATATCAAACAATTTCTTTCCTTTGCAAACAGCACCATCTCAACCAACGGGTATTAAGCCCAAGACTCCCTCCCTTTGCCCCAACATCGCGGAAACAGCTGGCTGCCTTTTGCTCCCCCCCTCCTTTCTGTTGGGATGGGTGGAGACTTGGCTGATGTATGTGGCTAAAATAAATGCATATAACACGAACTGCAAAACAACACATCTCCTGCTGAAATGCCAGCAGCCGGCATGTAATCCAGATGCTAGGATCCCAAGCGAGCTCTGCTTGGTGGACCTGTCAAAGATGGCTCTGGCGAGGGTTGTGAATCCGCAAGCATCATTCCTTAGCAGCTGAGATGGCAACCTGAGCCTCTGCTGAGAGGAAAACAAAGGGAATGTTGATGCCACATAATAGGCAAGCTCTCTTGGTGGATTGTTTCATTAATCCACGTATTATGTCTTTCCCCTTAAGATTCTGGCCCTGCAGATGTTGGGTTGTCTGACCAGCTTTTCGCACACAAGCAGACCTACGAATCCCCCTCTGCCCTGGTAATAGTTCCCAATGCTTGTGTATAACTGCTGGGACAATCTGCAAAACGCAAATGTTAACGATGCCGGGGGAACGGATGAAGGGTATTTAAAAAGCACTTTACAGAATTGACATGCTCGTATTGCGTATATTTATATGTTCTCGGTGCTTTCCTCCCTTCTCCTTCTTGAGCCTTGCACATGTTCTGAATACTGTGTGACTAGATTAGACACACCGCTCTGAGCAGTTTAAGGAGGCCTGAGAATTTCTCAATCTATACCATGAATTCCATTCGGCCGAGCCTCCCCCTTCCCTGCCCCATAGCAACAGCGAGGAGACGAACTCAATAGCAAGCAGAGATATAAGGAAACAGATGAATAATGGGCCCTTAAATGAAAAGGGGTGTTCTTGTGAATTGATGTTTGGGGAGGGCTAGGGTTGAGAATATATATATATAATCTCATGTGAACATACACCTAAATCCTTGTGAGTATAAAGGATCACATTGTGTCTATAGTGTAGAATTCTGAGCTTTATGTTTTACAGTATAAGCTCTTGAGCTGTGGAAACAAATGAAAAAATTAAAACTCAGCATAAACAATTAAAAACACAGGCAGAAAAAGAGGATTGGCTTATGGTTCTATCTTGCATGTTTCCACGCAAACAAAAAAGCAATGCCCAGCTTGTTTTTCTTAATATAATAAATAATTTTTCACCTTTCCACCGGGTGCACAAGAGAGTTTACACTTAAAACTCTCTCACACAAAAAATAACATAATAAAACTGGCAAAGCCTCAATTCTCTAAAGTATCAATATCAGACAATTCCCCCAAAGAAAGCAGAAGCGCAAACAAGAAGAAGTTACTCCAGAGGCTCAAGAAGATGGAAAAGGCTTGGCCAACTTCCAAAAGGTTCACAGGGATGAAGCCAGGTAAGTCGCTTGGGGGAGAGCATGCCTTAATTTTTTGTGCCACTACCTAAGAGACCCTGCCTCTAGCAGAAGCCAAACTCACATCAG
This sequence comes from Zootoca vivipara, assembly GCF_965207765.1. NCBI lineage: Eukaryota > Metazoa > Chordata > Lepidosauria > Squamata > Lacertidae > Zootoca > Zootoca vivipara. The sequence continues at coordinate 66,278,903 of NC_142587.1, read as the reverse complement.
CACTGGTCTTGTTCGGCATCCTTCTCTGTAGATTGTACCTGGCTAGAACACTAGTGAGGGAACTGCCTCATGCAACAGATGCTATGCATGTGTGAGATAGTGATGGCAGCCCATGCAGCCATTCAGCTCTACTGCACCATATAAGTTAGCCTGCTGCCCTCTGGTGCAGTGGAGGACCAGAGCCGAAGTCTGATTCAGCTGCCAATCCAGTTGACTTCTGTATGTGAAATGGAGTGGTGGGGGCAATGCTATCTTGTATTTTGCCTCAGGTGGCAACATTTCTTAGATCAGCCCTGTGCTGGTCTATTGTTACATGCAGCTGCAGTGTAATACATCCTTTGCCTTCCACCCCGGCCACTTGTAAATCTAGGTTTGCCCTGCCTGTGAATTGGCCTTCCTCTTCCTGCAATACATTTGAAAGGGATTATTTTGTATTCTGGTTCATTCCTCTCTCGCATTGTGGGTTTGAGGGACAGTGTTTCATTGTGGGAAGACATAGAATCTCTATTCGTAATGTGGAAATGAAGTGTAAATAGTAGTGGTACCACAGTCTGGACTCCAAAAACCTAGGCACTATCATTTTCATATTATGCAAATCAGTTCCCCTTCACTCAGAGTTAAATTACAGGGGGTTGATCTCCAACCTTCCCAAGTTGTTGTCAGGGGATTTAGCCATTCCATGTAATTACTTTTGTTGTTTAAACTGGTGAGTTCAGAAAACAAATAAGGCTTTGTCAATAATATTCAGGCGCCTCAGTCAATATTCTTTTGTCAGAGGGAAAGGTTCATTAAGGAAAGAAAACACTTGAGTTCCTCCATCTTACCAGCTCACGAAATGGAAGCATCGATTTTAACAAAGATGGCAAGGCTGCCACGAAACTTCAATATCTGGCATCTGGAAATATCAGGCTCTTATTCAATAGAAAAACGTCTCTCACTTGCTTGCGGTATTGTTTCTTTAAAAAATAAAATAAAATAAAAATAGACTGTTTCTGCCAAGTTTAGCAACTGGGAATTCTAGTGGGATCCTAATGGCTTATGCATCTGCAAAACATTGCTGTAACTACATATTACTAGGTAGTTTTGTTCCCAGGTTTTTACAGTGAAATCTCCCCTCCTCCCAATGACATTTACTGTTTAGAATGACTTTCTAAAAATAAAAATAGGCTTTCATAATGAAACTAAACTGGGGGAGGAAATCATTTCCAAATAACAGAACTGATCCTTCATTTATTATTTGCAAGCCTGGAGGAACGACATAGATTAAATACAGGAAATCTTTTATTTGTTCATATTTGTTATGAGTTGTAGGACAAGACAAACATGCTCCCCCCCCCCCCAATCTCTCAAGTTTGTATATCTAATTGAAGTTTTGTTGAATAATGAGTGGCTTCAGTAATGGCTTGGATTATTAATTAGCTTTAGGGTACATGGCTATCTCAGGTCTGTCATTTCTCCTCTCACAACTGGCCAAGTGTCAGGGGTAGCTGCAAATGAAATGCAAAGAGCTGCCACAACACCTAGGTTGCTTGGTGGCAGTGTCAAGTGGCAGATTTTGGCAAGGGCATGCAAGATTTCAGTGAGAACCTGTGACACCCTACTGGAAATTGGTGCCAATGTCCAAGCTGCTTCTCTGCCAGTGGGCAGAGGCAATTTTTTGGGGTGGGGGTGGCACTCACAGGGTCACTGCCTCAGAGGAGTCTGCTGCCCAAGATGGCTGCTTCACCCTGCCTCATGGGTGTGCCGTTCTTCCCAAGTGTACATTCTGCAATAATATTCCTTTTAGTTTTGTTCCTAAATATTTCAGTCTATGGGAATTTCACCATGATCCAGAGTTCTATGGAGCTTCCCACCTGGTCTACGTGCTTGCTTCCTGGAATTACTTTAAGCATGCACTAAGAATTTGTTGTACTCTGTAGAGCTGTTGTGCTTGGGAAGATCATCTTACTGAAAGCAATGTGATTGTTGACACTGGGCTTTGGGTCAGAGTGTCAGCTACAATCCTATATGCATTTAGTTGCTCATAGCACCCATTAGAATCCATGTGACATAGATATAAAAACACATAAGTGTAATTTTTGCACTGTAGCATAACAAATATGTTGAATTCTATGCTCTTAAGAACTTCGAAAAAAGATGCACGTAGAACTAGAAATTGGATGAAATGAATGGTTCCTGCAAGGGCCAAATAGGTTTTTTTGGGGTGTTAACATGTTACATTCAATGAGCGAACAATCAAGGTACCTGTGAGCACAAATAGCTGAGCTGAATATTCATACAGTTATTCACACGTGCGCTCAATGAGTGTATAGTCTGTGTACACTATAGTTGAGGTGCACAAATCAAGCGGACACCTTTTCACACAAATACTTGCACATATGCAGAGATCACTGAACACAGGTAAATCATATGTTAGCCTGTACCTGTGTTCAGTGTATCATAAGAGCAAATGTGCACTGAACACAGGTACAGGCTAACATATGAGTTACCTGTGTTCAATGTAACATAAGAGCAAGCCTTTAATTTCAAATGTAGGTATGTAACAAATGCTACCTTACTTCTTACCTTAACTCTAGTTTTTCTTAGTCTGAATGTTAAATAAGAATTATTTACGTAAATTAGATTGCATCCCTACTTGGTAACTACATTACTATTAAATATTTCCCACTTAATATTTCCCACTTAAGTTATATTTATCACCGGTAGTTATATTTACTACCGGTAATTCATAGATTTAGTTTATTTAATAGATGTTTAATTATGTTTAATGTTTTAATGAGGGTGAAAGAGGAGAGCGCAAAATATGGTCTGAAGCTCAACATAAAATAAACTAAGATCATGGCCACTGGTCCCATCACCTCCTGGCAAATAGAAGGGGAAGAAATGGAGGCAGAGAGATTTTACTTTCTTGAGCTCCATGATCACTGCAGATGGTGACAGAAGTCACGAAATTAAAAGATGCCTGCTTCTTGGGAGAAAAGCAATGACAAACCTAGACAGCATCTTAAAAAGCAGAGACATCACCTTGTCGACAAAGGTCCGTATAGTTAAAGCTGTGGTTTTCCCAGTAGTGATGTAGAAGCCTTCCCATGAAGAAGGATGATTGCCAAAGAATTGATGCTTTTGAACTATGGTGCTGGAGGAGACTCTTGAGAGTCCTGTGGACTGCAAGAAGATCAAACCTATCCATTCTGAAGGAAACCAGCCCTGAGTGCTCACTGGAAGGACAGATCCTGAAGCTGAGGCTCCCATACTTTGGCCACCTCATGAGAAAAGAAGACTCCCTGGAAAAGACCCTGACGTTGGGAAAGATTGAGGGCAGTAGGAGAAGGGGACAACAGAGATGGTTGGACAGTGTTCTTGAAGCTACCAACATGAGTCTGACCAAACTACGGGAGGCAGTGGAAGACAGGAGTGCCTGTCATGCTATGGTCCATGGAGTCACGAAGAGTTGGACACAACTAAATGACTAAACAACAACAACAACAAAATAGATGTTGTGTTGGATTGGGAGACCCAACTCTCAGCCTAACCTACCTTGGATAAACCTACACTGAGGATAAAATAAGTCCATGGGCACAACTCCTGACGCCACTTGCTGGCAGTAGATCAGCCTTCCCCACTCTCCTTGTACTTTGGACTACAGTTCCCATAATCTTTGAGTATTGACAATTCTGAATGGGGCTGGTGGGTGTTTTAGTCCAAAACATCTAGAGGGAAGCATGTTGGGGAATGTTGAGCATTCATGTTGAAGCATGTTGAGCCTCAGCTTTTGAGGAGTAGCTAAAAATACAGCAACATATTTTCAGATTTATTGGGGGAAGGGATCTCTCTGAAAATTCTGTGAAACCTACCCAGAGAGATCAACTCACCTTATGACCACGTTGTTCCTAAGATTGTTATCTTATACATCACATTATTAGGCTGATTCTGTTTTGGTTCATTAGTGAAATCAACAAATATGAAGATCAGGAATGCCAAAGTAGCACTGGGAATTTAAATGCATCAGATGCATCCCTGGGAACATGTCCTTTGCAATAATGCTTGTGCATGAACTGTTCACTATGGCTTACTTATGCTTATTATGAGCGTTGGATTTTAGCATGTTTAACACAGTCCAGAGACCTACTGGGGACAATAGCAAATATATGATTTGCTGCATCTTATATTTCCTACTTTTTGTTTCTAATAAATGTGTCTGCATAGACAGGCGAATAAAAAAAAAAGACAGTGTTATTTCTGAGGTGAAAATGAATGCTAGCATGGGTCTCCACAATTAATAGTGACTAGTGACAGCTTCAATTTAGTTCCATTGTGAAAGAGATTCCAGGCTGCTGAGCAGAATAAATGGAATAGAATTAAACAGGGATTTTTGTTGTCCGCTATCCTGTATTTTACCTATACTTTCAAATAGAGCACATTCATTCATTATTGCCCAGTGCTCAACCCATTTAAGACGATTTAGACTTATTCTGGTCCAGTCTTGTTTAGGATAAGAGAGGATGAAATTAAACAGGACTAAACTGGTACAATAAGCCTATTTTCTTAAATGCATTTGGAGAGTAATTTGGATCAACAAAACTGCAAATGTTTTAGATTGGCTAAGCGTCTTATCTCATTAACATTGGAGGATGGGCACAGAATGTGCTTAGCAAAACCAAGAAAGATCTCAAACAATAAAATTCTTAGCAAGTCTCACTGAATTCAATAAAGCTTACTTCCAGCTGTGCAGCAGCCTGAAACACTCCAGGTGAACTGGACCTAAAGAAAAATGAGCAGGGCAATCCCATATACATCAGCTTGGGTGTTAGTCCCATTAAGTTCAATGGGACTTATTCCCAGGAAAAGAGCCATTAGGTTGCAGCCTGTATCTTTCAGTCAAAGTAGTGGCACATTCAATACATACATGGAGTTCTTATCCTCCTTCAGGATGCAGTTGGGTATGTTGGTGGCCCTGCTCGTACCTGGTCTGTGTATTCTCCAACTCCTGAGCTCAGTTGCTGGTGCAGGAGCACCTTTCCCAAGCTGGTGGCCTCCAGAAATGGGTGTGGCTGCACTCCAAAACTTCTGAAGGGCAGCAAGTTGGGGAAGGTTGTATTAGAACCTAACATGCAGCAACCTCAACTCCCATCAGATTAATTAAAAAAATACATCTTCAGTGGGAGAGCAGAGATTAGTGTGCTAAAGCTTCACCACCCTTGTCATTCTCCGTGAGTTGGAGGAGGCACTTCTGAAGCAGGGAGCCTGCCATAGTCATGGCTGTTCAGCAAGCAATCCATAGTACAGGAGGCGGCTTGCTTCAGACGTTTGTCCTCCAATTCATAGAGGGTGATGTGGAAGTATGGGTGATTCTCTCAGTTTTGATTCCCCCCCCCCAGCTTCTCATTTTTTCAGTCATAAGTTCAGTTTTCCACACTGTTACATCAACGGGCTAAAAAAAAAAAAATCCCTTAAAATAGTACAGTTGTGAGTGCTATTTTCTCAGAATACATGCATTTTAATTCACCACAGTGTATACATTTTTGAAAACAACTTTGCCAGAAAGCTGCATTTGGGGGCCCATAGTTGCCAACCCCTAGGGGCTGAGGCACTTTGCCCGCCCCCATGCCCAATGCCCAGTGCTCAGAGGGTGGAGGAGGGCGAACATGAAACTGGGTGTGGCACAGCTTCAGTAGTTGGTGGCTCTTCCTCCTTCTGCTCCTGTCTCTAGCTGGGGCAGCTTCTCCCGTCTTTCTCTTGCACAGCAAGGGGGAGGGAGAGGATGGGGGCCGCCGGCTACTGGGGCCATGCTGCCACCATGTTCAGTTATTTCCCTGGCTCCTCGTGACATCGTGCGTTTGACATCAGGATGTTGCATCAGGCCCCCACAACCTTATTTAGTAGTTGGTGCCCTGTTCAGGCCTTTCTTATGATCAACAAACATGCGACTAAATAGTTACCAGACTCTGGAGTTCGCCAGAGTGTTTCATGGGGCTTAATATTAAGCAAAGCAGAGGGTGGGAAAACTGGTTATAAAGGCTTTCTTGGTATGAGTCTTTCAGGTGGAGCGCAGAAAGAGGTATGAAGGTTAATAGGTTAGACCAGGCTTCCCCAAACTGCGGCCTTCCAGATGTTTTGGCCTACAACTCCCATGATCCCTAGCTAACAGGACCAGTGGTCAGGGATGATGGGAAGTGTAGTCCAAAACATCTGGAGGGCCGAAGTTTGGGGGTGCCTGGGTTAGACACTCCTAAGAGCCATACAGATTTCAGGTTGTGCCCAGGAGAAAGAAGCTAGTAATGGCTGGTTCCCAATTTTTTGAAATATGAAATCCAGCAGTTATCCAAATATGACTCCAGCTACTTTTTCTCTACCCCCTCTCCATTCCAGTGTTACTTAAAATCCAACTCTGGAGAACTCTTCACCAGACACCTTAAGCGAGCCCCCCCCTAATTTTATGTTAATTTTTAAATTTATCCTGTTTCCCTCTTGCATCCCTATTTCACGCCCTTAGAAACCACTGTGTTCAGCAGTTTATAAATGATTTAAATAAATAAATGAACTCAAAGGAATACTTCCTGTTTTGCAGGATTTCGTTTGATCCGAATTAGAGTATGTCCTGTCAATGGGTTTGGGGTTGTTTACCTTATAGACCAGGACAGGCTCTTCTGCTTTCTGTAGCCCAAACCTCTCTGATTAATTTCATGCTGCCTCATCCATTTCCACATGGAGATTATGCAAAGCAGTGTGTAGATCTGCTTACTGCGTTATGATGGACAACATCTGACCTCCCTGAAATGGCTCTGTCAGGGTTTGCCTACATACTTAATTAGATTTACAACACAAGCCTATGCATTTCTGCTAAGAAGTAAGTCCTGCTAAATTCAATGAGATTTACACCCAGGTAAGGATTTACACCCAGGTAAGGGGACCCAGGTGGCGCTGTGGTTAAACCACTGAGCCTAGGGCTTGCTGATCAGAAGGTCGGCGGTTCGAATCCCTGTGATGGGGTGAGCTCCCATTGCTTGGTCCCAGCTCCTGCCAACCTAGCAGTTCGAAAGCACGTCAAAATGCAAGTAGATAAATAGGAACCGCTACAGCGGGAAGGTAAACGGCGTTTCCATGTGCTGCTCTGGTTCGCCAGAAGCAGCTTTGTCATGCTGGCCACATGACCTGGAAGCTGTCTTCGGACAAACGCCGGCTCCCTCGGCCAATAATGCGAGATGAGCGCGCAACCCCAGAGTCGGTCACGACTGGACCTAATGGTCAGGGGTCCCTTTACCTTTACCTTTAAGGATTTATAGGGATTAGGCTGTTAGGGTTTGAATTCTGTTTGCAGGTATTAACTTTTGTGGGACTTACTTGCAGTTACGTAACTTTTGGCAGCCTTCCAGACTCATTCCTTGATTCCCACCCCCCACCCCTCATGTTGACAGTGACCTAAGAATGTCATCAATGGTAACCAGCAGAATCTACAGAGGCTCCATTTTCCACATGTTCCCAGTGGTCTGTGTCATTTTCACAACACATAATAAGCACGTTCACGTTGATATATATTGCCAAATCACCTGAATGTGTTGTTTTAAAGATCCAGGACATTCCATTCCTAGCGCTAATTGATGGGGAATATTAGCTGTAAAAAAATATAAAAATCAATCTAGCTTACTTTATACAGACATGAAGTTATTATTCAATACCTGTAATCTAAGGACACTGATAATTCTGCACGGTGCTGAGCACTCTCCTACCATATCGATTTTGCTAAGAGCCACCGCTCTACTGTGAAGGTTTGTGCCCCTGGAGTAATATGCCTATCAATACTGTCCTGGAGTCAAAATTTATGTTTGGTGAACACTTGACTGAACTTCATTTTGGACACAGCATGTTCTTTCTGTAAAGCTCATGGTACATGCCTCCATAAAGTAGCAGTTACTATAAAAAGGTACTGTGGCGGTAAAGACTTTTATAGTCCTTACAGCTTTTGTCTAATGCCAAAATGAACAGTAGATTTATTGTAATGGCTAGTTATATTAGGGAGCCATTGTTTCTGTGTTTAATTATCTGTTAAATGCAGCCAAGCCTATACTCATGCCAAAACATAACACTGTTGCGCTCTCTTTCTCTCTCTCTCTCTTCCTTACTTCTCTCTCTGCTTCCCTGAGTTGGGTACTCTTCTCCAACAACAACAACAACAACAACAACAACTTTATTATTTATACCCCACCCATCTGACTGGGTTGCTCTAGCCACTCCAGGAGGCTTCCGACACATATAAAAGCACATGTAAAGAAATAAAAGTTCAAAAAACTTACAAGTATTGTTTATTACAAGAAACTAGAACACAGTTAACATTTGCTTTTCATTTTGAAGTAAAACATACACTGCTAGCTACTCTGCAATGTAAGAACACCACTGATTTGACCTCAAGGTGTGAATTGTGATTTCAAATGAGAAGGAAGATGCCAAGGCAATACTTTAGCAAAGGTTTGTAATAAGCAACAAGTGCATAATACTTAGCCTGTTAACAACTGGAGTTCAGCTGAAATACATCCACCAAAGGTGGATCTACACTCATGGTTTATAACGTTAAGGAAGGGTTAAGGAATGATTTTCATAATGTAGATGGACACATTACGTTTTGCTTGTAACATTAACAATGTGTTATTAAAATGTCGAAACAAAATAAAAAGAATTCCTTCCAGAAGAAGTGTGCCACACACACGAAAGCTCATATCAATGACAAACATAGTTGGTCTTTAAGGTGCTACTGGAAGGAATTTTTTAATTTTGTTTCGACTACGTCAGACCAACACGGCTACCTACCTGTTATTAAAGTGTAACACCAGAGGGCACTGCACAGCAACCAGGAACCGGCAATAGGGAAACTGTGTTGTTACAGGCAAAACAAGGTAAGAAACGTTCTTCAATTTACTAGTATGCCCTGTGATGTTTTAGAATGATATATATAATAGCGTTCTAATAATGTTTAAATGGCCAGTGTCGATTCAGCCTGAGATGCTTAGGTTAATGTATATGGTTGCTTTCTTGTTTGTCCCTTGTGGTATTACATTGTTTCTCCTATATTCCTGGCCCACATGTCTGCAGATGGCAGCCCAAGAATGAAAGAAGAGCAAGACCGCCAGCGCTTTCCCAGGGGCAACTTGGGCCTTGCAGCCCACTCAAGGAGATCAGGTTTCCTGTTGCAGACATTCAGCCCCAGACACATGGGGAAGGGACTGCAGAAATGGTGAGGAGATGTGAGAAGCCTTATCCCTGTTGTCGCTGAACTATGATTACTGTTATGTGTGTGTGAGAGAGAGACAGAATGAGTGAATAGAACTGATATGTATGTTAAATCCACCGCTTTAACTAATCACATAATTCATGTGGAACCATCTGAGCCCTTCAGATTTGATCACATTCTTTTCTGCAGGCAATATACCTGCAGAACTTATGGTTCCTGACTTTCCCCAATTGCATTGTCCAGGTTCAGAAGGCTTACGCGAAGGCTATGCATTCAATCTCTATGCTCCTGAGACCAATCTAAATAAATAACCAACATTAAGGTCATATTGGTGAAAGACATAACACCAGCAACTGAAATTATAGGTCATTTCACCCCATTGAGTTTTATATTAGTGGTCTTCATTAATTCTCCTGTAGAATTTTGCCTTGGAAAAAAACAAAAGTACCCTATGGCATCTCTGTCCTTCATGACACATTATCATAACACACAAATACATATGAACACACAAATACAATGAAGACCATGCCTTCATTGTCACTCTGTCTCCGGGTTTGTATGTAAAATAGTTAATGTAACCTAAATTATACAAACCAACAGCAAACGTTAACTAAGGAGTGTTAATGACCATGGTTAGCAAACTGTGATTGAGCCTCTGGGCCAGAGTCAGACAATCAAATTAAGTGATGGCACAGTGTTATGTCCGAACAAGGCCTATATGGCAAATTAAAATCCTAGAAAGCTCTGTGAACCAGGCAAGAAAACAGTTACCTCTTTCACAGGTGAAGAAAACTTTCAAGAAATCAGAGAGCAGTGCAGAACTGTCTTTTGCACAGACCACAACCATTCTGTAGAAAGTTGATGGACGCATAGAACTTCGATCAAGAGCAATGCAAATTTTTATTTTCATTAACAATAACTGCCAATAGCAAGGGGAGGAGAGATTTAAATATGAAGAAATGTATTTTTTAAAAAATCTTTCCAAAACTATTGAAATACATTTGGCAGCTTGGGCAGACTGGATGAAGATTTTCTTTTTTGACTGTCGTTCTATCGTAACTGGATTTGAGTTTATTACAGTGGTTTTAGAATGATGAATTGTAGTTTTCTTTTTAATTGGCATTGTATCATCATTGTGTTTTATTGATTTGTAAGTATACTCAAGCATATCAGAGAGAGAGAGGAGGGGGATAATTTAGATAATTAAATACTTACTACTAACAGTTACATTGTTGCTGACACCACCCACTGACCTGTGTGCCCTGCCATTTAGTTTCTCTCCCTAATGCATTTATCTATGGTAGCTGCATTTGATCAAAATTCAAAATTGTGGCAATTCAGGTAGCAACACGAAAGCAACAACAACCCCCCCCCAAGTGTCCCCGTTTTCCAGATTTACAGAAGCTGCCCCAGTTTCTGATTTGATCCCCAAATGTCCTGCTTTTCCTTAGGACACCACTATTTTAATAAAATTGTTGATGCTGCTGCTGCTGCTGCTGCTGCTGCTGCTGCTGCTGCTGCTGCTGTAGAATAGGATGTCCCTTTTTTCATCAGAAAAATGTTGGAGGGTATGCAACAAATGGAGTTATGCAGGGTGGGGCCTGAAGTAGCAAAGAATCCAGCAATTCTAGAGCTGCATTTTGAGCAAATTTGAGATAAAAAATTGACCCCACAAAATTCTGAGTAGGGCAATACCATTTAGCAGTCCAGCCAAATTTCCCCAGATAGCAAGCAAGCCAACAGTTGTTGCTGTTAGTAATGGAAAGAACAGCCATACAATTAAAACCATGGAGTCTGTATTGGTCTCTCAGTCTTAAGATTGAATGTAGGAAGAGGTAGCAGACATAATAAAGTAGGCTCTCCTAGGTCCTATGCAGGTTTCAAGATACGCCTAGGAAGGCTGGGAAGAAACACAACAACAGATTCCCTGTATTTTAAATATAATTTCCAGCAATTCTTGACATCTGTCTCCATTCCTAACCAAAGCACTGGTTTCTTGTGTTAGGGTAGAGCAGTGAAGAGAAACACAGCAATTTTTAGATTAGAGTAGCCAGGCATTATTTGTAGATGGTATACTAAGCATTCACATATTTATACTATTGGGTGGGGTGTAGAAACTCTTGGCTGACACTGTAGCACCTTCAATTTTAGATAATATATGCCATTACTTAACTTGCTTCTGCGTGTGTGAGGCTTCTGCATATTTAAAGGCCGGGTAGTCAGGGATTATCTGTCGTGCTTTTTCTTTTTGTTCTGATCACGCAAGGAGAGGCTGTTAGCCCACATTGCCGGAATCATGCATTACTACTCAGAAGGCATTTAAGGCTGCAAAGGAATAGCTGGGAAGCAATTCTTCCTTTTAATCAGCCCCTCTCCCCTGAAAACTGTGAGCTACAGAGGGAAGTTTACCAGACTTGGGAATGAACAAAGGTCAGAACAAAAGCTTTTGAGATCTTATGAAACAGAATTTAGAATTCAAAATTAAAGCTCAGTTGAACACGTCACTTTGGTGCAATGCCTATTTACGTTAAATTGGGAAGCTAAGCACCGTCCTTTAACCAGGAAACATGCTGTCCTACCATTGTTCATATGACCGAAAACAAAATTTTGATTCTAGATTAGTTGTTTTTGTTGTCTACAAAATCGCTACCTGCTAAGCAGCATTCACACTGCCGTGTAATTAACTCATAACACTTCACAACATATTACAGTACTTAATCACGACAACGCTAATTTCTAAAGATTAGTGGAAAGTGCAGTGGGGTGATCAAACTGATTTGTGTAATGCCAGAGAAAAAGTGATTTTTCTTACAAAGGCAGCTTAATTATTTGTAAGTAGGGTTAAATTCTATTGCATGTCCTGATTTGCTTCATGCCTTCTTTGAAATTCTTAATCAGAATACTCGTATTTCTTTTTCTTTTGCATTTTCAAGAGAACTTACCCATTTTAAAAAGGCTGCGCGAACTTCTTTTTCTCTTCAGATGTTAAGCCTTTAATCCCATTTTAAGTAACAACAGTTGTACTAGATGTTAATAATAATTACTGGATGTGTGTACTTTGGTTCAGGGAAGGGGGGGGAAATATGAGTTCTAGGGACTGATATCACACCAGGTTTCTTTGTTGGAAATGATTTGCAGAAGAGGTTAATTAGGCCACCTCCCTCTGTGGAATTGGATCCCATACTTGTGACACAAATTCAATCATAAACCTGATTGTCCAGAAATAATGAGCAAATACCCTTCACAAATTATCCCCAATGAAAGTCATCATGAAATAAATAGCTATTCCACTAAAAAAAACCCCCACAAAAACCCATACAACACAGGGAATCCCTAGCTAAATTGGCTGATTCAATAAAAGTCTTGAATATGTTTTTTAAAAAATCTTATCCTTGACATTACTTTAGTTGTGATATATTTTTGTGGTAGTATAATAATTTGAGGGTGAAATGTACATGTTTATCTGAAATATTTCTACACTGCGCTCCCATTCAAAATTTGCAAGCCAACTTATAACAACAAATAAAAGTAATAAAAAACAGGGCTAAAAGCAGTCAACATTGGGGAAGGGGGAGTGAGGAAGAAAATAGAAAGGACATTGCTTGGCATCTAAAATCATTTGGGTGGATGCTGGTTGAGCCTTTCTAGGGAGAGAATTCTGCAAGTGAGGTGGCACAGCCGAAAAGGTTCTCTCCCACTCAGGACTCACATGCCTCAGTTCACAAATATTGTGTTTTTAATATTTTGTTGGGAGCTCCCCAGAGTGGCTGTGGTAACCCAGTCAGATGGGCAGCATATAAATAATAATAAAATAATAAGAGACCAATAATAGCAATGGCCTTCTGACCTGTGATTGGATTTATGCATGGGTATTGGTTATTGAATGTTTGGGCCTTTTTTGAAGTGAGTATTAAGTGGATAGAAGGATGCGGGTGAGTGCATGGAAAGTGTGATTGTTGAAGGATTCAACATGGCTCCTGAATTCCTGATTTGTATTATTACATGAATAGAAGGGGTTGTGTGTTTGTGTTTCTCTCTCTCTCTCTCTCTCTCTCTCTCTCTCTGTGTGTGATATTTATGAGATGTTGTGGTACAGTGGTACCTCGGTTTATGAACAGAATTGGTTCCGGAAGTCTGTTCATAAACTGAAGCGTTCATAAACTGAAGCGAACTTTCCCATTGAAAGTAATGGGAAGTGGATTAATCTGTTCCAGATGGTCCGCGGACTACTTAAACTGAAGCGTTCATAAACTGAAGCGAACTTTCCCATTGAAAGTAATGGAAAGTAGATTAATCCGTTCCAGACGGGTCCGCGGAGTACTCAACCTGAAGCGTACTTAACCCGAATAATGGGTGTAATTTGTTCCGGAAGTCTGTTCATAAACAGAAGCGAACTTTCCCATTGAAAGTAATGGAAAGTGAATTAATCCGTTCCAGATGGGTCCGCGGCGTTCGTAAACCGAAAATTCGTAAACCGAGCTGTTCATAAACCGAGGTTCCACTGTACTTTGATAATGTGTCTTTATGCATTGTTTTGTACAGTGGGAGCTCAGGTTACAAACACTTCAGGTTACAAACACTTCAGGTTACAAACTCCGCTAACCCAGAAATAGTACCCCAGGTTAAGAACTTTGCTTCAGGATGAGAACAGAAATCGTGCTCCAGAGGCATGGCGTCAGCAGGAGGCCCCATTAGCTAAAGTAGTGCTTCAGGTTAAGAACAGTTTTAGGTTAAGAAGGGACCTCCAGAACGAATTACATTGTTAACCAGAGGTACATGCTTCCCCTTTGATTTTTATTTATTTTACTTGCATACATTGATCAGAGAGATTACTGAATGGTGATTAGCAGTTGCATTGAATGCAGAATGTGTATATTTTTATCCATCAATCAATCTCCTTTATTGGCATAAGTGGATACAAAAGTATATAAGTCAAAGCATAGAATTGGCATCTGTTCATACAAGGAGATACTTTAAGAAAAAACTAATGCAGACATAATAAGGTTTAAAAGTCTTATAGCAACATAGTTTCAGGGCCTCTCTCAGAAATTCCTCTACATTCTCCATAATGTCATGCCTACAACTGTTCAGTAGAAAGGAAACCCTGGAGAAATTGGAACAATTTAATCTTTCTTTCAGCATTGAGATTTATTGAGGGGTTTTTTTTTTTTTTTGTAAAATGGGCAATAAAGTAAAACACCTGCAATGGTTTATATTTACACTATACCTAGGTTTTTGTTATGTAATCCCCTTAGGGGTTTATTGAAGTATAAAGCAGTATACAAAGTAAGCAAATGAATAAATGAGTGCATGCCAGGAGCACTTAGGAGAGCTTCTGATGAAGATTGAAGTGAATGGACAGATTCATGGGGAAAGACTTTCTGATAACTATTCAGTCTTGAACTATGAGTGTTGAAAATGTAAAGAATGGGAAGATTTCTTTTACCACATGTGGTGGACTTCTGAAGAGGCAAAGGCTTCCTGGAAAATGGTATATAATGAGTTAAAGAAAATGTTTAAAAATACTTTTGTTAAAAAACCAGAAGCCTTTTTACTGGGTATAGTGGGTGAAGAGATACCAAGGGAAGATAACAGACTGTTTACATATGCAACAACTGCGGCAAGAATTCTCTTAGCCCAAACATGGAAACAAGAAGAAGTACCAATGAAAGAAGAGTGGCAGATGAAGATGGTGGACTTTGCAGAATTGGCGAAGCTGACAGGAAAAATCCAAAACCAGCAAGATCAAGTATTCCCAAAGGACTGGAGTAAATTGATACAATATCTGAAAGGTTATTGTAAACAATTATCAGCACTAGCAGGGTTGTCTGCAGACTTGTAATGAGAATCTTTCTTCCTTTCCATATTTATTTAAATTTTGAACCATTATGCAATGGGTGTAATTAGAATTGTAAAACGTACAAATGTCAATGATATAAAGGTTAATTTTGAAAGCCACGAGGCAGGAGGGAAGGAAGTTGATAGGCTCTAAAGAGCCAGGGCGGTAAAGTAGATAATGATGTTGTGAATGTATAATATTAAATGGTTAAAAAAAAACACAAACAAAAATTATAAAAACAAAAACAAAACAAAGTGAGCATGGTGATGACAACTGGTTGTCACCTTTTCCATAACTTGCAGATGGATCTTCAGCTCTAAGCATAACAGTCATAGATTCCATTTCCTCATTAAGTTCTTTCTCTTTGCTTACTTTCCCCAGCCAAGCAAAAGCACTAGAGAAGGCCATGGAGCAGAGTGTGATCTGGACATGGGCCAGGTAAGGAGGTATGGAGGGCTGCATTTGGCTCCTGGATCCATCATTCCCCATTGCTGCCCCAAAGGTAAGCTCTGGCATTTTGAATCATGGCTGCCAATGGACAGGAAGCCAGGGGAACTTGTTAAGCACTGGTGGGTGCATGCTGCCCCAATGCTCGAGCCTAGTTAGCAGCATATGTTCTACATTTTGAAGTAACTGCAGATTTCAGGCAGTCTTGAAAGGCATCCCCCACATCCATCGCATTGCAGAAATAGCTGTGCACCTGGAACCTGGTTTGAGACAAAATTCTGGGCTTTTTGAGTTATTTCCTTATTTCCAAGGAAGAGCAGCCTCAGTTCAGTCACAGGCAGGCATCAGGAATTATAAACATGTAGCGCAGATGGTATAAAAGCACAACAGAGAGATTACTTGAATTAATCTTGTTGTTATACTCCATAATGTCAGGGTTAATGATGATTGCCTTTTCCTTGATTACACAAAATGTGAGTGTCGGAATGTCAGTGTGGTGTCAGTTCCAGCAAGTGCTATTTATCCCATGGAAAAATGGATAAATGAGGCTCTGCTAGGCATCTTGCCCTCTGGATCCTGGTCTCGCATTTGTCTCTCTGATATTGCCTGTATGGTTACACTATATAGTTGATCACATTCCTCCCAAATATCCACACCGTCAGTTTTAATAATTTAAATAAGGAAAAAATCTCTGTATTTATTTTGGACAGAGAAAATAATGCAACACACACACACACACTACTGTTTGCTTCTTTAGGTTTTTTTTGTTAGGGTTAGAGTTAGGGTTAGGGTTTGTCTGTTTGTTTGAAGAGAAAAATATTATTAACTTTCATTGGGATAAGATTCAAAATTTGGCCATAACTTGAGAATAATATGTCACTAAAATAACAGAACTGCTGGTTTAAAACTTCATAGGTCGGTACAGGATTTGCAGTTTTATAGAGCAACCCTAACCATGCCTACTCAAAAGTAGGCCCTACTGAATCCTATGGGGCTTACATCCAGGTACGTGGCCTTAGGATTGCACTCTTTGATCCTAAACTAAGTTAAGAAAGAGGAAAGTAACCACCCCTCCTCTTTAAATTACTGTAATAGAAATGCAATGCATATCTCCATGTTTAGAGGCTCACTCACTACATATTTAGAAACTGGGGAAGGGGCGTTGCTCCTCTCTTCCAAAGCCAGTTATGTATTGCCTTGTCAGAGTGCTCACATCACCAAGAAAGAGGACAACGTTTGTGTACTGATGCTAATTTAGAAACAATTGCTATAACATAAATAGAAATACAGTATGTCTCACCACAGTGAGGAAGACATCAACTATCTCCTCAGTCTGCAAACCTCACAGTTGTTGGGTAACTTCAAGGTTCCTGATCTCCCTTTTTATTATTACTTACATCTTTAAACCAGACCTGTACTGGACAGCCCTCAAACAGAGGACACCTTCAAATGGACGGATGTCATCTAACTGCTCTTCAAAACAGAGAATTGTCCTTTGTAAAGGGGAAATGGGAACCTCCTTTTGTGAACTTCCTTAAGTTCACTTATGCGTTCAGCAGCTGCCATTGTCCCACCCCACATTGTTCAAGGGTCTGCTTACTTCCAACCTCTACAGACAATTTTTGGGAGACACAGAAAGTGTGGGGCGGGAGGTGAGAGATGAGGAACTTTCTGTGAACTCAGGAGCCATTCCAGTAGATTTCAGACTTCTCCATATTCCCTCCCCCTTTCTCACACACCAGAATACTTGTAGTCAAAGAACATTTCACTCAAGAGTTTCCTAGGAAAAAGGATTGATAAAGCACTCTAGGAATTGTAGCTCTCCTTACAACTCTAATCACTCTTAACAAACTACAGCTTCCTGGATTCTCTGGGGAAAGGCATGACTATGAAACTGGGACAGTGGTACCTTGCTAAACAAACGCCTCACGCAACAAAAAAATTGCAAGACGAAAACGTTTTGCGATTTTTTTGGCAGACTCGCAAGACAAACTTCGCAAGACGAAGCAGGGCAGGGGTGCCGCGAGGAGGAGAAAGTCCACGGGTGGCCCACCAAAGTTTCCGAGCCTCCTCTGGGGAGCCCGCCCACCTTGCGCTTCTGCCGCTGCCATCGCCTGGCTTCCGCAGCAGCTGGATCCCCCTCACTCTCACCTTAAGCCGCCGTGCAGAACCCCAAGGGAGTGGAGCCTCTTCTTGGCTGGGTTCAGGGGAGAGCTGCGCGCGAGGGTCCGGCTGCTGGGGAAGGAGGGAGGGAGCCTCTCCCAGGCCCTCCTCCTGCTTCCCCCTCCCCAGAGCCTTTAAAACTTCTGGTCGTGGTGGGTGAGTTGGCGCCTTTTTTTGCCCATAGGAATGCATTAATTAAATTTAAATGCATTCCTATGGGAAACCGTGCTTTGCAAGATGAAATTTTTGCAATATGAAATGACTCATGGAACGAATTAATTTCGTCTTGCGAGGTACCACTGTATAATGATGTTTTAAATGTACAATCTGGATGTGGCCTACATCTACCAGCTAATCTTAGAGCTAGTTTTTAATATATATATATATATATATATATATATATATATATATATTCTCATCCCATGCCCCCTACATTTGTGTTAACATCTTGCCTGAATAAGAGTTCTAAACAACTCGAATTTTTTTGCCAGGTATTTTGTGACAATCTGGCTGGTCCTAATAAAGGTTTTGCCCACCTGTGAATTGTTTTCTTGTGCACCTATGTGGTTATCTTTGCTTTTTGTGTTACAAGACTAGACATGGGACTTTCCCCCAGTCCTGGGTCCAAATTAATATACCTAAGAAGTTGGTGAGATGAATGTATCCATGTAGCCTTTCCAAAGCTGTAAGTGGGAGCTAGAATTTTCCTCCCCAGGGTTGAAGTGCCAGAGAGAGGAGAGCATCCCAGAGTCATCTTCATCATCTCTGTTCTCAGTTGTCAAGTTATGTCATGTTGTGTTTTTGCCAACCAGCTTTCCATCTGAAAAGCATTAGCAACAAGACTTGATCAACAAACTGGCTTTATTGACATGCTCAACTGCAATGGCATTTTCTTTTTCTTTCTTTTTTTAGTTCATAAATAGGAGATAAAGACGGGTTGTTCTTGTTGTTCCAATTGAGATGCATGGGAACTTGTATAATTTGTAAAACAAAAATGCCCTCAATAGAGGTTAATCGGTGATTCAGCATTTCAATATGGGTTCACATGAGACTGGAAGTCCAGACTGCTTTAAAAGATTTTAAAGTCCAGAGGTTAGAAACCACACTAAGGAGATAATAGGGAGATTTCACAAAAGCTTACATGGATGTAAATCCATCCATTCTGCTTCAGCAAGGCATCATGGATTCTATTGAGGGGTGAAGTGTATCGATCTGACAGGCTGCCTGTTGGATTAAACAGGGCACCAGTGCCCTTGAAGATAAAAAAAAACAAAAAAACAAAACTTTTTTTTAAAAAGAAAGAAAGAAAAGAGAACATTTTAGTTCTGCTAATTATACTAAACTATAATCAGACTCATTCTTTTCCTACAATGGTGAAAATTTATAATTATACAGAAAACTACTAATAAAAGATGTCAGGACTAAAATGAAAATACATGTATTGGATTCACCATGACAATATAATTTATTGTTTGTTCTTTAAATTTTTCAGCCTCATTTCCTCTTATTCAGAAATTCAAGCAGATTCCCCATTTCTTGATAAATCCACATATTCAGTTGCTAATTAACGAGCAGTTACACAGGGACAAAGTGTGGCTAACAAAAGGTACTTCTGATAGTTCTGCACATGTAGTTTCATGATTGGGAAAACAACAACACGCTTCATAATTAAAAATAGAAAATATTTCAAATGATTTGATTTCCAAGTAGCAGAAGCCCCTGTTTTTGAGTGGAAAATATTTTAACAAGTGCCACAAAGATCACCCCCAGAAGAGCATCCATTCATTCTTAATCTAAATGCGATGGGTTTTCTTTTTAAATACAGAATTCTTTATTTTTTTAGAAGTTTCAATCATTAAAAATTGGTGGATGGATTTGTTTTCAACTGCTTTCTCCTTCCCTTTTATGTTGTATCTTTTAAATTGTATACCTGTAAACAAAGACCTCCTCAGTTTTGCTCTAGGAGACTTTTGGACTGGACTTTGGAAGAAATAAACAAACCAAAAGGAAAGCTGAAATCCTATGGTCCCCAGGTGTCCCAGAACCCCACAGGATTATTTGGATCACCCTCTCCACCCCCAGAGAGAGAGGCTCACCCATGATCTCATGTGCCATTTCTGTGGGGCTGCAGAAATGTTGACAGCTGCTGTCCCTCCAGCAGTGGAACTCTGATGTCAGAGAGGGCAAAAAGGAGGCACCCCTAGTCAAGTTGGGGGCAGGCTGGCCATACTGTGCACCCACAGGATCTGAAGTCCCCCCCCCCTGTTCCGCCAATACAACCAGGAACAGAGGACATCTTATGCACATCCTGGAACTGGTATAGATTATTTTCTTCTCATTGGAAACAATGGGAAGGAAACTGTGGAACAAGCACACACATATGCTCAAGGGTAAAGCAGAGCAGGGCATAGGAAAAGGTAATTCACTCACGTTCGGTCCTGCCTCCTCAATCCCACTTTTGGATTCCTCTTTAGGATCAGAATTTAAGAGGTACAATGTGCTTGAAAGCTTCATCACAACTTCATCTAAAAATGGGTGTATGGATGAACTGGAGAATGAATGTGTTGCACTGGAAGAAAAGAAGCACATCAGTGAGGAAAATCTAACCTGTTTGGTCGCTCAGGTCAGAGTGCTGAACATCTACACAAATATTGCTCATGATTTTGTAATTCCTTTTGTAATCTGTTTAAAATGCCTTTTCTTTTCTTTTTTGGAGGGGGGAGGACATTATCTCCTGCGCCACCAAAATCCTGAATATGTTTGTGTTTAAAGAGTTTCCATCTCGTCACAGTTCACATGATCCTATTTTTTCTCCCTTATATAATGTGGCCTCCCATAAAAACCCCTCATTCTTAAAACAATAACAACCTTTCTTGGATAAAGGGAAGGTTTTGTCAGCTGCAATGAAATCCAAACTTCTTAACTTATGAGAAGGTGGGACGCATCTTTGCACTATGGCCTGCTATCAGACATTCCTGGTATTATAGAAATGTTGACTTCAGGTTTCCTGTGTCTGGAATGCATGTAGCACCTGTTTGCCGTGGACATAAGGAAGTGTTTTCAAAAGGATGTGCTGCCAAATGAAAAGGCCAAATAACTGAGCAGGGCAGCCCATCTCTAACTTATTAAATTATCCATGATCTAGTTAACGAAACCTTGGGTGTGTGCTGCAATCAACAGGTTCCCAAGCGTGTATTACGGATCCTCTTCTTTTTGTTTGTACAGCTGCCAGATGGCGCACAAAGTATCCCATTTCGCCACATTGTTGTGCTTATTTCTCTTGAAAGATTGTTGAGTGCTACAAGCAGCGTGGAATTTTTCACACTTTATGCTCGATTGCACGTTTGACCCATGTATTAGTGCAGATTAAACTCTGAAAAGATCCAGGCTGTGCAAAAAGTTCCTGTGTGGCGTATGCCCAAGAATGTTAGGTCTCTGGGGCAAGCGAATTATCTTCAGAGAAGCTGGTAAGGTACATCTTTTCCATTGCTATAGCAACCTCTCCCACGCTCCAGCCTTATGCTTCCTAGGATATGTTTTCGGAGGTCTGCCAGATTTTAAATATATCTGTGCTTTGAAATGCAGTCCACTTCATTTATTTCTCTTCAGGCAAAACATCAATGATATCCTGACCCAGTCATGAGTATTTCCAAGTAACCCCCTAGACATTTGTCCTAGTCTGATGCTCAGTCTAGGGTAGGAATGAGGAACCTGTGACCCTCCAGATGTTGTTAGACATCACCCACAAACAGCCTCAGCCAGTATGGCCAATGATCAGGGTTGATGGGAATGGTAGTCCATCAACTTGTGGGGAGCCACAGGTTCCCCACTTTCACTCTAGGGATTTCATTCCTCAATGTTTAAACAGCTTCTGTTTTTTTGTTGACTGCTGAGGCACTGCTGAAAAATATGATCTTTAGCTCAATTCTGTATGTTTAAATTACAGTTAACCACTTGACCCTAAAGAGTTGATCAGATAAAATCGACTTTCGGCTTAAGAAGGGCCCTATACAGCTCAGGATCATGATACTTAAGAGTCCACCTTGCTCCTTTTACACCCCTTATATACTCAGAAGGTCATTCTGTTTTGTAGAATAGTCTCTTTGTGAAGTCCCTAAAATATCAGGAGCCTATAGCACAGCAACTTGAAGCTTCCAATGTGGCTCTGCCCATTTCTGGGAAACACTCCCTGTTGAGATATGACAAATTGTCATATCTGTATTTGTATTTTCCCTAAACGTAAATACATTTTTGTTTCAGCAAGCTTTTCCAGCTGGAACACACACACACAAACACACTCACAAAAAACACTGGAACTGTCTTGCGTGTTCCTTTTTGTTTTAAAACCTATTTTTAGTTGTTTTTATTGCTTGACTGCAAATTATCTGGACACTTTATGTGACAGGTGATGCATAAAACAACAGCAGCAACAGCAGTAATAGCAGCAGCAGCAGCAGCAGCAGCAGCAGCAGCAACAACAACAACAACTTTGAGAATTGTAGCTCTGCAAAAGTGGGATATAGTTGGGATCTCTAGGCAAAAGGAAAGGAAAGGAAATTCTTAGTTCTGGGATTCTTTGAGAGGATCCCTGACACTTAATCCCCAAACTGATGTGGTAGTAGTATAATAGGATCTCAGCTATCATTTGCCATGCTGTTCTTGTCTTATCTTTTCTCTGAAATTAGAAATGGGTGGGCCCAGTCCAATCACACATTGTGGGCACTTGAGAATGGTCCAGTTGGTTACAATTAAAGGATCTCAGGTAAGAAGACCTGTTCTGTAGTGCTCATACCATCAAACAAGGCAAGACAAACTGAGGCTTCAATGGCACCCTGGACAGCTCCATGCAGGGCTCAAGCTGAAGATTCCAAAAGAGCAGAGCAGATGTGTTGTTTCAGCAGCAGTCCTCCTAAGATTGATCCTCAAACAGGAGCTGAAGCTCTATCTCAGTAGTTACCTGCCTTTGATTCAAAGGCAGAGCTGGTGAATCTGACAGAATGGTGAAACCCAAGGTTCACCTAGGACTTCTGAGCAGGAATAGTCAGAGGAGAGCATTGCAACCCCATGAAGTCAGAGAGGTGCTGACACACTGGGCTCCTCTTGCACAAATGCTTCTGGTGGAGTATGTACATCTGAGACTGGATAATTCCCCCTTCTACTCCAGATCCCTAGCCTTATACTGTGACAATGGTAAGTCTGACCCCAAGGTCAAGACACTGGGTTGAGAAAGACTTTTCTTTGAGACTTTAGAGAACTTCTGTCTAGTAAGACCATACTAGGTTAGATGGGCCAATGGTCTAAGATAAAGCAGCTTCACCTATGTAAAACCAGTCATGAATAATTCATTCAGACTTTGCAAAAAGAATGACAGGCATCATGTTATGTTAAAATCAAGCCCCCTTCTGTTAGATTGTTTAAAAATCTGGGTGCCATTTTAAATGTGCACACTCTGTAAAAAATGATATTTGTGTTGAACCAGTTGCTTTGTTTTGTGAAAATGTTCCTGTTCTGACTCTGGGATTCCCCCACCCCCTTTCATTTGTTACTACTTCCATTATGGCATCTTTTATAAGTACAAAGCAGGTGGAATCAATAGCTCTACTGTAAATTTCAATTAAAATAACTTGGGATAGTGCCAAGCAACTCTATCAATGTTTGTGCAATATATGCACTTAATGTGGATGTGCAGTATTTAAAAGAGCACTCAATTATCCTCAAGTACCATTACAGGCTCATTTTGCACAGCTTTAGCACTTAAGCGGACCTCTGCAACGGATCTCAATTCATTCATACTGTTTTAGCCCTTGCATGCTTTTGTCCCCTTAATTCAATCAGTTATTAAACTACCATTAGCTGAGCATCCTATTAGTCTCCGAAATTCATTCAGTTTGATAGAGAAAATGTTGCACAGCATGGGGGAAGTTATGGATTTTAAAATGAATCCAGAAGCACTTGAGTTCAAAACTCATTATTAAGGCATTGTTTCTGAAGCACTCTGACTTGTCATAATTGCATTTTGGTGCAGCACAAATAATTCTTTGTTAGTCTGCGGCAGGCTGTTTGCAGACGAAGGGTAGGAGCCCATTTTTCGGCTCACACCCTTGGCAACAGACTGTGCTCAGTTTTGTAACTCCAACACAGCCTGTGGAAGTACTAGCAAAGGAATGCCTCAATCTGCATGCTAATGGAGAAGATCCATTTGCTTAGGAACAGCACCCTTATCAATTCGGGGGAGGGGCATAGTTATCTATTCCATGTGCTCCTTGCAAATGTATGTCATTGGTGAATAAACTTTGGGACTCATTTCCACTAGATGTTATATCTTTAAACTATCGTACGCAAGAAGAACATAAATAGTTATTAAAAGTCAGAGATTATATCATTATTTTCAGAATATTATGTGGGGGGCAATAGCTCCAGGTAGGGTTGTAAAATACCTTCATCTGAAACCCTGAAGTGCTCATCCTATTCAGTGGAGACCAGGGGTGGGGAACCTATGCCCCATGGGCCAAATTTCTCCACTGGCCCTGCTCATTTGGCCAGTGACATCATCTTCCCCAAACCATACCCACATTCCTCACTCCTGATGTCACCTGACATGTGGAGCAGTTAGAGAAACAGCTGGCAGAAAAGCAGGATTGAACTCCCTGTCCATTTGCTGAGGAAATTTAAAACTGTTGCATGTTTTAAAGTATGGTTGTGAATTTTTCTTGATTTTACTGTTTGGTCTTTTGTAAAATGCTTTGAGGTTTTTTTTATGCTCAAGTGGTATATGAAAGAAATAAATAAATCCTGTTTAGTTCCTACTGCACCCATTTTACCTGCTTTCAGTCACCTGTGTATATATTTATTTTTATACACCTGCACACACACTTTTCTTTGAGGTATACAATGAAAATTACACACACACACACACACACACACACACACACACACACACACACCTTGGCATTTTATTTTATTTTTCATAAAAAAATATTTCTCTGAATAAAAAGTTTGCAATGTGGGGGAAGGACCCTGCACTGCTTTGATGGTTGTATATAGAGAACCTTCAAGATGCAAGGAGTAGTGTCTTAAGGGGTAGGGTCATTTTTGCAAATGCAATGGGGGGAGTAAATCCAGCTTTTTGAATCTTAAAGACATTTGGCAGAACAACACTGTGTCTTTATACCTACCTATCTAACCAACTACTGGTTATAGCCTAATACTGACAGAGATTTCTGACTAACCAGATAAGTAGCCTTTTATCCGATTCAAGGAAAATTGCAGAGCCTATAAATGTAGGTTCTCATTTTAAGGCAATGACTTTGGGTGAAATTTCCTTTTTTAAAAAAAAGGTTATATGTGCCATTGATTATAGTGGCTTTTCTGCATGATTCTTTGCAGTTTTGAAGAATATATTTAATCAGGAAAACATTGTGTCAGAATCACATTATCCAGGAGTAATATCAGCCAGGATTGCACTTCGATGTGAGAGATGCCTGAAAGGTAACAGTGGCGTTTTAGAGGGAAAGGGTGTTAATTGCAATACCTTGGGATATGAAAATGAATGGAAATGATGCCACACATTTTGCAGTAAACTGCATTCAGCGACCTTCCTCAGAAAGGAAAGAAGAGTTTGGTATACTGCCTGCCTTCAAGACGTATTAAGAGAATGGGGAGGGGGAGAACTATTGGGTGCTTTATTATCCATGCTTCAGCAAGGTATATATTACCATTCAGCTTGCCTGCTTTTCGGCTCCAATACACCTCTCCAGTCCATTTCAACCTGCATCCTGCCTGCTGTTCTCTTCCTGTTTTTGAAGCACCATTTTTCTGTATATGAATTGCTCCAGCAAGATGCTTGTGGGAAACCAGAAAGCAGGGTTTGCTTATAGGTCTGTTTGGAATATTTCATATTTTGTAAGATGCTGAGCCTATGCCTTGGACTGGCATATGTCTTATGGAACTATTTCGATGTACAGTCAAACCTTGTTTCCTGAACGTTTCCATTTTGGAACGTTTCGGCTCCCGAATGCAAAAACCCAGAAGTAACTGCTCTGATTTTTGAATGATTTCCGGAAGCCAAACGGTCTTCCGGAATGGATTATGTTCAACACTTGAGGTTTGACTGTACCTTTAGTGTTTTTGTTTTGTTTTGAAGAATCTTCCGCAAGTAAAGTTTGATTAAACTTATGGGTCTTGACAACGCTCTATTTCCATAAAAAGAGTCAGTTTTCTTGCATCTAATCGGTTCAGAGCGTGTAAAATTATTATCTGCAAGAACTGCTGTTAGTATGCTTTTGTTGTTTTAGAAGAGTGTGTAACAAATCTGGAGGATCTGTTGCTTTGGTGCAGCCATTGAAACAGCGGGTTAGATTCAGACTTAGGCTCCAGTCCTAACCATGTTTGCTCATAAGTACTCCCAGGGAAGCAGCCTTTCTTGCAACACTGAGCAGCGGCATTGGTATTGCAACAGCAGCCACGCCAACAGCAAAGATCCAAAATGGTCATCTTCATTCACGGCATGCCCAGAGTGAGTAATTACCTTGGCTTTGCACACCATAAAACTGCGCTGCATAATTTATAAGCAATCCCTTCCTCTCCCATGGCTCAGGGAGGCCCCCATCACTCTTGACAAACTGAAAACACAGGCACAAGCGTCTAACTGTAGCACAGGCTTTAGCACAAAGGCAGCCCAGACTGCGATGTATGTATCAAATAGAAAACAAGAACCTGGAATACGGAAACGGACCAATTTGGGGAATTCTTTCTGGCATTCGGTTGCTTCCCCCTGCCTTTGCTCCTCTGTTGTGGATGTCCTCCTTTTGAACTACAGTAAATTTTGCTTACACTAGATTTAGACATTGCCTGTGGTAGTAATAAAAGGAACTGGGGAAAAATATTTTTGTCTACCGGCACCAATAAAAAAAAATACTAAAGCAATAAAAAAAGTTATATTTTGTGGGTGGCTCTGCACCAAAACTGCTTCAGTCATATGTGCTGATTATTTTTTGATTTATTAAAGTAATGCATCTGCCTGAAGGGACTTTCTTTCACCAAAAGGACTGAACAGCGCACATTAGAGAAAAATAATTTTGGGGGAAGAAGCGAGCTTCGTGGCAATCTCTTTTTCTTATGGAGAAAAGTGTTGGAGAAAAGAACAAAACAGCCAGGCTACATTTGCAGGTGATGTGTTGTATTCAGCTTGTGGCAGGAAGAAGTCTGAAATGGGGTAATTAGAAACTTCAGCATCGATATGGGAATGATTTGGCTTCATACCCACTTACTCACTCCCTTAGGCTGTTCCAGATGGAGGTCCCCCCCCCCCGATTTGACACACTTGGCACCCTCAAGCTACATGGAATCTGTGGCAATCCCCAAGCTGACCCTTGATAGTTTGAATGGCAGACCAGGGACTAACAGGATCAATGCATGTGGGGAAGTCCAAGCAAGTGATAGTTGCACAAAATCCCCTGAATTAATTAGCAGTTCTTACCATATACTCCACCCGCAAAAAGCTTTCAAAACATATTACTCTGTAACACACACACACACACACACACACACACACACAATTTTTAAAAGAAACATGTTACATTTCATTCCTTCTTGAATTCAGTGCTGGAGAAAATATGTACAAAGTGTGAAGAAGCTGTAAAACCTTATGTATTATTATGTGTGCATCTGTGTATCTAGCATGGAGTGGTCTATGTAGCCTTTTGATGTAGCAGGTTATCAATATTCTTTCCAATATGAGAATTTAAAGCCTTCTTTTTATCATATGATCCTATGGCAGCTTGCAATAAAACAGTAAAGCAATGCAGTAGTAAAACCAGATCAGCACAATGTATGAAAAACACAGCTTACTTTTAAAAATACCCAGGGAATCACACTTCCTAAGGGAGTCAGTACAAGTGAACTAAATACAAGATCTGATTCAGACTTTAATTCAGCACTTTGCAATACAGCCTGATTTGGCTAAGACTAATTCAGAGGTTGCCCGATTCAACTGTGGGGATTGGGTTTGCCTCATTATCCCCAACCCTGTTCGCTATTGGGAATATTTTTAAATGATATAACTTTCCCTCCTTTTAACATAAATAGATGAAATTTGCAAACATAGTAGCCCCTCCAGAATGAATAAAGCCTGCCAAATTACAGGCAAATAGGTCCATGAAATTTTCTGCTGGAAACCTGTAAAGTGTGTGTGTGTGTGTGTGTGTGTGTGTGTGTGTGTGTGTGTATGCCCACATACGCTTTCCAAAAAAGGAATGCGATTTAACTTTTTAATTTTTGGCTAAAATTGAACGAAATTTGCAGGCAGGTTTCCAGGCAGAGCACCTTCTCAGTAGTGGTGCCCGCCCTGTGGAACACCCTCCCATCAGATGTCAAGGAAATAAAAAACTATACAACTTTTAGAAGATCTCTGAAGGCAACCCTGTATAGAGAAGCTTTTAATGTTTGATGTTTCATTATGTTTTTATATTTGTTGGAAGCCGCCAAGAATAGCTGGGACAACTCAGTCAGATGGGCGAGGTACCAAAAATATCATTATTTGCTCACCCCCATTTAACTGATTAGTCAGGTGGTTTTGCATAGTGCCAAAACATTTTCCAAGGAATTGTATGAAAATTAAGAGAATTATTTATGAATTAAAAGCTATAATTACATGTTAGAAAAGAAATCCATCTTTTTTTATTCCAGTAACCCACCAGAACCATAAAGATCTAAAAAATAAAACAAGCCTAACATCTAGCCCTAACTTTCATTATTTAATTGACTTACTAAAAAGGTTAAGACTTACTACTCTAATCAGAACAACCACAACAACATCTCCTATGATCCCGAGCATCTACTCTGGGTTTTGATAGTTCAAGAATAGCCAGTGTGGTACCCTCTAGATGTTGTTGGACTACAGCTCCCATCATCCTTGACCATTGACCATGCTAGCTGGGATTGACAGGAGTTGGAGCCCAACAACATTTGGAGGGCAGACATTCTAGGTGAGCATGACTGATGCAGTCACACTGGGCGCAGAGCTTCTGAGGTGCCGCTTCAAGTGTCACTACTATTATGTTCAATGGAAGGCAAGAAGTGGTGGCACCAGGTTTTTGTGTTGCACAGGGTGATGTTGAAATTTGAGGTGCCAAGGTCCACTACTGCTGGAGGGCACCAGCTTGCCCACCTTTGCCACAGATCTTATAAATTACCATGAACAACACATTCCTGGTTATACAGTCATACCTCGGTTTAAGTATGCCTCGGTTTGAGTACTTTCAGTTTAAGTACTCCGCGGACCTGTCTGGAATGGATTAATCCACTTTCCATTACTTTCAATGGGAAAGTTCGCTTCAAGTTAAGTAGGCTTCAGGTTAAGTACAGACATCCGGAACCAATTGTGTACAGTGGTACCTCTACTTACGAATAACTCTACTTATGAATGTTTCTACTTACGAATGGAGCTCCGTCTGCCATCTTGGATGCGGTTTAGATAGGATTTTTTCTACTTACGAATTTTTAGATAGGGTTGCTTCGGCTTACGAATTTTTTTCTCCCAATGCATTCTTATGGGATTCGACTTACAATTTTTTTCTACTTATGAATGTGCGTTCGGAACGCATTAAATTCGCAAGTAGAGGTACCACTGTACTTAAACCGAGGTACCACTGTATTGTTCAATGAATGTGGCTTTGGGCATAATACTTGTGTATGCCAACGCACTGACAAAAAGAAGAGCAGCAGCAACAAAACACATCAATGTAAGGTACCCGCCAGATCTTATGTGAACATGTTAGACAGAATCAGAGTGCCAAATCCCCTCATTTGTGGCTGAAATTTCCACCCATTGTAGGTTGTGCCATGGCAGCCTTGGGGGGAAATGAGATTAGCTTCTGTATTAGCATCATCTTGCTTTTCTTCAGAGATAACAGTGTTGCTTCTGAATTGTTTCAGCCCACTTCAGAATGGCCACAGCTGCATGAAAAATAAAATAAATATACACCCAACTCTTCTGTCAGTTGCAGTTACATCAGTTTTCCACTCCTAACCCATGCAAATACTTTCTTATTATCAGGGAGAAGGGAATAAGGAACTAAATGAGAAATGGCAAATGACAGCCCTTTAAGTGAAGCATTTTGGTTTTAAACTGAAATGGGAAAACCAAGCATAATATACAATAGGATATATAGGAACAACTCCAGAGAGAACAAGGATTTATGCAGGAACTGTGCAGTTATGACTAATGCCTTGTTAGTGGTTTTAGTTCCAGATTAAATCTAACAGATTTGTAAACATCTGTGGGTTCCTATTTAAAATAAGTTGCTTGCATGATGTTATAAATCTCTCTTTTAAAAAGAAAGACAGGGAGAAATAAATGTATACAGATGTCATATTGTGTAATTTGTTTACTTATATTCTTTTTTCCTCATTAAAGTTGTGGGGTTTTTTTTAGTTCTAAGTTCGAATTCTGTAAAAAAGGTTAAGCTGGGCAACCTTGGACCAGGCTATAACATTTGTTTGTTTGTTTGTTTGCTTGCTTGCTTGCCCACAGCATTTCTAAACTGTTTAATATTTTTAGAATCTCTAATCAGTGTACATTATAAACTCAAACCAAACAAAAATGCAGCCTATAATCAATAAAACGGTATAAAAGCAAATAAAACAGATTCAGGGGCACCATATGCATACATAAAAGGCCTGGGCAAAAGGATAAATAAGCCTTTACAAGATACTTGAAGCAACTTGCTTCAAATGTGGCAGAGGGAAGAGCATTCCAACAAACAGGGACAGC
The DNA here is from genome assembly GCF_965207765.1 of Zootoca vivipara. Taxonomy (NCBI): domain Eukaryota; kingdom Metazoa; phylum Chordata; class Lepidosauria; order Squamata; family Lacertidae; genus Zootoca; species Zootoca vivipara. The sequence continues at coordinate 66,248,459 of NC_142587.1, read as the reverse complement.
AGCAGAAAATGTCAATTTCCAGGTCACCTCCCTGCGATATTCTGCAGGCTGTGATGCCATGAGTAGAATTTCCCCCTGACAATCTATGTGATCTTACTGCTCTATCTAGAGACAGGTGGTCTTTCAAGTAACCTCATCCTGAGTTGTTTGGGTCTTTATATATTAACAATTAGACCTTGAATATGGGTTGGTAGCCAATTCGCAGCCAGTTTAGTTCCCTCAGTATAGGTGTGATAGGTGCACCACTCAAGAACCTGGTTGCAGTTTTCTCCACCAGCTGCAGTTTCTGGACCAGTTCCAAGCAAAGCCCACATAGAGCACATTGCAGCAGTCCAATTGTGAAGTTACCAATGTGTGAATCATATGCACATGAATGGCTAAGCTTTCCCTGCCCAGGAAGAAGTACCAAGAGGCAACAGATATTTAAGTGCCCCACTCTTTCTCTACCTGGGTAGATGGTCAAGGCTTCATTTCCCTCTGCTGATGCTGGGGGTGCGTGGGTTTAACAATTAGCATACATGTGACATTAGGAAATTATTTATTCCAATATCCATCACTATACACTTGCTTATATTGGATGCATAGTGGGGCAATTCCCACCCCCCTAATTTCACATAATACCGTGGTCTGAACTGAACAGGAATAAGACACTGGGGTCCTGGGCTCAATGTGGGTGTCAACCCTGTGTTCAGCAGCAATGAAGAAAGTGGATGTCATGTTAAGAATTATTGGGAAAGGGATTTAAAATAAAGTGCCAATATATTTACAAAATGGAAATCAACTATTGGTCACTGTCTCTCCTTTGACTTTCTAGGAGATAAATATATGAAATCGGAAAGGGGAAAGTTATATGTGGCCTTTATTGATCTGAAAAGTGCTGCTGACTCAATACCCAGAGGGCTGTTATGGCAGAAATTGAATGCTATTGGCTAGAACCCCAACTACTATTCTTGCTAAAAAAGCTGCATACAAATACTGTGTGTCATGTGAAGATCTCCCCGGATGGCCACTTATCACCTAGCTTTACAACTACTAAAGGAGTCAAACAAGGCTGTATTCTTGCCCCACATCTATTTAATCTATTTTTGAATGATATGAAACAACATCTACTCGTTGTGAATGGCCACTCTCCTAGGTTAGGTCCTAAGGCAGTTCCCATACTTTTATATGCAGATGACACTGTCCTCTGCACCAGAGTTGGACTCCAAAGGTATCTAAAAGCATTATTTCATTACTGCCAAGGAAATCACTGAGTGATTAATTACTCAAAATCCAAGATCTTGATGTTTTCAAAGAGTTGGTATCCATAAATGGTGTATTGTTGATCAAGAAATCAAACAAGTTAAAAGCTTTAAATATTTAGGGATCACCTTTTATTACAATCTAAAATGGGTGATCCACCGTAACAGCTTAGCTAAATGCTCTGCAGCATGAATTAAACAATTCTATTTTTTTAAAAAAATGGTAACCAGAATGTGCCTGCAGCGGTTAAGACGTATAGCACAAAAACTGTTTCACAACTCCTTTATGGGATTCCCCTATGGATAACTCACTTTAAAAACAAAGGCAGAGTGTATAGGCATGCTTCTTCTGACAAATTCTAGGAACACCAAAATGTGTCTCCTATGTGTGCAGAGTTAGGCCAGCATCTCTTAGAATCTAGGGCCTGGATTATGATTTCCAAATACTGGCTAAAATTCACTTTAATACAGACCTGGAAAGTTTACTAATGTCTTTATTGAGAGATACACATAATTTTACATGGTTTTCTGATATTACCCTCAAACTCAGGCAAATAGGGATTGCAATAGATTCCCTTCTTCTATCAGATGAGTCACAGATCTTTTCTCTCATCAAGCAGAGACTACTAGACCACAAAATCCAAAACCTCTACCCCTCCCAGCCTTTTGTATGTTTATCTGCTTACTTAGGATTGCAGCCGCACCATGGAGTAATGCCTAATCATTTTTATAATTTAGATACTCCATCACATCACAGAGCTTTTATGCTAGCTCGTCTAAATCCATTCTCCTTATCTGTTTTGTTCAGAAGGTTTCAAAAAATCCCCTTCCAGAACAGATTCTGTTCCTGTAATAAGAAAACACTAGATACAATACATCACATAATTTTGGATTGCCCTCTTCTTGACACCCTTCGCAGAGATCTCCTAGTGACTTCCTTACAGCTTAAAATATTGATTTACAAAGAGTTTGTAATCCAATCTTTGTTGAGAGATGGTACTCCTGAAACTATCAAGATTGTTTCAGGGTATTTATCCGAGATCTTTAAAACTAAAGCTAAAGTTGCCCGATTTATTCAATGAAGAAGAGGAGGAAGAAGAAGAGTTTGGATTTGATATCCCACTTTATCACTACCCTAAGGAGTTTCAAAGCGGCTAACATTCTCCTTTCCCTTCCTCTCCCACAACAGACACCCTGTGAGGTGAGTGGGGCTGAGAGACTTCAGAGAAGTGAGCCTAGCCCAAGGTCACCCAGCAGCTGCATGTGGAGGAGCGGAGACGTGAACCCGATTCCCCAGATTATGAGTCTACCACTCTTAACCACTACACCACACTGGCTCTCAATGGTGGCTATCTAGTCTTTTATATATTGTATGTGTTTGGATTATCAATGTATTTGGATGGTTTAGAATTTTATTGTTTAAACATATGCCAATAAAGGCTAATAACAAAATGCCAATATTGTAACATGGTTATACAATCTGTATAATATTGTGCATGGTGTGGTGAAAGTGGGTAGGGTGGCAAGTTTTTTCATGCTCTCTTTTTCTCATTATACTAGAATTTGGGGCCACACACTAAAGCCAAATTGGAAAATTTCAGATAGAAAAATGAAAATACTTCTTCGTGCAGCACATAATTAAACTATGGAGCTCCTTCCTGCAGGAGCCAGTGATGGCCACCAACTTGGATGGCTTTAAAAGAGGATTAGACAGATTCGTGGAGGCTATGCCCATTATAGCACAGGAAAATCAGCACTTGATTCTGTCTTGGCACTGCTGGAGTCACCAGCTATAAATTACAACTTTGCTTGTCATCCCAAATATTTATTTACTAGTGCAAAACCTCCTAGGATTAGGGACATAATTTCTAGGCAATACACCTTGGCAGATTTATTGTAGCACGGTTTACCCTTTGGGGTCTTTTGAGGATGATAGTGTTGGTTTCCTCTTATTGCACATAAACACACATTTGTGCCTGACCTTGGTACAGTGTTGTGGTAGCTGAAGATATAGCCCAATATATTTTGATTGTGGCAGAGTTCATGGTCAGCCACAAACCCCTGGCTAGGTTAGAGCAGAGTTGGATGCTGTGAGAAAAGTTTGCCGCTATGTTTTCAGTCTCTCTGATAGCATGAGAAAAAGTTTAGCTGGCAATTGTGGTAGGAAAACATTTCAATTACAAAGATCCTGGAGGTGGCTGACACAAAAGATTTCACTGCCTCTGATGCATTCTTACTTGTAATAGTTGAGTGAGAAGGAAGCCTTCTTCTGATTCCTCTGGTAGACTTAAAGTCTGCAGTAAATACCACAGTTATTTCATGCGGGATTTAAGTGTAGGCATAGTTAGCATTTGCCAAAATTCTGAGTCAAATGAGGTTGCTCACATTCGTGATAGCCTTTGAAAGAAATTGTTGGGAACACGCGTTGTTTTTCAGGCCAACTCACATTATAAGTGCTGTTCCCCACGTGTGTTCACATATGGGTGGGTGGTGGGTTTGTAATGTGTGAGTGCATCTTTTTAATTATTTTTTTTGCCTAGAGTCTTCTCTCTGGAAACTGAGACAAGGATTAAAGCTGAAGTGAGGAACTTGTAGTTCTGTGGATGCTGTTGGACTCCAGCTCCCATCAGCCCCAGCCAACATGGCCCAATGGGCAGGGATGATGGGAGTTATAATCCAACAGCATCTGAAGGTCACACGTTCCTCATCCCTGAATGTCACTGGTAAAGACTTTGGCAGAGTCATTTCCACATCACAAAATGCATCAAAATAACAAAAAAAGATACGGGACTTCAAAATGGTGTGGGCACCCTCAACCCACTCATCTGCCCCTTACTCTTGCGGAAAAGCACTTGCATCAGCCACCATACACACTTGCAGAAAAATGTTATTTGAATCTCCCTGGAAAAGACCCTGATGTTGGGAAAGATTGAGGGCACAAGGAGAAGGGGACGACAGAGGACGAGATGGTTGGACAGTGTTCTCGAAGCTACGAACATGAGTTTGACCAAACTGCGGGAGGCGGTGCAAGACAGGAGTGCCTGGCGTGCTATGGTCCATGGGGTCACGAAGAGTCGGACATGACTAAACAACTAAACAACAACAACAACAACTTTTCAGATTGGGAAGACGGTATACAATCCTTGTATCTAATGAAATGTGGGCATGATTAAGGATGTGTGTTCAATCTAGGGGGAGCTGAAGCAGCACAAACCATTTGAACAGTCTCTCACCTATTGTGGATTTTTGAGGGGATATTTACTGAGACCTTTAGCAGGCACCATAGGAAGTTGAGTTGGCATGGTTGTCCCTACAGGTGCCATATTTGCAGGCCTTGGCCTATGTACTAGGTTGATTGTGTTGGATCAGTCTTAGGGAAATAAATGTGCACTAAGAACAGTCCAGCACCCCACTCATGCCCAGTTCTCTTCTCTTAATTGAGGAGAAACCCTGCTGCAATTTAATAATTCCATACAATAATATTATCAGCAGTTGTGGAGTTCTTGACTCAAGGTTGAACACAGTGAGCATGCCAAAGGCAGAAATGACTTTACTCCAAAAATGACTCTGCCTTGTATTTGCACCTTGAATGTATCCTTTATGGATTCCCTCCTCTCCCCCATTCCATTGACTAAGATATCTTACTCCTCCACACCAGCACACCACTAAAAACAACACACACAAAAAATGCAGTGGCACTACTCCTGAGCTGCAAACATTTCAAAGTGGGCAAAGGTCAAAATATGAAGAGGCTATGCATACAATGTTTGGGAGGAGTTCAGTAAAACCCTAAAAACACAAGCTCTGTCTACTGCAATGTTCAAAGGATGTTTAGAATGTGGCTGGCTTGGTCAATCTCTTTTATCTGTTTTTCCTTTTGGAGAGCAATCTAGTGGGAAGCCAGTATTATACTGCGAAAGAGAATGTTAGGCATCTACTTTTTTCTCGGTCCAAGCTGGATCTCTGGAATCAACCAACTCTCTCCCCGCCCCCCGCCCCCGCCGCACACTTACCCTGCAAGCTAACTGTATTCTTCATGTAAATATTTCCGGAGGAATAACAGTCCTATCAAAGGGAGATGAATGACAGCATCACTTTTCAACTGAGCTAATCCTGTTTATGTTTGGGGGGGAAATACAGATATGTTAAAGTACGGAAAATGAACGTGTCGTGCAGGAATCACAGGGCCACTGGGGGAGCTTGTCCGAAAGAGGATGTGTGAAATGGCAAGCGTTACCCCTGGATCAGTTACACAGCTGGCAGCAGATACTGCGGAGGTCTCCCAACGTGGCTGCGAAGAGAGGAAAAACAAAATTCACACTGTGGTGGTAACACTATATAAGAAATATTTTGACAGTGTAATTGTTCAAGCAGTTTTAAGGAGCACTCTGCACTGAAGGGATAAATTTAATCTCCACAGAGGATTCTGTGGCTCAAGGCCCTTCCCAGGCCAGGAAATGACAGCATGGCTCAGGACTTTGGAATTTTCACCCCCAGCGCTAATGATATCTTTCTTCTACAAGCTTCCCAGCCACAACTCTTGTGGCCTCCTCGTCCTCCTCTTGATCTGACTAGCTCTGTCGTTTATTCTGTACCCAGCTCTCTTAGAAATAAATAAATAAATAAATAAATAAATAAATAAATAAATAAAAATAGTCACTAATTCCATGCTGCTTATCAGATAGATTCCATGATCATTGGCCAAGCTACCAAGGGATGCTTAAAAAATGGCTGATGGTGAATGGTGACACACTCTCATTGACGTCATGGATGCTGTCCCATAGGAGTCTGTGCTAGTAGGTTAAAAGAATGTGTAACAATAGTACCTTTTGCTGGGCAGAGAGAAGCTTTCACATTTTAGGAAGTACCTACTGAGGCTTTATGAAAATGCTGAAAAGGTCTGCCAGTGATGAAGGAAAAGATAAATGTGCGTAACGTGGAACAAGAGGAAGACAAGAGTGCTTCCATGTGTCTGGAAATGTGTTCTCTGCAAAGCCCTAAGAAGCAAAGCTTTGTCTCTGCCAACATTGATAAAAAACACTCTATCCATCCCAAAGGCTTGCTATATAGTTCTTGCCATCAGCTGAAAACATTTCAGCTTTCTAAAGTGTTTGCCGAAATTTGCTGAAATGTGCCTGATTGAGGGTTTTTATGTTGCTTCAGAAATGTAATTTGTTTTAGATTGGTTTTTAAATATTGATTAAACTTGATGTTTTTAGACTTTCCTTTTGTGTCACCCTTTGCACTCAGTATTGAGCTGAAAAGTCATCTCATATATATTTTAAATAAATAAGCTGGAGGCCTGCGAGGTGCTCAGCCTCTCTTTCCCCTTCCCAAGTGATCCCGGGGATGGGAAATTGCAATCAAGTGCCTGATGTGGAAGTTTTGGCACGTCCAATTACACATTGCCAAGAAGAGGACAAAAGTGATCTGCATAACATTTGCATATGCTAATTTGTATGTATGCAAATTTAGAAAGAAGTACTTAATTCTAAATGGAAATATTTTGTGGGGAAGACATCACATAGCAGTTGCTCCCACAAGGCATAGTGATAGCCACTAACTTGGATGGTGTTGTTTTTTGAAAAGGATTAGAGAAATTCATGGAGGCAATTAGATGGGAATTATAAGTGGGGCAGTTGCACCCGGCTTCTGCTTGTGGGATTCTATGGGCATCTGTTTGGTCAGTGTGAAAAATAGAGTGCTGGATATGCTTGCTAGGTAAGAAGCATCCCAGACCCTGAGGCCCAAACCTCAAACCCATGGGCAGACCCTGGAGATAGAGGTTAATTGATAGAGGGGAGCAAAGGAGGGCAGACCGCACAACCCAAGCACAGCCAACTCCCGCTGTGTTGAAGCTTGCAAGCTGCATCTGGTTTGAATTATTCGAATCCTGAACTTTTTCATTTTGGTGCATCTCTTTATACCAGGCATCCCCAGACTTCGGCTCACCAGATGCTTTGGACTACAATTCCCATCTTCCCCAACCACTGGTCCTGTTAGCTAGGGATCATGGGAGTTGTAGGCCAAAACATCTGGAGGGCTGTAGTTTGGGGATGCCTGCTTTACACCATCCCTCTTTTCACTATTTCTCTCCTTCTTTCTTCTCTGCCCCCTTTCTGTTGTGTTCTGGGTTATGAATGAGGGTTGCTTCATACATGCACACACACATGTCCTTGCTATGGATTAAATGTAAACTTTCACATTAAAAAAAATGCCTTGGGTCCAGTGTACTTGCTTCATCTTCCATAGTAAACTTTAATTTAAAAGGAAAGCACCCTTGAACATTTGCTGTCTAGGTGCTAAAATCCTAGCATCCTTAACAAACAACAGTTCCTAGGACTCTCCATGGCTGTTAAAGTTGTATGAAGCACTACTAAACTCTTGGCATCCCACCAGCTCTTAAAGACACACTGATGTTGGAGCTCCACTATCGGTGTGGCAATAGCCACAGAAGCTGCCACAGTAGTGCAGGGAATCTGACATGGGATCTCACTGTTCTGTCCACCCTTGGAGGAGGAGATCAACTGCTTTCTGTCACCACAGAGATGCCCCCAAAAGGGTTAAAAGAGATTGGAATGGGTGTGTTCCTAGGATTGCAGCCTTATTTTATGATTCTGGATTTGCAACGCTATTCACAAATGGGGATAAAAATGGACGATGCCTCAATTAGCTTAAATTTCTACCTTCCCTCGTAATCGAGCATTTTGCAAGATGAAAGGCAAACTCTTCTTAATTTTCAGTGCTATCCTCCGCTTTCCCCTATAATGTCTAGAATTATTTCCAATGACTCCACATGGAGTACTGTTTTAGTAGAAACGAATAAAGCCGGTGAAAAATGTAATTAAAAGTGATTGGATATTCCCTGTGGTTATCAAACTACATTGAAGCATTCAGGTCAAGTATCGTAAAGGTAACAATCGGCTTTAGCCCTGTGTTTGTGAATGGAACAACAACAACTTTCTGAGAGTTAAAGCCCTTCAGATCTATTCTCCCTGTGGTCCTTATAAGAACCCTGCAAACAGGTTTGCATTATTATCTCTGTCATGCAGAGAGTACTGTGACTGAGAAAAAGCAGGTGACTCTGCATTACTGCACATTGCAGCCACAGGACCATTCAAACAGCAACATCTAATTAGCAATGGTTTTCTTGTTTTACTTCACAGGCATTAAAAAGAAGTCAGAGCGCCTGTTTATACTTGTCTGTGAAATCATAATGCACAGAATTTATATGAGCAGCCAACCTGTACTGAAGAAGCATTAGGTTTTTATGTGGCCCAGGTGCACACTTCTTACAATTTAATCAGCACAAAACATACTCATTTCACAAGAGAGCAGTAATCCATGCTTTAAGCTACACTGGCTTACATGCCTACCCTCTCCGCTTGCCAGTCAGTTGAATATGACTAACAGCACACAGCTGAATTTACCTGCATTTAATCTAGTGACCTTTCCCATCAGATACGCCAATTTTACCTCAGCAAAACATTAAGGTTATGCGGAGTGAATGGAATTCTCTTCAGAGATCAAATATATCCAAAGGGATGGCTTTATGAAGCGTATTAATTGCAGTCAGGAGGATTTATGTGTGTGAAATACATATTTCTCTGCTAACAAACAGTGTTGTTTTAGCTCTGAATGAAAAAACAAGGGTGGGGGGCGGGGGAGATGAGAAGGGGAGTTAAAACTTTTTCCTCCTTCCCCCTTCCTTCCTTCTTTCTCTCTCACTCTATCTGCACCTCCTGTCACAGGCCAGTGGTCAGGTTAATAGCCTGAAGAAAAAGCTATCTTGTCAGGGTAAACTAAACTTTCATGATGACTCGATCCCACTAGCAATAAGATGTCAGAAACGGAAATAGGGAGGAAAAAATCTCTTTAATGATCTCCTCAATTTATCCCACAGAGCAGCTGCTGCCAAAACCATGCTGCCAAGCTGAATGACAGCAGGTACTTTCCATGAAAGAAACGGCTCTCCTTCTCCTCATCTTCTTTTTCCCGCTTTCCTTCAACTTCCTCTCAGGATTGTTCGGCAGAAAGAGTCAACAGTGCCTGCTGTCAGCCGGAATATATCTTTGAAATGAAACTGTATGTATACATACACACATGTACACACACAAATGCATATACAGAGACACATGTGAACAGGGACATGCACACAAAGAGGCACGTGCACACAAAGCTATGTGCACAAACACACATGCACATGTGTGCATGCATGCACAGACAGGCCTGCAGGTACACACAGAGGCACATACACAGACAGGGGTACACACAGGCAGGTAGACACATGAACACAAACACACATTTTTAAAGCCTGGTTACCAAGTTATCAGCTCTGAAATATATGTTCATGAGTTTGCACTATTTTTGACTGATGGTAAGAGATAACCACAAAGAACAGCATCAGTGTGTAAGTGCTTGCAAAGACCTGGAACCTTTTAGGCGAGGACCTTAGCCTGAAAGCAGAGATGAATGCCACACCTCATAGTTAAATTTGAATGGTGTTAACCATCCAGGGGTCCTTTAGCTTGTGAGGCAACTGGTTGGCTGCTGTCAGAACAGGATGCTGCCTTAAATGGGTCATTGGCTTAATCCAGAGGGTTCTTCTTGTTCTTGTTCAGTAAGGGACTCATGAACCACAGCTGTATCCTATGAAGAACACACCAGCTGCATTTTACATAACCATGGTTTACCTTGAAAGGAATGAGCTGTGCATCTCCTTGGGCTCGCATAGCCTTGTCTTGTCAGTACAGTGGTACCTCGCAAGATGAATGCCTCGGAACGAAAAACTCGCTAGATGAAAGCGTCTAGTGATTCTTTGTTGCCTTGCAATACGAAGCTTTCTATGGTCTTGCAATTTTTTTGCCACTTTTTTTCTTTGCCGTCTGCCGTTTCTTTCCGCAAGATGAAAATTTTCGTAAGACGGCACGACCCACGGAACGAATTATTTTCGTCTTGTGAGGTACCACCGTACAACCATGAGGAGAAGAAGTTTAAGAATTAAGTACATTTTTAATATTGCACCCAAGCCCTGAACTATGGTTAATTTTAACTGTAGTTTGTTTGAACGAGCCAGCTAATGAGCCACACTTTGAAGTTGACTTTAAAAAAACACACAACTTGCTATAGTTATGATTAACCACAGTTTATTGGGTTTGGACAAGTTACATGACCCAGGTTGTTGCACAAACTGGTCTAGGAGTTTCTGGGGAATGAAGCTGTTTCCATCCATTCCTTCTTTTTCTCATCAGGCCATAGAACCAGAATCATTGTAGCAAATGAAGCTGTCACATAACTAGATCACTAAAGTACTTGGCTCACTAGTGCCAACTTCACTTAATTTAAGTCAGATTATTTTTTAAAAAGAACTGTTGGCACAGCATCCTTATCTTGATTAAAAGGTAGGCTGATGATGCTGAAATAGCTAGAACTCAATCTAAAAGTGTAACTCTTCAGCCATTATTTAGAGGTAACCATTTAATTGGGTTGGTAACCATGTTTGATTAACAGCTAACTGCTGAGTGTGATCAATATTTATTTGAATCATGTTAATGCTGTCTTTGGTTCACTCAGCTGAGATAGTACAGAATCTAAATATTTTGTAGGAACACTGCAAATAAGTAAACTAATTAATCTTCACATGCAAATAAAATTAATGCAGTTTGGGGTGGGAAATAAATTCAATTCAGTTCACATTTAAAGCCAAATCTATCAAATGCACACTTTCCAAAACAATATCACCTAAAAACAGACATTCTTAGAAATTTTTCACACTTACCTGGATTTTACAATGCAGTCCTCCAGCCAAATAATGTTTCCAAAAATGCATATATTACAGGGAAATGTGCTTAATAATGAATGTATTAGTGACAATAACATACAATAATGTATGGTATTGGGAGAAATTGCATGAAAAACAATGTGCACATTAGTCCAAACTGCATACAAAAATTTGTTTAGCAGGAGAAATATGCACTAAAATGCTGAAGAATTTTCATGAGTTTCTTTTGATAATTGCAAATTGCTGCAGAAATATGGAGAACTTGGGTTAAAGCTGGAAAAATGAGAAATGGAGGGAACCGAATTCCCTATTTACTAGATGATGTTGGAGGCAAAGTCAACATACATTTAGCCGTACATTTTGAAGTCAGACTGACATTATGGCTTGACCATTGTCCCACTGTAGAAAACATAGCTGCCAAGTTTTCTCTTTTCTCGCGAGGAAGCCTATTCAGCATAACGGAAAATCCCTGTAAAAAAGGGATAACTTGGCAGCTATGGTAGAAAATAGAGATAAAAATAATTTTCTCTATCACCTTCCAATCCCACCCCCATGGAATTTCAAGCAAGCACCGTATTTTTTCACTCCATAAGACGCACCTGACCATAAGACGCACTTAGTTTTCAGAGGAGGAAAGAGGAAAAGCCCCATTTTTAAAAGGATCAGCTCAAAGTTGTTGAGTTTACTTTGCAAAGGGTAAAAAATCCTGTTCAACTCATAGTTCTGCAGCTTCTGATAATCTAATCAACCAGATAATCCAATGAGCCAGTCACATGTTGCTGGGGAAACAAGCAGCCTCCCTCTGCAGAACGTTCAACAATTGAGGCCTGGGCAAGGGGGCGGGCCGGGAAGGGAGCTAGCATCCCTTATCTCCCTCCCTGATCTCTTGCAATCAGCTGCTGAGCGGCTTCCTCTTTCCCTCTTATATATACACCACGATCTGCTTTTCGCCCCTGGGCAACTCAGCTTCAGGGACCATGCATTCGCTCCATAAGACGCACAGACATTTCCCCTTACTTTTTAGGAGGAAAAAACTGTGTCTTTATAGGAGGAAAAAACTGTGGAGCAAAAAATACGGTACTTCTGTTCGTGTAGCATCTGGATTTCACATTGCTGTTTTTCATTCCCTAGTTAATTTTTTTTTACTTGTTTAGCTATACATATAACCACAGTTTCTTTAACAAGCTGCTGCCCTTCTAGCAAGTCAATGTATACAATATTTTACAAATGAAAAGACAAAACTGATCCTCCATTAAATATAGCTGGATACGTACATGAAATCAAATATTCATATTTATTTGGAAATTAATATCTTCATATTTATATTCAATTTAGTCTGGATCTTGAATATTTAGGATAGGATTTCCAACAACATGAAGCCAGTGATATACTTGGAATTAATTTGGTGTTGCCTCTCTTTTTTGGGGGGGGGGAAGAGAAAGGAAGGGAACGCTCACATTTCTCAAAATTTGACTGGCTCAGTTTTTAGAGTAACTGCTTATTCTCTTCCTTATACTTCATTTTAAGTGGAAATTATATGCTGCCAGAAACTGTCGATATAAAGTACACTGGTACATACGTTAAAAGGGGAGTTATCAGTCTCCACCGTAAGATTTACCACACAGTGTAATCTTTTCTGACTTTGCATTTGTACATTTTATTATGTGCTTACTGGGAGTTTAGTGCCCCTAATATTGTAGCAATGCAGATTGAAGTTATTTCTCCACTTGGTTAAAAAAAACCCACAAAAGACATGACAGGCAGCATCAGGGTTATTCCCCCCTCTGTCCACTGAAACACTTCAATGCTGTTTTGAAGAGAGACCTTTCTGGGATACAAGAGACTGGTCCAATTCCCAGGCGATAAATTTCCTTGCTTGTCTTTCACATACCGCCACAAGAAGTTCCATTTGTGATGATTTTTGGTTTGTTTCCTTTTGACTCTCAAACTTATTGCACATAAATCAGGTGTTGCTAGTGGCTGTGTGTGTGTGTGTGTGTGTGTGTGTGTGTGTTGTTTGGTTTCTACCAAGCTCATTTTGGAAAAGAAATGATCACCCAGATATGAACAGTAGGATGGTGTGAATTTGTCTGTTTTGGTTTCTCTCAGTTTCTAATTTTTCCAAGCTTAAGTTCAGTTCTCCCCATTTTCACATTGGATTTCAATTTTAAAAAATAATAATGCAGCATTTTAGCATGAATTTCTCCTAAATACACATTTTTTGTGCACCATCTCCTTGGTTTAATGCTTACTTGTATGTTATTTTTGATACTGTATGCATTTATAGGCACACTTTACCCTTATATATACCCTTTTGTGCACATTGCTCAGCTGGAGAACAACATTGCAAAATTCGTAGAAGTACAAATTTCAGGTGAGAATATTTCAGAAAGAACGGAACACTTACCAGAGGCAGTGTTGGGCGGTAGGCATCCCTTATTCATGGTTGTCAGGCATGGCCTATGGGTGCTGGGGGGTGTCCTTTGGGATGACAGACCCATCAGGGTGAATGTTGGCCAATGGGGCCATGGTGTGCCTGTTGGACTGTTGCGCTCAAGGTCCATGCAGTCAGGAGGGAGGAAACCTAGGAAGCCTTGCTGCCTGAACACAGTATGCAGCTTTTATTTTCCTCAAGTGATGGGGCTAGAATTTAACAGACACCTGCCCAGACTTAATTTTATTTGGTTAACATTGGTTGAATCTGACCAGTCTGTTTAGCAGATGCTCAAGTTGTTATATTTAATAAATAGAACCTATTTACCCACATTTGGTTGTTATGACTCTTCTTCCTGGTGTGGTGGCAAAAAGCAGTTTATTTGCTCTCAGCTGAAGTGTTTCCCTACCAGATATTGAGGGAAATATCAGCAACTTTAAGCTTCATGCATGTCCTTATCCATGGCATTGTTAATCTGGAAGGGAACAGTTTCATGACAACCCAAAACAGATACAATTTCTTGGCTTACTGGCAGGTCTAGCTCTTCCTGAACATGGAATAAGTGTCCCCACAAAGCATCATGTGCAGACCATTACATGGACACAGCTATAGGTGAGCAGGATGCCAAATAAAGTCTGCCCTCTCCATTTTCTTTTCTGACTGGGCTTTTATAATGAGAATAATTGGAGAGAGACAATGACACATTTTTAAGCAAGGAAATTCCATTTAGGGTGCAGCTTAAATTTTCTCCCTTTCTCTGAGTCGGGAGAGCCCTACAGTTTATAACGCTCATTTGAGATGATAATTATTCTGATCTGGAACGGTATGTATAATAATTAAGTAGCCAGGCAGAACAAGGAATGTGTTACAATGAGATAACACATTCCCTGGAAGAATCAGGAGGCATGAGAGGAAATTAGTGCTTCCAACAACCTGGTAAAATACGTTATCTTACCATACCACATGCGTTGGGGGGTGTATTAAAGGTTTATACAAAATATTAGACAGAGTATTCTGACTCATTCTAGAACATTAAGCATATGCTTAAAACATGCTCACTGTTGTGTACCAGCAAAACCAGGCTCTTAAAATACTGACACCCAATGGTTATTTGCAGCTAAAGGAAATATTCATTTATAGCAAATTCTTCAAGAATTGTGACTTTATAAAGGTGTCTACCTCTCTCTCTCCTGTAATAGAGGTGTTAAGCATGTTATATAGCTGATACAATCAACACCTATGTTCTATAGCACAATTAAATCTGCTAATATATCTCCTCTCAGGATTATCAGGCTTCATATCATGTTAACACTCAGAAAAACAACTATTCCCTCCTTTTAAAAAGAATTTCCTAAACATTCAGGCCAAGAAAGAGTTTTGTACAACTCAAAAGACTGAATTTGGCATTTTAAAAACTATATCCTCCATAATCAAAACTATTACTTCACAAGGTCTGATTCTGCCACACCACACCACCATACTTACAGTATTTTCTTTAAAAAGCATTTGTGAAATAAAGTAAGCACACATGTTTATGGCTATTTATATCATATCATTTGTATCATACCGTTTTCCCATGAAACTTTATCCATAGCAGTTCAGCAGTATTACTCTTTGGGATACACACACAAGCTTTTCTTTCCCCAAGGGAGAATAGACTCCAGCAATCGAAGTAGAAATCCTTGTAATTTTAGAAGCTGGAGCTTATAGAGTTTTGAAAATACTGCAGATGGTGTTTTAAAATTATATTTCTCTCTCTCTCTCTCTCTCTCTCTCTCTCTCTCTCTCTCTCTCTCTCTCTCTGTGTGTGTGTGTGTGAGTGTGTGTATTCAGAAAAAGACGAGAATATTTCACAATCCATTTTAACCTCTTTTGCTATCCCAATGCTGTTGGTTCCTATGCTTTTCTTTTGAGTGACAGGAAGCCTTTTCTAGTTCATTCCCCCATCAAACAGCTCAGCACTTTACACAAGAAGGCATTCTGCTGGCTAAAGAAGCCGTATCAGACAAAGACCTTTGTAAAGTTTGCTTCTTCTCACAGCTAAGAGGAGCACAGCAAGAGGAAACATCAGACAGCAAAAGAACACCCACCTTTAATCTGAGCGACTTGTGGGAATCAAAGGAAATGGATTAAAACAAGTGCGGTATCTGATTCCCCCAGGAGATCACTTTTTTGTTCCATTTGATATAACAAACAGGAGGATCAAAGCAAGGCAAGGATAGGTTTAAAATGTGCAGTGCCCCTTTCTAACCCGAGAAGGTCTCTGTGGTGTTAGTTCAGAGACTAATAATAATCATAATACTTCTGTTTTTAAAGAAAAGTCACAAGAAGCGGGGGGGGGGGAATCACAGCATTCTATTTCCTGCCTAGGAACCACCTACAGGGACTCCAGGTAGGGTGTGTTGTTAGCATACCAGCTGATTGGACTACTGGGTAAAATAGGCTATTTCAATGCAAACCCGTCAGGTTCCATTGCATGCATATACAGAACTTCACAGAGGAAGGATAGGAATTGTTTATTCAGTATTCCTCTTAAATGAAATGTCTGGCTGTGTTCCCTATTTTTGAACACTGAGCTGCCTGCCCATGAATGGTGAGGATCAGTAGGGAAGCTAAGAGCCTTGGCAGTATGGTAGAGAGAGGCATTGTGGACTTGCTAATATGTGCTCTGTATAGGATAGAAGAAAGTATCTGTGGAGCAGAACTGGGGCTGCTTGCATGTTTTCTACAAAAGCTTCTGCTTGTCCAGCCAGGGGGGTATAAGGCCAAGCTTAACCCATGTTCTTTAAGAGATTAATGCAGCAATCAATTGGGGACGATGATGAATTTGCGAATCTCTGCTTGGGATCGTTACACTGGAAGCACAAATTCAACAATGTCAGGCAACCATGCATCTGTAATTCTTTCTGTTTTATGTACAAATTGGCTTTTTGTGAGACAAATAATGGTTGGTGCCTAGCCACAAAAGAAAGCAAGAAACTCCACTAGAAAACAAACCATTTATCATCTTCATATTTGCCTTAGCTGGATCTGTCTTGTCCTCCCCCTATTTCTGCTAGGGCATTGTGCCCCCCCTTTAAATCAAATGGCTGGAGCGATGGATGGATCATGTGAACCAGCCCAATATATGATGGAAAGTGAGTATGCACACTTAGGGCAGCAGCCATATCCTCGTCAGCCCTGCAGGTACAGGTGGTGATGGAATGTCTGGCTGTTTCCTCTAAGCATACAGTTCAATGTACACAGAGGGTGGGACACATGTCTGAATTCCTGAGAAATCAAACCATGTGGCTTATCCCCCCCCCTTTAAACTATTTGAAGCCACCTTTCAAGACCATGTCTTCTCAAGGCGGCATGCAGAAATGAAAGCACAATTCAATAATGTAACATCAAAACACAAACACCAGTTTCAGCCATAGCCAATGAGCCATAACCACAAATACGTAAACAAAAGGACTTGGCAGCATCTAACTGCCAGTAGCAATGGATATGGTGGGGTGGAACTGCCCACCTGATGCAGGTGTTGCTGCAGCTTACCTGGATAGGTCTGGGATGGGACAGTGTGGTGGCAAGATCAAGGTTGCACAGGTGCACCAGTGGAGCCTATCTGGTGTTCACACCTGTGCAACCCCAACCTCATCACCACCCTGCCCAGTCCCTTTCAGATAAGCAGTAATGATGCTGGCATTGCGAGGGCAGTCCTGCAACTCTGTCTCTATACACAGGTTGCTATTGCTAATTATATCCATCTCTAAGCCTTTCCCAACTAGGATATAAAAAGCTAACATGGATGCGAGGAGTTTGATTCACAAAAAAGTAACACAAATTGGCCACAGTGGACTTTCAAGGTTTCCACCATCTGCACTCTCATTCTTATGTCAATCCAGTAGTTACTGGTGCCAGTTGGCACTGGTGAGGCAGAAGACAGGGAGGTCACCAGTAGGTGGCGCCAGAGCCAATGAAAGGCAGAGCCAACCAGTGTGGTCCTCATTCTCCTCCCTGTCTATCAGGGCAGCACATAGACTAAGGAAGAGGAAGCTGGTAGGCAGCACTACTTGTAGGACTTGTTATAAGTAAGAAGGCAGGCAGGTGCTGATTACCTGAGAGCAGACTGAGACTGGTGGGGCAGTGCTTTAACAGTTAAGACTGAACAATGATTGAAAAGGCCTCCCTCTCATGCCTACCAACCTAACCTTCCATATATTCCCTGAAAAAGAAACAATGGAGATTATTTGAATGCAAAAGTTCATTTGCTTACAATAAAGAGGATTCCAATTAAGTTTCGGGGGGGGGGGCTTTCTGATGGTAAGAGCTGTTCGACAGTGACAGACTCCTTTGGGAAGTTGTGGACTCTCCTTCACTGGAGGTTTATAAGCAGAGAATGGAGTGCCACCTACTGTTGAGGTTGGACTACGTAGATGACCCTTAGGATCCCTTCCATCTCTTCAATTCTGTGATTCCATGTGATAACTTAACTTCTGTGTGCTTCAAATATATCGGTGGTAGTTAACATAGTGCCCTCCAGGTGTTGCTCATCTACAGCTCCCATCATCAATGACCATTGGCCATGTTGGCTGCATGTTGATGGGAGTTGGAGTCCAACAATATCTAGGGGGCACTATGTTGACTATCATGTTGTTATCTATGACAATATTGCATTTTCATAAACATGCCTTGTAAAAGCTTTCTGAAACCCTGAATGTCTATAGAAGCAGCATGCGCTTTCATGGGTGTATCAGCTACAAACCTAGGCTTAATGTGTGTTATTCAAGTGTGAGGGTTTTAAAATAGGGTTAAGGGGATCAAGATAGCGTGTGATCTCAACTAATTCCACCCTGGTTTTGTCACGGTTTGGGGTGACTATACACAGAAGGCTTACATCCAGCTCTGCATTACTGCTATTTCTCATTTTAATGACCCCTGTAAATCTTTAATGATCACCATCACTGTCAGAAGGGCACAGACGAGGCACTCGTCTGTCTTGATGCAACCCAACAAAATATGCTCACAGATGTCAATTGAAATAATGGTGCTGGTGATGAGTCATTTATAATTGGGTTGGTGGCTTGCGTTCTTCCCTAGAACGATATTAAAATTCTACACTTATGAAAAATATCATTTAAATATCACATAATCCCTAGACAGAATAACATGATGCAGAGATAAAGAAGGCAAGACAGGTATTCCTTAAGGGTGACTCTGACCATTTAACTAAACAAGAACTTTAAAAGGCGTCCTTTTCTTTGAACTAGGGAGAAGACTCTGAAATGTGATTCTCCTACAATTTAATGAATGTGTGCCTGGCTCCTTGTTAAGCAGAAGATTGCTTAATATTAGAAACAGGATGTTTCTCCCACTATTTAAGCATTGTTTCATCATGCATGATTTTTCCACCAGAACCTAACCTTTTGAGACATAATCTACACAAATTATGGGGTATGTTTTCCATCTTGGGGAGACAGGAATTAGATGCACACTTTATTCTTAATGAGAGCCGCATGTGTATTTCTGTGAGTGCCATGACAAAAGGCATCTCTATGAGTCAGCATCAATATAGCTGTTGAGTCCTTCACTCTGTAAAAATGTCATTAGCGGGAGTAATAGTTATGGTGTAGAGTACTCACGAAAGAAAGCACCAAGTTATTCTCAAGTGGGCAGACGCTGGCATAAAATATGGTTCTTGTCTTGTCTTGTTTGCTGACACCCCCATAAATTGCTCTTGTGTGTCCATTTGCAGAGATGAAATGTATGAAGGTTGATGATATGCACATAAGAAGTTTTCCCCCCCTGTAGTTGAATTCATTTGCATGGTCATCTCTGTCCACATGCACTGAAATATTTCCCACTGCCCTTTGGCCTCTTCACATGTGTTGTTTGTCTTGCACAAAAAAACGGAGTTCAGGACGACGATATGTAACTGAGAGAAAGAAATCTTGACTAAGGTCAAGATGGCATGTTTTTTATCTTCTTGGGTCCTTGGAGAATTCACAGACTTTTTGTAAATTCTCATTCTATCTGCTGTTTTTATTGAGCTGCCATTCAAAGAGCAGCTGGGATTTCCCTCATTCTGATTGTCGTGCAGATATCACCATTTAAAAACTGGACAGTGACCTCCAAGCAAAGCCATCACATTTAGTCAGAAGTACCGATACTAATATGACAGAACAGTAGTATAAAAGAAAAGAAACGATTCACATACAAATAAATTCATATGTAGATTCACAGTAGATTCATATGGCACTGAGATTTGTTGGATCCCTTAAGAAAAATATTAAATTAGGACATCAGGAAATAAAAATGAAAGAAGAGGCATATTGGACTTCTGGAGTGTTAAAATTAGAAGGCAGGAGGCCTGGGAAGGCATTTTGGGAAAACACAATCTTGCACAGATAATCTTTAAACATAAAAGAACCAAATCTGTCTTCTAGGGAACAGAATGGGCTGATTCAGATGCCATATTAAATCATAGTTTATCATTAAAAGAACAATTCTTCGCAAGTCGGGGGCTTGTGTCCTCTCCCTCCCTCCCCATCCCAATACGTTATAAGTAGAAGTTTGGGATCTTCCACTTCCATTTTGAATCAACCACAGTTTTCCATGTAATTGTAAATGCGACAAATTGTGGCTAATCTTAACTACGTTTTGTAGAAACAAGCCAAGTTGAAACCATAGTTTATGAGGTTGCCTTGTTGTAGTCCATGAAAAATGAATTTACACTTTCTCCATCACCTGGAACTCAGAGCTCTGCTTGCCAGGAGACGCATGAAGTCCCTCCTGTCATTTCAACTTCTGTCATAAGGCTAATGCTCCTGTCCACTCCAGCTTCCAGTTGGCCTGGATGCTGAAACATGTGGCGTGACTTCCTCACCACTCCATCTGAGGCAATGTCTAGATAGCAATAACATCTGAGGAAATAGTTTCCTTGATGAGCGCCTTATAATTATGGAGTTCATTGCACTTGGAATCCTGTCAAAGTACAGTCATGAGCATCCAGAAGCACCATAAAAACTCTTAAAGAAAAAAGCTATCTTTCATCTGTGGAGTTCAGCTATAGAGGGAATGCTTTTTGTGACTTTTACCAGGAGCAATTTGCTGAGGTTTTTTATGCTGATGTTTTACAAGTCTTAATTTACAGTTTATCTGTGGATGTCTGCTAGGTTAAGCTGTCCTGATCCACCCTGATTGGGTGGGCCAGCAAATGCAAGTAACTTGTAAACCTAGGTTGGAAAAACGATCCCTGATTTGTGTATCTTTACTATTGTGGGGAATGCATCTATGAGACCAGGGGTACAAATTACATATATAGTCAGAGGAAGAGGAACAAAGCAATGAAACTTGGGGTGTACTCTGTCAAGGAGAGAGGCTTTGGAAGTCATCACACCACCTTTTGATGGCCAATGGGAGGAGTTTTCTTCATTTTGGGGGTGGCAGTTCCACTTACTATGTGACGTGTGTGTGTGTGTGTGTGTGTGTGTGTGTGTGTGAGAGAGAGAGAGAGAGAGAGAGAGAGAGAGATGGATGGATGGATGGATGGATGGATGGATGGATGTTTGGTCTCTGAGGCAGTGAGTGAATGTGTGTGTTCTCTTTGTGTGTTAGAGACCAAAAGAGAGAGAAAGGAGATATGTTTGTAAGGGGAATTAAATATATGAATCCCTGTGGACTCACGTGTGTGGGTGAACAACAACAGAATTGGCTGGGTGCCTGGATTCAAAACTCAGGGCTAGCACACAGAGTGCCCCAGTAGCAGAGTATTAAATCCACAAAAGTTACGCAGCAGTATAGCATTAGGAATATAGATTGCTAAACCATTTTTATCCCGTTCAGCTGCACAAAAACAGCCAACCTCTTTCTACGCTTCTTGCAATGAGCAGACCTCATACCATTAAGTTTAGAATTGTTTACTTACAGATTCAAGGTCTCAGTCATGCATTGTTCCATGCAGCGGCAAAGATAATACAGGCAAAATATGCTTGGGTAGAAAATACAGCAAGATAGCTTCAGACACATGCTCTAAGCTCAGGGTTATTTTAAGATTATAGGATGTAGAGAGAGAGGAAATAGGAAGGCTGAGTCTAGCAATACATCTCTGTGGTCCTTAAGCCCTTCATGTACTAACTAGCAGTTGTGCATAGTTGTGTTTGAATGCAATCTCCCACAGTTTGTGTGGTCTGTGAGAGAGGGGCAGTTGGATGGTTGTGTGGTGTGTGTGTGTGTGTGTGAGTGAGTGAGAGATGAAGGAGGGGAAGAAAAATGGATGTGGGGCTGTGTATCTGTTGGGATGCATTATGTCTCTGGTCTGTTTGTGTACAGTAAGTATGGATGTGTTTGTGCGAGAGAGAAAGTGGAGCAGACATGTTGTATTCTATTTCTGAAACTGAGAAATGCTCATTGTTGTTATTAGCCAACAACAGAATCATTGTGGGAGTGGAAAAAATCAATAGTGTGTTCCTCCTCATCAGGATCAGCATGACACAACCAACTTCTAACCACAAATATGAAGCCATCAGGAGGCAGAAGAGAAGCAACAGTGAGTGTACTCTTTCTAAGTTTGTTTTAAGCCATGTGTGCCCATAGCAGACATTTTGTGCTGTCACCCACAAAGCCTTTACCAAGAGATGAGTAGCAGCACTTCATTTTTATTTTACAGAAAAAAGCACTGCTGTGGTAATGAAACAAGGGCTCATTTTTTATTGTTTAAAAAACCCTTCTATCTCGGAGTGTGCAACCTCCCATTTTGGAGATTATTTGGGGGGGGCTGCAAAAGAAGATGAAAATACATTTTTCCTCCCAGAGTGAAAAATGGAGACATTGTCCTCTCTCTGAATTGGCTTCATAACATCATCATGTAGCCAAAGCCAATGGCTGCCTAATGTAATCAGGAATTCTATACAGTGCGAGACCAATGCATGATGTTCTATCAGTAACTTGACTTTGAAATGTCAGTTCACCAGATTTTAGACATGTGAGATCGTGACATTACCATGTTAACTATTAAGCAAGGGAACACTTGGGAATTGCTCCTCCCTGGGAATCATCCTTTCACTTTGGACAAAATGCAATAGAAGCTTTCATCTCTTCCCCTCTCCCAGTGTATAGGACCACATTGAGCAGAGTCAGTGCATCAATGTGCTCAGCAGCTACCACTGCATAAATATATTTCTGTTCTGTTCCTATATTCCTCATCTGCAAAAGGGACAAGTTGTCTTTGCCTCCAAGGAGATTTTGTACATTGATCACATCTAAAATGTATGGAGTGACATACAGTAATATGATTAGATGTAATATACTGGCATTAAGACAAGAAGTACATTAAGGGATTTTGTTCCAATCTATTTGAGAAGCTGCCATATATTTTCATTTTTATGCCATTCCACTGCAAAGAGAAAGTACAGGAGCAATCAGGTCTCTTTATTTCTGTGTTGATGACTCCCATGCACAGAATACTTGGCACCAGCATGTCCAGTTGTGTTGTTTGTTTGTGTGTGTGTGTGTGTGTGTTTATAAGCAGATACTAATTTCCAATGTTCAGATCAACATAACCTGATTTTTATAATTAAGCCACAAAGAGTTGTTGTGCCATATTATTCAGAACTAATTAGAACAGATGGCAGAGTGTGGCACCACAGACCTTTTGCGGAGAAGTTATTAATATTCCACATTGATTGAATTTTTACAACTCAAAAATAACCACTTGGAGCTGCTAATTCAGTGTGATATGTTTTAATATAGTTTATTGATGGCTTTATTTTTACTCACAAGCAGAAACAGGGTTTAAGACGATTAATAGAAAAAACTAATGTTGCCATTTGAAAAATGTCACAAGGTAGGGAAATAATGAAATCCATCCATTCTATATTTCATTTCATTTAGTTATTGTTTGGAAGACAGGGAGGGAAGTAATGCTCCACTCTTTGGTTTTGCGTGTATTTCATATTAGCAAGCCTTTTGGGACGGAGACGGTTTTCACAGAGTTCTAATTTAAAGGAAAATTAAAGGGAGAGTTCCTTGGCAAGAGGGATTGTCTATTAAACTACTCTGAGAATTGTAGCTCTGTGAAGGGAATAGGGGTCTCCAAACAACTCTCTGCACCCTTAACAAAAACTACAGCTCCCAGGATTCTTTGGGGGAAGCCATGACTGATTAATACTGCTTTAAATATATAGTGCAGGTTGGGAGCATGTGGGGCTTTGCTGCATTTTGTCCAAGTCCCAAACTCTCTCTTCTCTTATGATTTATGGCACAGAGGAAAGCTCCTCAGCCTCCATCCATTCTTCAAACAGCCACTCTGCTGCTGAAGTAGTTGCAGCAGGAGAGTGAATGGGCTTTTCTCAAGCGCTATTACCCCTCCTGCATGAACACTCCAGGGAGAGAAGTGGGCTGAGTATAATGCCAATCTCTTTCCCTTCCCATCTTTGTGAATGCTTCAGGGACAGACCTTTCACCAGAGAGAGAGAGGGGGGGGGGAGGGAGGGAGGGAGGGAGGGAGGGAGGGAGAGGGAGATTGTGCTCAGCCAATACAGGCTCTATCTATCTATCTATCTATCTATCTATCTATCTATCTATCTATCTATCTATCTATCTATCATCTATCTATCTATCTATCTATCTATCTATCTATCTATCTATCATCTATCATCTCTCTCTCTCTCTCTCTATCATCTATCTATACCCAATTCTTCTTCCCATCTTCTCCACCTCAAAATGGCTGGGTGGATGCTGAGCAGGAACATCAGCTTCCCCTTCCACCAACAATTTTCTATGTGTTTCTGTGACTGAAAATTTAATCTGGACATCAATATTTTAACGGAAAGCTTTGCATTCACAGTTTTGATTTGTTTATATATAGGCAAAACATCACAACATTCACCTTGCTTTGAAAAGCATCCTTTTTGTTTGCCTTTGGGCAGAGAGCACATCGTATAAATATTCTCAATAAATACAGAAAGAGCGGCCTTACAATTATTATTATTTTTTTAAAAAATCATGGATGGTGTGTTTTGCTCCTTATTTCTTGGTTATAGTCCTAAGCTCCCTTCAACTAATATTTGAAATCAAAGAAAAGTTGTGTTTAATAAATGTGGAGGAAAGAATGCAACAAAGAGGGGTGGAGGAAATTTCCACATTTTGCCTTCTCTCTCAGCTTTGCTTTATCACCCCATCAAGCTAAGAAGATTTCATACAGAAGCAGCCGTTCCACCTGAACCACTTCCTGGATCAGGAACCAGAGCCTGAATTATCCAAGTGCACATCAGAGCGCCAGCGCAGCTACACTGCATAACTTTCCATGGGATGCATATAAAGGTAAAGGTACCCCTGACAGTTGGTCCAGTTGCGGATGACTCTGGGGTTGCAGTGCTCATCTCTTTCTATAGGCCGAGGGAGCCGGCGTTTGTCCACATGTGGCCAGCATGACTAAGCAACTTCTGGCAAACCAGAGCAGTGCACGGAAACGCTGTTTACCTTCCCGCCAGAGCAGTACCTATTTATCTACTTGCACTTTGACGTGCTTTCAAACTGCTAGGTGGGCAGGAGCAGGGACCGAACAACAGGAGCTCACCCCGTCATGGGGGATTCGAACCGTCAACCTTCCGATTGGCAAGCCCAAGGCTCTGTGGTTTAGACCACAGCGCCACCCCCATCCCTGGGGATGCATATAGGAACATGCAAAGAGAATATGAGAAGGGATTTGTATACAAATCTGCATCTCATTGAAAGCAATGTGGGCCTGATAAACAGCAAACAAAGCATGCCTGCATTCCAGTTTCTGAAAGAGTAAATTATGTAAGTTCACTTTAAAATGTGAGTTGAATTGAAGAGCTTCCCCATCCCTCTCTTGAAGATTAAGAGGTATCTTTAGGGAAATCCAGGTTGGTTTAACAAAAGCAAGAAACTTGCACAGGTACAGACTGACATCTTCTTTCAACACGGCTACCTACCTACCTGTAACTATGCCTACAATGTGTAAGCACTACAGCATTTCAGGTGGGCTTTTTCATCAACTGTAACAAGTTGACTCTATGCATGCATAGTCTGATCAAGCTATGGTCAGTTCAGTGGATGCAGAACCAAGGGCATTGAAAGGATGGGCTCTGAATAAGGAGGGTCCAATTGACCAAGTCCAAACGCTCGACTGGATATTACCCTGGTTCTGTGTTTCATTATATTCCTCCCCATCACAAAGCAAAGATTTGTATTTCGGCTTTGGTTTTGAATTTGATCTAACTGTCTGATCCAGCTCTTATCCCAAGTCCAAGTGATATCAGTGCTTATTAAGTGGACAAGATAATGGCCCATAATATTGAAGAGCTTCAAGGACCACTTTATAAAGAACTCTCTTTATGAAGGAAGGATTCATTATAAATGGTACCTGACTTTTATCCAACATCACATTAATACTTCCTGGTGAAAGAGAGTCTACGGTTTCCAAATAGAAACACCTTCATTATTTGTTACACAGTATTCATCACTTTTCAGTCATAGAAGAGTGTCGCAAAGCAAGCCACAGAATAAATGACATCAAAACATCATATAAAACAGATTAACTAAATAAACTCATTCAAGAATATTTATAAAAGCCCACTAAATATATATCCAGCCCACTAAAAAGTAAGCACTAAAAGGTTTGCAGACATAACTCACCAGCATCCCAATTAACAATCAAATACCTCTATCAACAGAAATTTTCATATCCTGGCACCTAAAAGCAAACAATGATTTCATCAGGTGTCCTTCCCCAGGGAGAGCATTCTTCAAACAGGGAGCCACCACTGAGAAGTCCTGTTCTTTTGTTACCATTATCTGTGTTTCCTTTAGGTGATGTATACAAAGAAGAGCCTCTGCTGATAAATGCAGTGCCTGGGTAGGTTCATATCAGGAGTGGTAGTCCCTGAGGTATTGGGAGCCTGAGCCACTTGGGGCTTTATAGGTCAAAAACAGGCATCCCCAAACTGCGGCCCTCCAGATGTTTTGGCCTACAACTCCCATGATCCCTAGCTAAGAGGACCAGTGGTCAGGGATGATGGGAATTGTAGTCCAAAACATCTGGAGGGCTGAAGTTTGGGGATGCCTGGTCAAAAACATACATTGAATTGAGCCTGAAAATGAATTTGAGCCAACTTCTATCATGCCAGAATTGGTGTTATGTGCTCTGATCTTACCGAGTCAGCAATTTGCCTGCTGAATTCTGTCCTAGCTGCCAGTTTCCAAAACATCTTCAAATGCACCCCCATGTGTAAGGTGTTGCAGCAATGTAACCTAGAGGTTACCAGAGTGTAGACAACAGACATTAGGCTATTCCTGTCAAGATAGGGTGGGCCACTAGCCAAAGCTCTCCCAGGCAAGATCATTCAGTGGTCTAGTGAGAGTGGTGAAATACAGAACACCAGTTGCGTGTGAAGACCTTTAAACCTCCCCCCTTAAATAAATTCAGACAAGACTCAAATTTTGGTTTGGTTTTTGGCAGAATTAGGGCCACAACTTTATTGATTGCAGCAAGTGAGTGGTTGCATAGGCTCTGGTTCGACTAGCTCCCTGCACCCTTGCTGACCCAAAGCTCCATCATAGGCCAGCCTAGGGTGAACACCTAGAATGGCAGAAAGGCGGGGGCATGCTCTGTCCACCATCCAGATGCCCCCCTGGACTCAGGCACGGGCACAACCCCTCACAGGGTTGACCAAACCATTGAGTCCCTGGATTCTTTTAATGGAATCCCCCTTTGCATAGGGATGGCGAGAGCTTTCCCCCAGCCCTATCACCTGAACCAGAGCCTATCCGCAACCTTACAAGTTGTGACGATTTACTATGCAGCAGGTGAAACCCAAATGGCACCAGCCAATCAGCCAAGTGGGGAAAATTCCTGCCATGCCCCTTTCCCAACAACAGACAACACACGACAGCATAGCAAGGTCAAGCGTGCAAGCCCTAAAGGTAGGAAGAGGTGGACGTGTGTTCCGATGCACTGACCAAGGGAGAAAGCTCAGGGTCATGTGCATTGGCATATATAGGTCCCTTGATCCATTTTGACTAGAGTCCCATTGGTCAGATTGAACCCAGCATCAAGGGACCTACCAATCGGGTGTTGTGGCTATCCAATCGCACCCACCCACAACACAAGGGTTTGGTTGCCAGGTCTCACTGCAACACATGCCCCCTTTGAGGGAGGACACGATCTGTTGGGTGAAAATCAGGCCAAATGTTTATTGACTAACAACAGTGCTACCTGCCACGGTGCAGGGAGCTAGTCGAACCAGAGCCTATGCAACCACTCACTTGCTGTAATCAATAAAGATTATTGTGTTGGCATGGCAATTGCATACCCCACAAGTGTCCCTGAAAAAAGGGACATCCCATTTTCTTGTGCAAGAGCATGGCAGCCATTTTGGGTGCAATGATTTTGCACCAAGATCTCGCCCCCAAGGGGGCTGTGATCTCATGCAGTGCACCAAAAAAGGTGTTTCTGGCGCAAACGTTGTAAAGGTAGAGTGTCGAAGTAACTCAAAAACTCTAAGGCATAGGAAAATTTTATTCACACCAGGGACTTCAACATGTGACATAATACAGTACAGCAATTTTATCAATATCTGAGCTGTAGTAGTTTTTATTTTATTTTAATCTGAACTGTCTTAGAACCCCATTGAAGGAGATAACAATGATTACCCAGATCTTGTTGCTAGCTACTCCATAACAGTACAAGCTTCAGGGCCCCCAAAATGCAGGTCTGCCACTGGTCATTGCTCAATCGCTATATTTCATGTTTACATAGCTGCCAAGTTATCCCTTTTTTAAAGGGATTTTCCCTTATGCTGAATAGGCTTCCTCGCGAGAAAAGGGAAAACTTGGCAGCTATGCATGTTTATCTTGGGGGCAAGCAGACCGGTTTCATTCCATTTGCATTGTGGCAGCCCTCCTTGACTTTTGTTTCCAGAGAGCAAAGTTCCTGCAGCTTCTTATTCCAAGCAGCTGCATTTGACACCCTTCTCTTGCTTCCCTCTCACTTTTATTCAATGTGCTTTTATCTTTAAACCTAGCACAGCAGTTGAGAAGAAATATAGCCAGTGCCTGCCAGAGTGGCTCTCTTACTTCCCATGCGAATGAATGAGTGATTTATTTCGAAGCTGATAGCTGCAGCATTATCCAATATAAAACAAGCTTCGCATAAATGCAGAATAGGCACAACCTCAAACCTAATAAAATATGTTAAGCAGCGGCAAATGAAGTTGTAAAAAACCCCAAAGATGAATGGTGATGCACAAAATAAAGCAGACATTATTCTGTCTCTGCAATGATTCTAGCCACTTGACAAAAGTCCTATTAGTCACCAGGCCTAACTGAAAGTTTCCTTACAAATGTACAAAGCTCTGAACAGCGTGGGACCCTGTTATTGTTATTTATGATGTTGATTTAGAACATTTATAAACCACTAGGTCAACATAATTCTCCAAGTGGTGTACAAGTCTGATTTCATATAAATCATGCCTAAAATACAAATGTACATAAAACCATTATTAAAGCAGGATGAAATAAATAAAGCATTAACTAAATCATGTGTCTGCATAGGCTTCCTGAAACAGATTTTTTTTTTCCAGCAGGTGTCTAAAACACTGCCATGTCATCCTGCAATGCCAGGTTAGGTTCGTGTTCTGTGACATTGTTATAAGCTGGTAGGATCACTATGGCAGGATGCCTTCACTGTGTGTGATCTGCCATGTTCCTCACTCATGCAGAAAGCTTCAAAATAAAGGAATAATTGTTAGAGGATCCTGGAGGCTCAAAATCACACTTGTTTTGACTCCGATCCAGCAAAACACTTAAGCAAGACCAGGAGTATATGTTCTTGAGCACTCCCATTGATTTCATTGATGCTATTCATGTACCTAAAGCTAAACAAGTGCCTTTAAATGCATTGCTGGCTCACAGACAGCAGACAAAGGGGGCAGTCTAACTAGTGCTGCCCTAGTGCAAATTCTATTTAGGCCTTGTACAGGAGCAGCCGTAAGTGAATTGAACTCAAATTAGATTAGACAGCATGATAGCTCTTATAGTTTTGCTAGATCAGTTCATCTTTGCAATAAGGAGAGACTTAGAACTGATCCTTCTGACCTTCTGCATGCACCTAAATGTGGGTCACGTGCTTTCTTGTGCACAACAGTCATATATCAGGTTGGGGGTCTTTTGCACAGCTTCCCTGTCAGTGTCCGGTAAGATCTCTCAATGTTCTCCTTGGCCTCTTGGCACTCTGATGTCTGAACTGAGCAATCACCAAGCAATCAAATGGCTGCTGATTCAAATACGCAACCTGTCACGAGTCCCATAGAAATGCCATGGAGGGGATGGTAAGAGCCTGAGGAAGAATGGGAGGAGTTTTGGGAACTGGAGTTGGGGAAACCTGGGGAGGTTCTTAGTGGGCTGGGGGAGGTGAAATTAGGACCCCAAGAAGTGTCTGACTGTGGGAAGAGGGACAGTTGTCTAGTGAGTGGAGAGCTGACCAAACAGATCGACACCCCATGTCACTTGTTGGATCAATGTCTTAGCTTGCCCTTAACCATGTGTCTATACATCTTATGCACCTTGTAACCTGTGCCTTACCTATGTACCAATCTGATTTATGCATCAAATCCTTGGACAGAAAGAGACTTGACTCATTTGACTCTGAAAGTGTGCTAAAATATGTAGACTGAGGGAATGTAAGCTGAGTCTGGGCATGTGAGAAAGCCCCCATGATTTTCTCACTGAAAGTGGAAATTTTACGATGCCAGCTTTGGAGAGCTGATCAATGAGACTGTGGTTACATACAGATGGTTGAAGCATGATATTTTTGCAAATTCCAAAAGGAACTAACCTGATCCTCACCTCCCAGACTACTGTGTATTGGAACCACAGACTTTCACATTTCCCAAACATTTTGATGGAGTTTGACTCCCCCCACTCACAAGTATCACAGCGCATTAAAAAAGCAACAACACATGTATGTTAGAAAATAAT
Source organism: Zootoca vivipara (assembly GCF_965207765.1). Taxonomy (NCBI): domain Eukaryota; kingdom Metazoa; phylum Chordata; class Lepidosauria; order Squamata; family Lacertidae; genus Zootoca; species Zootoca vivipara. Next base: position 66,218,020 of record NC_142587.1, on the reverse strand, counting down.
AATTTCAGAGCTGCACATGTGTGTGTGTAAAATTCTGTTATGTTTTTTATTTTAAAAAAAATGTATGTTATATCACTTAACCACCCCCCCCCCAGTGCAAAATTCCTGGGAGTTGATTTTATTATGAATGCTGAGAACTGTTAAGAGACACTTATTCTCCTCACAAAATAAAAAAATTCCTTCAGTAGCACCTTAAAGACCAACTAAGTTTATATTTTGGTATGAGCTTTCGTGTGCATGCACACTTCTTCAGATACACAGAAAGTTACAGTCAATTCCTCTTTCCAGACAACTCTGGGAATTGTAGTTCTGTGAGTGAATAGGGGTCTCCAAGCAACTCTTAGCACCCTTAACAAACTACAGCTCCCAGAAGCCATGACTGCTAAAGTGTTATCATAGTGCTTTAAATGTCAAGTGAGGATGTGGCCTCAGCTTCCGTAGAAGGAATGGATGGGGACGCCATCTTGCAACTGCCTCGGGCAGCAAAAGGTCTTCAGCTGCCTCTGATTATGATTGTGTTGCTGTCACACACACAAATGATTAACAGTGGAATCATTTGGATGTTTACTCAGAAGTAAGTCCTGTTCCATTAAGAATACTGGCTAAACGGGCAATTAGTGTCTTTAAGATCTTGTGCTTTCTCCAGTAAGTATTGAGAGACGTGGGGACAGCAAGGGAAGGGAAGGTGATACTTCACATGCTTTTTTCTCTTTTTTCTGTTCTTACCAAACGATAAGTGTTTGGTTGGCCAAAAGGAGGAAATGCTATCTTGCGTGTATCGGTGTAGCTGAATTTTTTTAAAAAGAAGTATTTCAGCCTGTTGTCTTTGTCCATGGAGTTTTCTTGGCAGGGATACTGGAGTGGCTTGCCAATTCCTTCTCCAGGTGGATCACGTTTGGTCAGAACATAACTTCTCCAAGTTATTTAAACCCCTTCGCCACGACAAGGCCTGAGAAATCTCTATGTGGGACAAGAAGCTACAGTTAGAACTGGATATGGAACAACAGATTGGTTCAAAATTGGGAAAGGAGTACGACAAGGTTGTATATTGTCTCCCTGCTTATTTAACTTATATGCAGAATTCATCATGCGAAAGGCTGGACTAGATGAATCCCAAGCTGGAATTAAGATTGCCGGAAGAAATATCAACAACCTCAGATATGCAGATGACACAACCTTGATGGCAGAAAGCGAGGAGGAATTAAAGAACCTTTTAATGAGGGTGAAAGAGGAGAGCGCAAAATATGGTCTGAAGCTCAACATCAAAAAAACCAAGATCATGGCCACTGGTCCCATCACCTCCTGGCAAATAGAAGGGGAAGAAATGGAGGCAGTGAGAGATTTTACTTTCTTGGGCTCCTTGATCACTGCAGATGGTGACAGCAGTCACGAAATTAAAAGACGCCTGCTTCTTGGGAGAAAAGCAATGACAAACCTAGACAGCATCCTAAAAAGCAGAGACATCACCTTGCCGACAAAGGTCCGTATAGTTAAAGCTATGGTTTTCCCAGTAGTGATGTATGGAAGTGAGAGCTGGTCCATAAAGAAGGCTGATCGCCGAAGAATTGATGCTTTTGAATTATGGTGCTGGAGGAGACTCTTGAGAGTCCCATGGACTGCAAGAAGATCAAACCTATCCATTCTGAAGGAAATCAGCCCTGAGTGCTCACTGGAAGGACAGATCGTGAAGCTGAGACTCCAATACTTTGGCCACCTCATGAGAAGAGAAGAATCCTTGGAAAAGACCCTGATGTTGGGAAAGATTGAGGGCACAAGGAGAAGGGGACGACAGAGGACGAGATGGTTGGACAGTGTTCTCGAAGCTACCAACATGAGTCTGACCAAACTGCGGGAGGCGGTGCAAGACAGGAGTGCCTGGCGTGCTATGGTCCATGGGGTCACGAAGAGTCGGACACGACTAAATGACAAAACAACAACAATTTCAGCCTAAAGGACACCAGAGTATACAAACTCAGTATTTCCTTTTCACTGACCATAGGGGAATTGATTCCCACATTCTATTGTGATTTTTTAAACTCAACAAGACATGAATGTTCCAGCCAGTCCTCATTTTAAACAACCCTTTATTGTCTTCCAAACGCTGATAGCTGCTGTGGGTTCGGCGGTTTTTCTCTCATGATTTAGAACACTATGTAATTTGTAGTTTTTGCAGTTACAGGTTGGGAAGTTTCAAAACTGATCTCTGAATATTTGTACATCAGACAGGACTCTGGACAGCCATCTCCTTCAGCTCTCTCTCCTCTTTATTTCTGGAACATGCTGGACAATGAGTTTATTAAAATAACATAAATATTTTTGCATTAAAACAAGAACCCATCTTTGCTTCTGTTAGTTGTCGTTTTTCCTTAACACCAGTAAACCTGCATCTATTACTGTATATGTACATAAATGATCAAACATAGTTCATAAACTCATAAACTGTGTTTGTTGGCAATCTTATTCCAAATGGGAAACTATAGGCCACATCCACAACATACATTTAAAGAACTACTAGTTCACTTTATGAGTCATGGCTTCCCCCCAAGACTCTTAGGAATTGTAGTTTGTTAAAGGGGCTAAGAGTTGCTGGGAAACCTCTAGTCCCCACGCAGAACTACAGTTCCAAGAGTTCCCTGGGAATAATAATAATAATAATAATAATAATAATAATAATAATAATAATTTTTTATTTATTTATACCCCGTCCATCTGGCTGGGTTTCCCCAGCCACTGTGGGCAGCTTCCAACAGAAATATTAAAATACACTAATTTCTTAAAGATTAAAAGCTTCCCTAAACAGGGCTGCCTTCAGATGTATTCTAAAAGTCTGGTAGTTATTTTTCTTTTTGACATCTGGTGGGAGGGCATTCCTAGGGCGGGTGCCACTACCGAGAAGGCCCTCTGCCTGGTTCCCTGTAACTTGGCTTCTCACAGCGAGGGAACCGCCAGAAGGCCCTTGGCACTGGACCTCAGTGTCCGGGCAGAGCGATGGAGGTGGAGACGCTCCTTCAGGTATACTGGACCGAGGCTGTTTAGGGCTTTAAAGGTCAGCACCAACACTTTGAATTGTGCTCAGAAACATACTGGGAGCCAATGCAGGTCTTTCAAGACCGGGAAGAAGGAGTGATTGTTAAACTACTACAGGAATTGTAGTACTGTGGGGAGACTAGGGATCACTTCTCAACACCCTTCTCAAACTACAGATCCCAAGATTCTTGGGGAGAAGCTGTAGCTGTTAAAGTGGTATAAAAGTGTTTTAAATGTATGGTATAGATGTAGTCATATACTCTGTATCTCTCCCCCCCACACACACAAATAAAAATGCCTCAATCCATCCAAAATATGCTACTAAATTCTTATTTTATGATTGTTTGCTTCTCTGTGTTACACTGTCATTGAAACAGAAGCTTTTATTGAAACAGAAGTTTTTTACAAGGCGAGATGATTTCCATAGTTCTTTCATTCCAGTCTCACAGTTGCCATATACATTGTAAATCCCTTCTGTTTTAAAACAATACTGTCTTGGGTATTATTAGAATAGCCCTTAGAACACGGTGACAAATCCTAAGTAAAAATGGGGAGAGCTAATGGGACACACAACACAATGAGATTAAAGCGGATTTTATTATTGTTAAAGCAGTCGCCTTTACCGACACAAATATGACTGAGACTTATGGTTCCAGCCTTTGACCAGGCATTTCATTTGAATTATTCTTTAGAATGCTGTTCTCCAAACGTGAATCCAATTACCAGCTGAAGTCAGGCAACTGAATGGCTATAGGAGAAATAGTCTAATGGATGAGAGGGAGTAAATGGAGGGGGGGATGACTATGATTTGTGTGGTAATCAGGAAAAGAAGGTCAGTTGTAATAGAGCAAGCTGGTTTAAAAACATAGCTAATGTAAGTTGCCTTTCTACATTTTTTATTGGGGAAAAAAAATCCACTTTCTGACAGGGTGAATAGGCAAAGAGAAAACGCCTTTTGATGATTCAGTTGATTAAAGCTCCTCCACAGACAGGCAATTAACACATGCAAAACCGATGAGCTGTGTGAATGCTCAAATGTAGAACAAGAGGGAGCCAAAAGCAGGTTCAATAATATTCATGTGGATGCCATAGACTGACGTGGAAGAGGCTTTTAAAAATTTATCTCTCAGTCTGAATAGACAGAGTGTGTTTTTGTTAATTGGTTTACTGCAATTTAAACAAGTAGTGTTCTGCTAATCAAGAAGTAAGGGAAAATGCAACAGACTCTCTCAATAAGACACATTTTATGAGTGTACTCAGTGGTTGAAATAAATGCTTATGCCAAAATTCATTATGAAATTGAGCTGTTCATCACCCAGATCTATTTAGATTTGCCGTATCAGATCAAATCAAATAAAGTTGCTCCAAATTTGGTTCAGAAATACAGAGTTGTGACATTAATGAAAAGTACCCAGAATGGTCTGCTTACCTTCTTAAATTTCACATCTCCTTTCAATGAACGTTGGCTTCATATTGGTGCTGCACAAGACATCAACCTGTAGCCTGCCAGTCTACTCCCAGTGTTATATTTCTGTATTTGCATAGTAAAATGTTTTTCTTGGAGATCAGCCAAAGGCACATTGTGGTAATTTCAGAAATATCCAATGAAATCCATGTCTTACATAGGTCTGGAATCTTGAGTTCATGCTTCTTATACTTGTGACTTTCCAATATTATAAACTACTTGGTTGTTGTTGTTGTTGTTGTTGTTGCTGTTGTTGTTGCTGTTGTTGTTAATCATGCATGTGGTAGTAATAACTGAAAACAGCAAAACACATCTGAAGTGGCCTTGAGAGCATTTTTGTACTATACTAGTATTTTTGTCTATTTGGTATATTCACAGCAGAATATGTTGGGGCATTTTAAACATTGTGAACAGACTTTTCCTCTGCTCTAAGCCAATCAAAGTTATAACCTGTTGCACAGTGAAATAGAGATGCCAGCTGATGGCATTAGGCTGTAATGGGGTCAGAGACTGTGCTGAGGAGGGCTGCACTGAGGAGGAATGGTGGGACCCACCCCTCCCCCTGCTCCTGTTCCTGAATCTTCCCAGGAGCAGGAGGACAGTATAGATGTGGAACAGTGGTTTGCAGAGGGGCATGGTTCAGAAGGTAGAAGCTGAGAAATAATGGATGGAGAACAGCTAGGTGAAGAAACACTGGAAGAGAGAGGGTTAACAGATTCGCAGTCGCTGGACAGCATTCCTCCAATCTCCCCAAGGTCACGAAGAGCTCAGAAAGTTTCAGAACAGAAAGCACAGAGGGTACAAGCTCAGATTACAAGATGTAGGAGTGACGTAGATTAATAGGGACGGAGGGCATATATGCTTAATTGGGAACACCGCCATTCTGGGTAGATGCTTTCTTTTGTCCGCTGTGTTTATTAAAGAAACTAACTGGTAATTCCTTTCATTTGATTTGAACATTTACAGCCACAGGGAAGGAAGCCAATTCCCCAAAGCCTGACAAATATTGTTTTTGGTGAATCTGACTGATGGTGTATGAATGGCATTATGATATGTATATTACATAGACATGCAAATGCCTGAACACGCAGTATTTAAAAGTGGGGTGGGGGCAGGGGTGCACACAAATGCTGTGCCCCCAACATCCCTGTACATGTCTGCCCTGCCCTCTGATTCTCTCCAACCTTCCCATACTAAGTGGGGAAGATCTGCCAAGGGCTTTTAATAGGCTCCTCCACATGATTGGGGGCACTGCTTTGGCCTCTGAACATATGGAAACTTCTAAACATGGTCAAATGAATGTGACTAGAAACCACCTACAGATCTTCAACATGCAACGTGGAGAAGGTCAGGAACTGTGTGTGTGAACATAAAACCAAAAGAGCCTGTTGGATCAGACCAATGGCCTATCCAGTCTAGCATCCTGCTTGCTCAGTGACCAGCCAGATGCCTGTGTGAGACTCACAAGCAAAACAAAGTCTGGAGGGGTTTTGCATACATGCCCTGCCCAATCTGTATTTTCTGCATTCATCAGTTCGCCATGTCTCCCTTCCCACAATAGCTTTGGAAAGGAATAGGATCTAGCCCTCAAAAGTGATCACAGACAGGGGGGGGGGCTTGGGCTCACTGAGCATGTGCCTACCGAAGGTCAAGTTTGTTTTTTCTGAGCCCAGTTTGCCTCTTAAACCATCAATTAATTGCAGCACAGGGGATAAGGGAACAAAGGGATTTTACAAAGTCAGTTTTCCCTGCTTGCTTTCTCTCACCATTCCTTGTTTGTTCCCACATGTAAAACCTTCCTGTATTATAGCACTGTTCTTTATTTCAAGGTGTTCAGAACAGAAGCCCAATGATTTTTCAGGGCAAAGCTGATATTTACTTAGCCAGAGCTGGTGCTTTTCAATAAGATGGAACCAGTCAAGACAGGTGCGGCTGCATTGATTAGGTTACAAGATTCTTGTGGCAAACACCTTCCAGAAACATCAAAGTGAACATAAAATGTGTGTGTGTGTGTGTGTGTGTCCCACACACACACACTGCACAGTCAGGTGTTCCTGCAATTCCAGCCTTATCTGAATCTCTCGTAATTAAATGAAGATAAGAGACCTGTTAAAGGAAAAAACGGCAACACTCCTACAGCATATTCAGGTGCTGACAGAAGCAGAGCCTAAAAGGGACCACTGCAGGGGTGGGGGAATGCTCTGGGAAATGCTGAGGTTTTCCCAAGTAGAAAGGCAAAGCTAAGGAGGCAATTGGCCACCAAAATTATTATTGTTGTTGTTGTTATTTTACATCCAACCTTTTCCCCAGGTTGCTCCAGGTGGCATACATGGGTCCTCTCTCACTCTCTTCTGAGATACGTTAGGCTGAGAGGCAGTCACTGGCCCAAGATCACCCTGTGAGCTTCATGGCTCAGTGGGTATTTGAACCCTGGTCTCCCAGGTCCTAGTGCAACACTCTAACCCCAGGCATAGACAACCTTTGGCCCTCCAGAAGTTTTGGACTACAATTCCCATCATCCCTGACCACTGGTCCTGTTAGCTAGGTATCACGGGAGTTGTAGGCCAAAACATCTGGAGGGCCAAAGGTTGCCTATGCCTGCTCTAACCACTACACTATACTGGCTCTCAAAATAACAAACCCCAGTGAGGATTGAACATGCTCAGCCATGGCATGTTGGGAAAAAGATGTGAACCAGGAGAATGGAGAGACAGAAGTCTTGATTCCACACATTACAGCATACAGAAGGAATGGGGAGCCTGTGCTCCTGAAAATGTTGTGGACTCTAGCTCTCATCAGCCCCAGCCAATAGTCAGAGATGATGGGATTTGGAGTCCAATATTTGGAAGGCCACAGATTCTCTTCCCCTGACTTATAGTATCCTGAAGAACTCACGTCTCAGCAGGTAAAACCTTGAGCAGGAGTGTTCCAGTAGTACTGTAACATTTTGTTGCGGGTCCTCCTTGTCCATAATATTTGCAACAGTAGAGTTTGGTTTGGGAAGCGAAGCAGACAGAGGGTCGAGAGATATCAAATGTATGTAATATATATTATCTGGTCGACGACTTGTTATGCCTTCTTAGAAGTAGGCTTTGGTGCTCAAAACTATGGTGGACTTCAGCGGCCTGCCTCTCTTCAGTTCTTGCCATACAATCCTTTACCCAGTAAAAATCAGTGTCAATATGACTATAAATCCATCACTCCATAACATGCTGTGCAAAGTGCTCTAACACAAAACACGAGGCAGCCATCTGCTTCCTGTGTATGATTGCCGTTCTTTGCACACACAAAATATGGCTCTGCTTCCAGCACTTAAGAGTGATTAGCTGTAACTTATGGTGCTTGCTGTAGCTCACTCCGCTGCTGGGTAATTACTGGAGAAAGGAAGCTTGGGAATGTCTGGGGAGACTGAGAGCAACATGTTGGCAACGCCAAGCAGTTGTGACAAGCTTAACATCCAGGAAATCTCTTTACACGGAGAAGAAGGGGATGGCGGCAGGGCCACAGTGCAGAGTTCTCAGGGAATGTTGATCTTTCACTAGACTTCTCCAAGGTCTGCTCTGCGGAGCTTGAAGGGCTGGTTTCCTTTCTCCTTGGCAAAACACTCTTTGATTAAAAGAGGAAAGGTTTTAATTGCTCCTATTTTTCCAGTAGTCGCATCTGTCTTTTATTGACTGTTTGGCGGGCACCTCTGCTGGCTCCACAATACTATTTTCTGTTCTACATCTCACAGGCTGCTATGGGGATGGGTGTTGGCTGGATCTGGAATGCATTGCCGCCTTGTTGCTATTTTATGCCCGGTTATAAATTTTGATGGTAAGCTCTCATTCAGCACTTTGAATAAAGTAATATTCAATACCTTTTTATGTCCAAAGAGTCTGCACCAGGAGCCCTCTGCAGAATGGCTAGTTTATAGAGTCCAGTGGTTTATAGAGGATGATTTATTCAAATTTGAGCCCCTCTGGTCCCCTGTTGTGCAGACCCCACTATTCAAGTGAATCTCATTTATTCTTTTTATGTGCATATTGGCTTGCAGTGGAGCAATAGAGGCAACACCTCCATTTATGCAGGGTTTATGTTCTGAGGCATGTATAATTGGAACACCCATTAGAAAAGCCTGCAAATATCCTCTAAATTTCTGGAAACCCGAGAAAAACCCGTGTATAAACCAGCGACTCTACCAGATGGACAGAAATAGTGGCAATGCTGCCACTCAGTCTTCCTCATTACTGGAGGATGATTTGCAAACAACAATTGGGGCAGGCCAGTACTGTCAAGTGCTTGGTTGTGCGTCAACTTCACTTGGTGGAGCTGGTGGTGTCTTGCAGAGGAATACGGTAATGAGCAGTTGGCACTTTTGTCTCTTCAGCTGGTCATGATACTCTTGGGCAGGCTCCTGGTCCATGGATGCAGCTTCACCACTGGTGCCAATGTTCTTCAAATTGAAGCCATGTTTGAAGTGGGCCAGCCACCCAGAGTTGGCTTGGAACCTGGAACTCCTTTGCAGGCTGAAAGCCTTCTTATGCAAGGTGCTGCCATTGGTGGGGATACGCTGGTGGTTCATGTCCTCCAGTCACAGGTTCACTTTCTGAAACAACAGGCGAGCTAAAAACAACCACCATTCTTTGAAATTTGCACTTCTCTGAATTTTGCAATGGGTTATCCAGCCAAATCACTGGGTAAGTGTTTTAACCCTAGCTTGCATCACAAAGTAGACGCCAGTGACATGGCATTCACCCCTAAATAAACTTCACAAATTCAGATTCACGGAATCATGTTTGACATTTCCGATTCTGGCCACATTCAGCCAGCCGGTAAGTTACTCTGTGTAACAACTTCCCCGATAAACTAATTCAACATTTGTTCATGATATAGTGTTGAACAAATGTCTCTTTCATACTTATTTATGGTAATGACTACCCTCATTACACTGCTAGGTCAGCATATATTACCCTCGTGCCATTTTCTGCTGACAACCAATATATGTAGTCCCTCTCCTTGCGCTGGAGGTCATTTGCTATATGATTCTAACAATTCTGAGGCATATTCTGGATAAATTGGTTCATCCAGCTAATTCCTATTCTCAGCAGGCTGGAAGAACTAAGGGAGGCCTACATAGTGTAAGACCCATTTACAGATTCTGGACTCATGCCTAGGGATTCTTTCCTACCAGGGGAAACTTCGGATATGCATCGTTTCTGTCCCTTACCCACTTGGTTGTGCAAACACCAATGCCCGACTAAAGTTGGGCTGGGGGTGTGGTGATAATTTCTGCATTGCTCCCCCTCTCCTTTGATTTACAGGCCATGGAGGAGTTGAAATTTCAACTCCTGTGGCAGCTTCTGCCTGGCTCACCTGCATCTAAATGCACTCTCACAGTACGATCCTAGGCATGCTTCATCTGAAGCAAGTCTCAGTGGGATTTACTCACTAATGTGTGCTTAGGAATGCAGTCTCAGTGAATGAATTGTGGGCAGAATGAAAGCTGTGAGCAGAATGAAAGCTGCACTGCCAGGCTTAACTAGGTGACACACCTTCACCCTGGGAGGATTATCAAATTCTTTGCTCTCTCCTCTTCTACCATGTGAACCCTACCAGTAAGGAGGTCTAAACTGAATGCTCCAAGCTTGGACTGTGTGGCTTCAGCAAGCCATCTTTGTGTTTCCTTACAAATGATTTAGAAATTCTTACCATTTTGAAACTAAGTTGCACTGCCTGTCTATTCTTGCTGCTGTATGGGAAAGCATATGAAACTGACCTTTGAAGAGTTTGTAAGTTAACCATTTTTAATGTACCAAACATATGGTCTCTATCTGTGCTAAGAGAAGTAGGATACCTTGGAAGGAACTTAGAAGTGGATATTTTATAGGTCTAACAACCTATATTTCCACGCTTTACTTTGCTGCATGTTTTGTGATTTTAAATCTCTGCTGGGTCTCTCTCACCAAAGTACTTGCCTCAAACCTGGTTCTAGGCATCCACGAATACCCTTTTTATTCTTTGATTCTTTGTATTCTGTCCTTGCACACTTTACCCCCCCACCTGCCCACATTGAATGAAAAGGTGTGAAGTTGGTTCAGAAGCATGTTCAGCTGAACATGTGCTCCATCCTTCTTGCAGCTGGGAGCTTCACACTTTTTCAGTGATCACCTGAAGAGGACTGGATAAATCTATACAGTGGGTGAGTGGGGAGGGGGGAGCAGAGTTAACAGAGAAAGGCAGACAGAATGACTCATGATGGTGAAGAGAAAGAGAGAAGATTAAACGGGGTTAACAGAAAATGAATTTAAAAAACAAATACCAAGTGAAATGTGTAACAAAAATGCTGTTCTGCACTTACCATAGTAGTGTTGGGACTCCTGAGTTAATAAAAAAAATGTTTAAGTGGCCTTCAGAGTGATTTCAGTTGTGCAGTCCTGAAGCAGAAGATATTCTAATGCAGATTTAGCATCGAGAGGAGTTTAGAGCTGTGTAAAATTGAGCTGTGTGTCTTTTTCATTCAGACATTGCTGACTGTAGCATCACTCTCCGGTGACAAGCTGAGTATTTATCTTCTAGAGGGGAATTCCACCTGCCAACTAGTGAAGTAATTTATCAATAATGAGGTCAGTCTGGGGGCAATGAAATTGATGGTGATTCCATCTTGCTGCACTTCTCTTTTGGAAGGCTGAGAAGAGAGAAAACAAGAGATGTTATCAAACAGGAATTGAAACCATTCAAGGACTTGACAAAGGGAGGAGGACAGATGATCATATCTAAGAAAGTCTACATGTATGAAATGATAGCACCGGAAAGGTGTAGTAAGATGCCATTTCCTGACAGTATTAGTATCTGATTGGTATCCAGTTGTCAAAGTGCTAATATCCAATGAATTGATTATATCCTTCAAAATATTAATTCTTCAGAAGGATTTGCTTCCACTCACTTTTGGAGAGACTGGGGCCTGTCCAAGACATTTCACTGAGTGGCTGAGCAGTGTTCTGGCCATGGGATTCTCCACTGTAGGAATAGCGGAACATCTTTCTGGGGAGCACAGGAATCTGACTGGGGAATTGGCAAAAGTTACCCCCATTCTTCTGCTGGACCAGAAGTTAGCCTGCATTCTTCTGAAGGTGCCCTGTTCATGGAAGTACATATCTGGATCCAGCCCAGTACCCCTTTTTTATTATTCTTATTAAATCCCAGTATTAAAAAGTATTTGCATCATTTCATTTCATAAAAATTGCTGTTTCACTATTGAATAATTACTGCTGCATATGTACAGCTCTTGGAAGAAAAACATTTTTTAAAAAAAAGAGCAGCCTTTGAAGGGAAATGGCATTGCTTAATTTAGTGCAAAGAGACAGAAGTGTAGAAGAAATCCCTCTTCTTAGCTTGTGAAGTTCTATAAATATTTATCCAGATCAATATCAGAAAAATTTATCTGGTACTTCAGAAGCTCAAATATTCAGTAAACACCCCTAGATTGGGTTGTTTTGTTTGTTTTTGCATTAAAAGAGCTTTTCTTAAGTTGTGAATATTTCTGTTGTGAATATTTCAGTATCTTGATGTGAGCAAAAGGCATTGTAAATTTGAATAATAGCATTACGTATCTAACTATTTAAATATAATTCAGCCTAGCATTTAGCTTCTCCACCTGGTCCACATGTGTTCCTTGGGTCTTTGGAGACATGCCACAATAGCAGATCAGAGAGGTGTTGAACTGACCTGAATTTCCATATGTGACCCTGATGTCTAGAATACCAGCATAATTTCCTAAAAAAGCTATTCCCCATTTTGTAGAATTATCTGGCCGATTATTCTTCTGATGTTCTTAAAGTAAAATGGCCAGACCACACTGCAGATCCAGAACTAGAAATCATGGCTTTCTTATTTTTACTTTGATATTGCTGCAGGACACTCCAGTTTTGACCAGAGCAGTGATGCATGGGTTCATAGCTGCCAAGTTTTCCCTTTTCTTGCGAAGAAGCCTATTCAGCATAAGGGAAAATCCCTTAAAAAAAGGGATAACTTGGCAGCTATGGCGTGGGTTGCCTTTAAGACCTATGCATTTGCCATTTTCCTGATGTAAATTATCCTTTACAAGCTGGCAACAGCCCCGCAGAAGCTTTTTCTCCCTCAGTGGATTAACATGAGCATCGAATAAACTTTACATTAGGAAGATGGTATGGGGAAAACAGTTAAATACCGCCTTTCCTCTGCAGCACTGCTCCAGTAAAATGTGAGGTCCCCACCCCCCACTGACTTCATTCAAAGTAAAAAATACAAATTGAGAGTACTAATCACATATTTCTCATGAATTTGGCCCTAAACCTTTTCATGATGTCAGAGTAAAAGGTTGCTCATTACAGAGTGAAAGGGTTGGCTTTGATTAAAGAGACCTGGGTTCAAATCCCTGCTCACTTCTCTCAGCCTACCCTTCCTAAGTAGGTCCTTGTACGAATAAAAATCATGTACACACCCTGGCCTTCTTGGAGGGTTAAACAAATTATATTGTGGTTTTTTAACTCACTGTGAACCCTATTTATCCTGTAATATTTTGCTTGCAAATTCAATTAATAATAATTATTATTATTATTATTTATTTATTTATACCCCACCCATCTGGCTGGGTTTCCCCAGCCACTCTGGGCAGCTTGCAGCACATAAAAAAATGTAAAACATTAGACATTCACAATTTCCCAATACAGGGTTGCCTTCAGATGTTTTTCTAAAAGTCAGTTAGTTGTTTATTTCCTTGACATCTGATGGGAGGGCATTCCACAGGGTGGGTGCCACTACCGAGAAGGCCCTCTGCCTGGTCCCCTGTAATCTCTCTTCTCGCAGTGAGGGAACCACCAGAAGGCTTTCGGAGCTGGACCTCACTGAACAATGGGGGTGGAGATGCTCCTTCAGGTACACTGGGCTGAGGCCGTTTAGGATTTACATGTTCCATGTTCCCAGTGACAGGGAACTAGTTGTAATTGTTTGCTCATTACATTGCTCATCATGATAGACGGTGTCGATCCTGCCTACATCATGATATTATGGTGTGTAACACATTTTACAATATCTTCAGTATCCTGTCCAGACTATCAGTGTAACTTTATTTAGTAGAATTCAATAGCTTAGCAATTCCACTTTAAAGTGTGTAAAACGACCGATTGTTTCCCTGGATTCTTATTTCCATAGTTTAAATACCTCAAGGGGCACAATCTGAGTCTTTGGTATTGATTCCTTGACCCCCAGTTCCTTTTCACTAAGTGGATTAAAGTAGTGATTCGGAATGTTAGTTTGTCCAGTGAGAACTACCAATGAAAGCAGTCTCCAGGGGGAACAGAAGGTAAAACCATTGTGTGGAGAGGTGAGGCAGGTGCCTTTCAAGCATAGTTGACTGTGAAAGCATCAACTACCAAAGCTGGCAATCCCATGAAATCCATGGCCATGATTTAATCTGAAGGAAAATGAGTGATACATTAGTATTCTTTTTATTTTTCTTTAAAGAAGTATGGATCTTCAATACCGGTATATGCAGATACATGGGTTCAACTCCCATGCAAAAAAAGCCATTAGGAACTATGAATGTGTGTAACTGTGACATCTTACAGGGTGACACATGCAGATTAGGGATTGCTACAGTATATAACTGTAGCTTTATGGTAGCAAGGTAGTACAACTAGTATTATCTAGGATCTTTAGTAGACCACAAGCTAAGCATCAGTAGTGTGATGCGCCCACGGAAAGGCCTGATGCAATTTTAGGCTGCATCAACAGTGTCTAGCTCACACTTTGATCAGACCTCAGTTCAGGACATCGCAGTTTAAGAAGGATAACAAACTGAAATGTGTTCAGGGGAGGTTGACAAAGATGGCAAAGAGCCTGGGAACCAAGTCCCATGAGGATAGGTTAGAGGATTTGTATATGCATAGCCTGGGGGAAAGGCAATATGGCAGCCATCTTGGAGTGCTGTCACACAGAAGATGGAGCACAATTGTTTTCTTTGTTCCAGGGGATAGGATGCAACCCAACAGGTTCAAATATCAAGAAATGAATTTCATCTGAACGTTAGAAAGAACTCCCTGATTGTACAAGTTGTTCAACACTGGAATAGACAGCTTCAGAAGGTTGTGGATTTTCTTTTGTTGGAAGATCTTAAGCATATTAAGCAGATGTTTGATGGCCATTTTGAGGGTTGGACTAAATAACTTTGGAAGCATCTTCCCGGTCTATGAGACTAACCATTGTGAGTATGTGAAAGGGGGGTGGGAATGCTGTGCTGAGACTGAAAAAAAATGACATGTTACCAAATATGAAACCAATAGCTTGTCCCTTCTTCTGTCCTCTTTGGTCACTTTTTACAGTAGGAACTTCCTACCCATACATAGAAATGCATTTTCTGCATTCATTGCCCTGAAACAATGCAGGCTGCATTCAGAAAGCACTTTATTCCATCTTCTGAGCCCGGTTTTTGACTGGGGAGGGCGGGGTATAAATAAAAATTTATTATTATTATTATTCTAGCGGAAGTTCAGTGCTTATTTCCATGTAAACTGTTTCCCGAAAGATCCATTTGCACCCCTGTTAACTCAGAAAATTGTGGGAGTTTTATGTTGTAATTTGGGGTGGTATCCTGGCTTAGAGCCCTTTCCCACCATTAAAAATAATAATGCAACAGGCACTGCAGTGTAAAAGGTACATTGCAAATTGGGGGCAGAAGTGCATTGTAACCAGTAAAATTAACACAATAAACCTCACATCTGAATGTAGCCTTAGCAGATATTTCTTAGTTCTTCATTGATGTTTGGGCAAGTGTGTGTGTATGTGTTAGAATGTGCATTTCAGTGCTTCCCACCTTTGATTTGGGGCCTGATGGATGATTTCTTTCATCGAAGGTCATGTGTGCTACTAAATATGAAGCCTGTGTGGTCACTGTTTGTTCAGTTGTTGCGTATTAGCTCCTCAGTGGTTAAGACGATCTGAACAAATAAGAGGGCTTACATGACATTATATTACCCTTTATTAGTAGGAAATTGAAGTCTAGAGATTATTATTAAGCCTTAGCCACTGAGGTTTGACAATGCTCTAGTAGAGACCTTTCAAGCTGACCTCTGATCAGCTGTATTAGAAGGATTTTACCCTTGTTACTAATTAAATAAACAGCCCTGTTAGTATTAGTCTTCCTTCCAGCCATTTTCATGACATCAGCTCTCTAATGGACCACAGGACAAAGGGAATCGGGTTCCTGTTTGAAAAGAAATGGTATATTTTGCATATTAAGGCTCTGACATGAGGGTCATCCATTGCTCAGCTGCCTCGCTGTGATTAACTCGCTAGTATATCCAATATCAATGAGCTTTTCATTGAAGTTAAGGGAGAGTAAATGTAAGATTTCTAGTCAATTGAAACTTTCTCAATGGAAGCAAAACAATGTAATGTATTATATAAAGGTCCCCTGAGCATTAGATCATTTCTTTCTTGGGGGTGCCGGGAAATATAGGTGGGAGAAGCTTGATACATCCAAGAGGGTTAAGAGTCAGAAGGGACTTGTTTGTGGAAATAGAGTGTACCCTTTTCCTGTATTTGTTCTGAGTATTACTGACCTACAGGGGGTTTATGCAAATATAGAATCCCTGCTAAATATGAAAATGTTGTTCACAGTGCAATCCTGCATGTCTCCATGCAGTCAAAAGTAAGCCCTATTGAATTCAACGGGACGGATTCCCAGAAAAGTGTGTATTGGACAGTGGTCTCCATGAAGCCTTTAAAATGTTTTTTTTTAAGTAGGAAATTACATAGCTGAAAGGCATGTTGTTTTTCTGCCAGAATATCAGGAGATGTGTGTGTGTTTGTGTGTGTGGACAGGAAATATATATAAAACCACTTGTAATTTTGCTTTGCTTCTGAAGATCTATTGCTTTATCAGAAGGCATGGAAATTATTGTTTAGCTGCTAATAGCTATTATCTGCCATTGGATGAAATTGGACCTGCTGTCGATAACAAACTGGATATTCAAAGTATGAGATATGAGTTACATGATTCTCATTCACCAACATTATTAAAGTTAGATAAAATAGGTAAGAAATCAAGAAAGTGAGTTATATTTATTGTTTTTGTTGGCATCCATCTGTTTCAGGAGAGAAAGGAGTGAATCTCCAGGGGTGAAGTTAAACTGGAATGCCAAGGCATATGTTCATCCTCCAAATGTTTTATCAGGAGTTGCAAGATATTTTATATTTAAAATAATATGTAAAGTTTGTAGATGATGTAGTCTCCATTTGGATATACTGTATGAGCTAATGCTATGTTCATTTTTCATGTTTTGGATCCAAAGTTGCCATTCCTCAAATTTAAAAGCTCCTTCAGTTAGTTATTGTTACTAACCATACAACTTTGAGAAGCTCAAAGGACAGGCACTGAAAATAATAATAATAATAATAATAATAATAATAATAATAATAATAATAAATAATACAGGTGAAACTCAGAAAATTAGAATATCATCGAAAAGTGCATTTATTTCAGTAATGCAACTTATTATTTTTTATTTTTATTTTAATTTTTACAAATGCTTTCTTTTGAAAATTCCACAGTAATAAAACAAATAGTTACAAAAATAAACAAAAATAAACATTGCTATTACATTTCATTAATTACATTCCATTTATAATTGACCTGCCTAATGACAAAGAATTTCAATTACAACAGATAAAGGCTTGACTTTTCTTGCTTTGCATGTCATGCATCTATCTCAATTATTGGTTTTACCTTTTAAGTTGCATTGCTGAAATAAATGCACTTTTCGACGATATTCTAATTTTCCGAGTTTCAACTGTAATAATAAAAAACATCACACCAGGTCCTGTCCATAACTAGATAACCAGACTATTTCACATGTTAGAGGACTTGGTCTTTACTTTGGAAACATTTTCCAGGCTGAGACATGGCTGAAATCAATCTCTCATTAAGCCTTGATAATCTAAGTTTAGCAGAAGAATGACTTGCTCTCACATAACCTAAGAATACATGAATAACACATTTTAATTAACATTTCACTTTTTTCTTAGTTCACATGCAGAGAGAGAGAGAGAGAGAGAGAGAGAGGTGACAACTTTGGTATACTTATGTGAGAATTTTGTGTGTGTGTGTGTGTGTGTGTGTGTGTGTGTGTGTGTGTACTGCTATAATACATACACAGTGTCAAAATCCATGTTATGCAGTTTACTTTTACATTGCTTAACTGTCAGATACAGTCACCTAGGGGAGAAATAGTGTTATCCAAAAGGAGGCAATGCTTTCATTTTTTTTCCTTTCAGCGAAAAGAGAAAAATGAACCCAACTGACCTTGTTGCTTCAGCAAATTGTGTGTCCACGCTGGTTCTGGCAGCCTGAAGTGCTGAGTATTATATGTAAATTTTAGTATGAAATATAGCTGGGCTGTTTGTGAGTATGACTTCAGTGTTTTGAACCTGCAATAAATCACAGCCAGGTAGTTGTGAGGAATGGAAAATGTAAATAAATCCGTGCATGGTTATTAAAGCCATCTTTTACCTCCAGAATTTCTGGATAAAACCAAAAACCAAAGGTGATAAAGTGAAAGGGAAAATAATTCTACCAATGCTCTTTCTAAGATAATGTGTGTCAATTTGTCTGCAGTCCTCTCAGGAATTCTTAGACTTCAAATAGGCTGGATGAATGAATTTTACACAATATTTTCGCGCCCAGCTATAGGGATTCATCTTGCCTTCCAATATACAGAATAAAGATAACAGCCGGCAAGCACGACTCTTGGCCATAGCCTTTGGCAACTTCCACCTGCAATGTCATGAGCTGAATTAGCTGTGGATTTGTCAAACCACATGCAGAAGTTAGGAACTCCCCCCCCCCCAAATCACAACTGCAGCTTTATATATTTGCTTATTTTATACAGAAATGTACACTGCCTGTACACTGCTCAGGAAGCCTTGCTATAATTTAAGGACACAGTTGTAGGGTTGTACATAATGGAACTCCCCCCTCTCCTCTCCCTCAAAATCTGCTCCAGAGCATTGGGGAACCCTTCAGAGCAGGGTGGTCCAACTTTTCATATCAAGTGGGCCACAGGAGTACTGTGGGCCACATGGAATCTGTGAGCTCTGCCTTGTTGCAAGTGGATAGGGGTGGAGGCCAAAATTTGACACGCCAGCCCTCATACTGCCTTTCCACTGCCAGATAAGCATGGCACTGGGCTTTGGGAAGGAGGCTTGAGGCTACCAGTAACAGACCTACATTTTGGGGGCTGTGAAACTTGAACTGCCATGAGGGCCCCTTCGCAACCAGCAACGAGGTCTGGGTAACCAGACTGCTGACTGGGAGTGGCCGCCGAAACCATATAACACCAGTCCTGAAAGACCTACATTGGCTCCCAGTACGTTTCCGAGTACAATTCAAAGTGTTGCTGTCGTTCAGTCCAGACACTGAGGTCCAGCTCTGAGGGCCTTCTGGTGGTTCCCTCACTGTGAGAAGTGAGGTTACATGGAGCCAGGCAGAGGGCCTTCTCGGTAGTGGCACCATCCCTGTGGAACGCCCCCCCCCATCAGATGTCAAGGAAACAAATAACTACCTGACTTTTAGAAGACATCTGAAGGCAGCCCTGTTTAGGGAAGTTTTTAATGTTTGATGTTTTATCGTGTTTTTAATATTCTGTTGGGAGCTGCCCAGAGTGGCTGGGGAAACCCAGCCAGAAGATGGGTGGGGTATAAATCTTCCTCTTCTTCTTCTTCTTCTTCTTCTTCTTCTTCTTCTTCTTCTTCTTCTTCTTCTTCTTCTTCTTCTTCTTCCACGGAGCTGTTCCATGACAGAGCATGGCACCTTTGCAGCATCAATGGGATTGTTGAACAACAAAATCAATTTGAGATGTGTGACTCGAATTGTGTCTACTACATCCAAAATTTAAAAGCAACGTGGACTAAATTCACTTTGGGGGCCATTTTGTGATTAAGGGCCCCGAAGCTTAACTGTATTGGTTTCATAGCACATGATCTGCCCCTGAAGACTGCTAGAGAACAGCAGACCCACTGGGAGCTATTATTTTGCTGGGAGTAAAATAGCAACTCTACATGGTTTATCCAGTCAGTCTGGAGACAGATTCTGCGGTCCCCCAGATGATTGGCGTGGAATTCACAAAGTTGGCACTACTCTTAGATGAAGCGAGATGGCACCTCAGGCAGCAGCATAGGTGCCAACTCCTAGGGGCCAAGGTTCCTTCCCCCCCCCAATAAAATATTTGACACACAGACCCAAAGTTGATGGGCATTGCCATTCAAATGCTGTGCTTGTGCTGTGTTTTGTGAACAGTTATGCAGGGCAGGACTTACTTGCCCCCCTCCAATATTTTATTCAAGTTGGCTCCCCAGGGCAGCAGAAGCTGGTGGGCAAAGATGATGGCATGATGGCAAAGAGCTGTGTGTGCCAGATGGCCAGTCTTGCACCTGCTAAGCCTGCTGCCCTGAGATGTGGAACAGCATGTTGTTCCTTCACCAGTAGTGCAGTCAGATTCAAATGCCAGCCTCATCGGGTTGTTTACATAATATGGAGGTGAGGAGACCATCTTGTCCTATACCTCAGGCACCAAAATGCTGCGGGGCAGCCCTGCCCACTCATCAGTGACCCATTGAGCTTTATTGTTGGCACTGAATGGTCTATTGTCTTTATACAGCTGCTCTGGGCTATCTATAGCTTCGACTCTGCATGCTTTGCCTGACTGTGTAGACCTTTATTATTATCTGCACCGTAGGTAGAAAACAATAGTTGCTGTTGGCCCACCGCCAAGGAACTGAGAACAGCTTTTACGCGGACACCTCTTTTGGCCTGAAATGAAAGGGAATCTGCAATGGGCTAATGAAAGGCCTGTGTATGCAAAGCCCACGGGATTTCATCAGTTACTGGGAAGGAAAATAAAAATGAAATAAATGAACAGCACTGCTGCAGATTGCAGTTCACAGCAGGAATCATAAAATGCCAGGTAGGAAATGCAGCTTTCCCAGGGAAGCCTTAACTGTGAGCCAGGACTGGGCTGGCCTATGCAGGGAAATGTGAAGCATCATCATTGGTAACTGGAGACCCATTGGCAAAGGCAGCATATTTGGCAGTTGCGCATGCAAAGGGGAGAGCATGCTTTTGCCGCATGGTACCAGATGTTGTTGAAAGAGTGGTCACAAATTTGTGGCTAGGAGTTTCGTGCCATGACTTTTCCAACTTGGTGGCATGTGGGAAATGAAATTCAGAAGGCAGAGGAATGAGCAGCAAGCAGTCTCTAAAGTGATTAAAGTCTGGCTAATGGTCGTAGAACGCGTGTTAGCAATGCGTTTGAGTGGAAAAAATAGAATCTGCCAAACATTAATAGAAATGACCTGGGCATGTTTATTAAGCCGAAAGACCCAATTCTCCATACCCAGCTGTAGGCATGAGAAAAAAGCCAGGTTTTAATTTTGGAGACTGGCACGGTTTCATCTCTCATTTCCCTAGTTATAGAGTCCACCACCAACGAAGTTTGGTACATTTTTGTGTTAAAAAAAAGGTGGGAGGAATCCCTACTGTGGAATCCAAAATATGACTGGAAGGGAAAATAAAATCAATGGAACAGAACAGATCTGTGAAGGGGGTCTCAATTTGTGCATTCTTGTGGATACATTCATGTGCCTTGCGTTTGGCAAATTTGATCCAGTGTGTTAAATGAGACAGAAGGAAGTGCATAAGGGTATGAAAACTAAGTTAACTATTTAAATCACATTTTTTCATTACTGATCTCTGAATCTTTATGTATACAGTGATGTGTGAAAACTGTTTGTTCACATGCTTCCTTAAAACCACCAGACTATATGTGTTTTACAGTACTTTAAATTTGGTGCAACTGGATGATAAAATCTATGGATAGTGATGGCTCTATAACTGCTAGCAATGTGCATAACAAGTTGCTTCATTTAAAGGTTTCATGTATAGTACATTATTAGCTATTATTGTAGAATGTAGGAAGGGCAAAACATTTTCCTAGAAGATTTACCGAGAATAAACAAATTAACCATACAGTCCTGTGGATGTCTACTCAGAAGTAATTGCCTCTGAGTTCAATATGTCTTACTCCTCATGCTGCAATTCTACTGTATATCCATTTATATGGGAGTAAGTTCAATTGAATTTAGAGGAAGTTACTTTGAGTTTACATTCATAGGATGTTATGCATAGTTAATCTAGTTTACTATCAATGGATGGTGGGGGGTTTATTGGGTTGTTGCTTTTATTTTGATAAATTTTTGATTATATTGATTATATTTTGATATTGATTATATTTTGATTATATTGTGAACCACCCTGAGACCTCTGAGCATAGGGTGGTTTATTAATTCAATAAATAATAGTAATTTGCTGCCATTATACTATTATCCCACATGAAGCTGCTTCTGCAGGTTGAAGGCCTGATTGGTGTCATTTTGCTGTTTGAGACAGGGTATGTGGTTATAGAAAACATGGCCTTTGTTGCTGTGGCACCTAAATTTCAGAACACCTTTCTTTGCACCCCTCTTAGTTGACCACTGAGCAGGTGACTATTCCACAAAACTTAACTCTGGAAAGTGTGACCCCCTTCTCCCTTTCGGATGCTGAGCTATTGGTAATTTTATATAGTTATCTGTTTGGGGGCTTTTTATATAATTGACATTTTTGATTATTGCTTTTATATTTAAATTATCTTGAGGAATGGCACTGACCTGAAAAAGGAAAGATAATTGTTTTTATAAAAACATATACCTTCAGCTGACAGGGGACATTTGTTGGTATCTTTCATATAGCAAATTCAAATACAGGAGTTGCATAAAGAAATTTTCTCCCTGAACTGTGAAACTCTATATCCTCAAGACTGAAGCAAAGCCATCATATTCTAGAAATGATTAATCATATTGTAAAAATGATGAATATATGGGTAAGCAATTCATGGCCAGGAATAAGTAGGAGATTACTTTTAAACCATTTTTATGGCGCTCTGATAACGGTCAGGTAGTTGAATTCAGGAGCCGCCATTTTAATTTCCCACAATGCCCAGGAAAAATGCTGTATTTGAGTATTGCAGGAAATCTAAACGATGGATCCCAGATCATGTCACTCGATACTCATCAAAGCATTTCTGCTGGTGCTACCCAGTAAACCCATTGGAGCCCAATAAGAAGGGGCCCACTAGGAGGCATTGCAGAACCCTCTTCCAGTTTGAAGATGGCACTGACCGTGTAGATGAAAGTAAACAAAATGTCCAGAAAGTGTGGAGTAAAATGGAGTGGAAAAAAGTTTGACTAATTGGGCTTTCAGCTGTTGTATCTGCATAAAGCTTTGGTCTGTGGTACAGTGGTACCTCGGGTTACAGATGCTTCAGGTTACAGATGCTTCAGGTTACGGACTCCACTAACCGGAAGTAGTACCTCAGGTTAAGAACAGTTTCAGGTTAAGAACGGACCTCCAGAACGAATTAAGTTCTTAACCCGAGGTACCACTGTATAAGGGTGAACTGCAACACATGCTTTCCTGCCATTGTGTCAGCTCATCTCTCTGAGCCATCAACAGCCACATACCAAAAGTTTGATATTCACACAAGTCCTGGGACCTGAAAGGAACCTTGGGAAAATTCACTCACCAGGTCTTGTTTTCAGAAGGAAAAGCCATTAAGGTTTTATAGACTCACAGCTGTCCATTGTTTCTTTACACAGTGGATTAAGTAGTACAGCTCAATATAGCAACAATACTGTTGTTGACACGCAGATAGCGGTTATTGTGTGGCCACAGAAGCCAGTAGATTTAGAACTGTTGGGATTCTGGAAAATGTTACAAGGATTAAGCTCACACCCATGAGGGTCTCAATATCCTGCATAATTTGCAGAACCATTGCTTTATGTTTTACATGACCATTCTAGTCCCAGCTCTGGGGAACTATAGAGGGAGAAATATGTATGTAATGATATTTTTACTCCATACCAGTAAAACAGAAAGAGCAAGACCAACAGATGATAATTGCCACGACCCAAATCTCTACAGGGCTCTGAAGCATGCATGGAGGTCCAAATGAGCAGTGCCTCCCAATTCATTTTGGCAAAGGGGGAAGCGTTGCACACACAATGGAGCACAGCTTTACCCTACATTTTGTTGCTACCTTACTCTCATTGGTTATAACCTAACTAATGGTTTCTCCACCCACCCCTCATCTCTATTTTTTCTGTTGAAATAATTGCAATTATTGTAATTGGAGCTAAATTAAAAAGGTAAAGGTAAAGGACGCCTGACAGTTAAGTCCAGTCATGAACGACTCTGGGGTTGTGGCGCTCATCTCACTTTACTGTCCGAGGGAGCTGACGTTTGTCTGCAGACAGTTTTTCCTGGTCATGTGGCCAGCATGATTAAGCCACTTCTGGCAAAACCAGAGCAGCGCACGGAAACGCCGTTTACCTTCCTGACGGAGTGGTACCTATTTATCTACTTGCACTTTGAAGTGCTTTCGAACTGCTAGGTTGGCAGGAGCGGGGCCGAACAATGGGAGCTCACCCCGTCATGGGGATTCGAACCGCCAACCTTCCGATTGGCAAGTCGAAGGCTCAGTGGTTTACAGATGATAGCAATTAGAGATGCAGCACAAAAAAGTAATGTGTGGAAAAAATCAGGGCAAAAAAGAAATGCATTGTATCTGGGGAAATTGCTTGCAAAAATATGCAGATTAGACAATATGGTAGGCAAACCTGCATGCAAATAATATGTATAATTAGGAGAAATATGCACCGAAATGCAGATGAAATGATTATGAAAACTTTTTACAAAAATCACAAACAGATATGTCTTCGTGAAGAACTGATTGGAACAATGAGAACAGAGAAACCAAAACTGTCATATTCATCCATCTCCAGTAGCAATGTGAAAAAGCAGAAGGAATAAATTTCAGTGTGGCTTTCTGTGGGTTATAGTGCATGTTGAAATAGTCATGGGATTGCCACTGAAAATAAACTCCCTGTGTCAACCAATCCCTATCTAGGCCACCGCATTGAGAAGCACTTGCCATGTGGAACTTGGTCATCATGTTGTGAATGCTTTCACCCCTTCTCCAAATTCCTGTTGGTCACTGGAGGAGGCATGGCTGAATAAGACATCCTGTTTATTACTTGTGACAGGGAGACATCTCTGGTGGTTGATCTGTTTTCCAACTTTTTGTCTGCATGTTATGTTTCACTCTGGCCACCAGAATGTTTTTTAGATGTGTCAGAAATGCAATGCTCAATCAAAATTCCATGTTTATTTTGGATGTTTGCTTGTTTATAGAGCTTTGTACAAAGGACCTTTTGAAATTCTCCATCCCAGCTGTGGGCAGAGAAATTGAGGTGACCAGTTCTCCAAATTTCTCCAAGAATTTCTTGGGTCCAGGGCTCACCATTGGCAGAATGAGTAGCACAGCTTCTTTCTCCTGAATCCTAGGGCAGCAACAGCAACAATTGTGTCAGGAGCCTGGCTGCCATTTTGCATCCTCCACAATACAACAGACCTAAGAGCATTCACAGGGCATTCTGGAACAAAGATGGCAGCTGCCAAAAAACGAATATTAGCATGGGCGTACCCAGAGGGGGCGGGGGGCAGCTGCCCCCCAGAAGCTAAAAAGGGAAGGGAAGAAAAGACAGCTCGTGGCGCGCGCTTTTGTCCTTCTTGGTTGGGTACACGATCTTGCCGCAGCGGGCACAGCGTAAGACCCCAGTGGAAAGCAGACAGACCCCAGCAGACAGACCCCAGCAGAAGGCAGCAGTGGGAGTTTCCCCCGGCTGCCTGGAAAAGGCTGGAAAGCTGCGTCTGTGGCAAGGCTTGTAACGCTGCAGAAGCGAGCGGGAGGAGGAAGAGGAAGAGGCGTGAGGGAAAGAGAGAGAGAGAGAACACACACACCAGCCTACCATCGGCGTGCACTGTTTTTTTCAGGGTAAAAAGAGCAGAGGCCGGCGGGGAGGAGTTGCGGAGAACCGCATGACCTCCCCCCTCCCCTCCCGGGGGCGTGGATGTTGACCACGCCTCCTGGGAGGATCCCGGCTACGTCATCGCCAGCCAGCTAATCAGGTGGCTGGGGTGGGGGCGTGGCTTGCCCCCGCTAATTTTGATCCTGGGTACGCCCATGAATATTAGGAAATAGCCAAGGAAAATTACGCAAGTGTCCTTCAGTTTCTGGGAGGGGAGCATGAAAAAAAAAAGTCAAACACTTTCTCAGAAAGGAAGATGAGGGTGGTATTCAACTGAACAGTTATGCTATAGCTGCACAATGTAATGTCCTTGTCCTCTCCTCTCTCTGTGCACCCACATGACCTCTTAAACTGTTCCAGAGGTTCCACCACCCCTCCAGAACAGATTTAGGGAGTGCATGGGAGGTTGGGTCCTCCATCATGGATGGCACGTGTTGCAGTGAGATCACTAGAAACTGCCTCCCTACGGTATTGTGGGGCGGGACCATTTGGATGGCCACAACACCCCATTGTTTGCCCCTCTGCTGCTGGGGCAGAAATTTGGTCAGTTGGGTTGGCTATTGGCTGCTGAGGAGCTACTTAATCTGCTGCACATCGCTGGAGATTTTCACTTTCTTGTGACGTGCAGCGGATCACCCGCCTTCCTCTCCCTATATTTAGGGTTGTTCTTATGGCCTTGCTATGCTGGTCTAGGGGCCTGGTAGGAATTTTGCCATTTGGCTGATTGGCTGGTGCCACTTGGTTTTTGCCTACCATGTAGCAAATCGCCACAACTTTATAAGGTTGGCAGTTAGGCATTTGGTTAAATGTTTTTGGGGAGGGGACCTGGTTGGCTGTGTCTGCCCCTCCATTGCTGCTGCTAGGGAATTCTGTTAAAGGAATCCAGGGGCTCGGCCCCTGGGAGCATCTGGGGTGAGCTGTGAGATTGAAGGAGTTCTCGCTCCCCCAGGATGCTTTCCCTTACTGACATATGGTGGTGCCCAGTGTCAGTCCTGTTCCTGCCACCGTGCAGGTTCAGGTAGTCTGGAACCAATGCCTAAGCACCACTCACATGCTGTAATCAATAAAGTTGTGCCCAAAATTTAATGCCAAAAACCTTAAACTAACATCTGTGTCTATTGTGTCTTCATTTGGGGGTGGTTTTGGGGGTCTTTACATGAAACACACAGGTAAGAGGAGATGACAGGGAAGTTACATTACACAGCTAAAAGCTGTTGTGCTAGTTCAATGCTGCCTTGTGTAAGTTTAGCTCAGCTCTGTTTTTGAGAGAGTGCATATTTTTTCACCAGCCTGTTAAACAGAAGAGACGGTTGTGACAGTAGCAACAGCAGCAACAGTAGTAGCATAAGCAGTAGCCAGAGAAAACCACACACTCCCTTCTTTCCATCTTTCTCTTCCTGTTCAGAGGTGAATGTGGTTTGCCCGCTTGGAACCTTCCCTGCCATTAGCACTTCTTGTTCTTCAGTGGATGTGAACAACTATATTATGGTTTGTGCTGTCATGGAAGAAGCAGAGAGATTTAAATTCCTTCTCACTTTTGCTTTAAATTTCTGTGAAGTTTCTGTACTTGAGGAGATCCAAGGAGAATGTCAATCATAGCCTGATTAGCATGAACTCCTTAAACTGAAGCTTCATCTTTGACAACTGTGAAATAAACTTATTCTTCCAAGAGTAACCAGAGGACAAGTACCTAGAGGTGTCATCCATCACCTTCAGGTCTACTTGACTTCCTTGCTCTCTGACTTCCAAGTCACTGTTTATATACCTTGACCCTGGCTCGATTTCTTTAATAATTTGCCCTTTGCACTGGACAAGTTCATTCCAACCAGAAATATGAATATTTATCTTCCAATAAGAAGGGTTAAAAATATGTGTGTGGAATACTTGTTTTGAAAACAACTCCTCTCAAAATAGCTCCTGTTTCATTACTTGCATGGATTTAATCACTCAGTGAAGCATCAATATTTCTTACAATAAATGTGGATATTTTTAGTTCAAAACAAAATTAAGCCCCTCAAAGTCCCAATGGATTCAATGGGAAAAAGACTGAACTAGGTATGTGATTAAAACCCACTGAAAATAATGGAATGTAAAAGTGTTTGGATCTTATCTTCAATTACCCTGGTTATAGCAGAAATGAGGGCAGAGACGTGTGATTCCCCCTTCCAAGGCTGTTCATGGATAATATTGTTGATAACTTTATTATTTTCAATGTATTTATTTTTTGAGTTTTTTCTATGAATATCTTCTATTATTTCATGTAAACTACTTTGTGATTTTTTTTCCTGATTAAGATAAATCTTCCTACATTAAATAAACAATTTGATGTGAGGACATGAAAAACAACACTATGAATGATTTTCCCTCAAAAAACTCCATATCCTTATTAATTTTTAAGGCATTTTAAGTGGGCTTTTTGTTTATTCTTGCTACCTTCAGAAGTCCCTTTTCTTTCCAATATATTTCTGAAATGGAAAATGAGACGGACTCAAGTTTTTCTGGACATGTGACCCTCATCATAGTTTGTTATTCTTATGAGATATAACTTAATTCAGCAAAACACCAGGCAACCTCTGACAACCTATCTATTATGGTCAAAACTTCCTATCTGACCAGCCCTTAAAAATTATGAACAGGTGGCAATCCTATACAGATCTTGAGCTCACTGAGGGAACTTCTCTCTACAATTTGGTAAAACAAGACACATCTCCCTTGATTCTCGAGTCCCTAAGGAGCCTGAGCTTGACAGGCATTCTTGACACAATCTCTTTGTTACTATGAACCCAGGAGGAGGAGGATGCCTGCAACTTCAGGCGTGAGCTTCAGAATTTTAGAGAAATATTATCATAGGGTGAAAAGGCCAGATTTTCTTTTCTTTTTTAAATACATAGGTCAAAGCACATAGAGACAGAGGACATAGAGTAAACAAGAAGCAGAGGGATGGGAGCACAGTCATTTATGAGAAGGCAAAAATGAGCCCAAGGGATGGAAGAAAGAAAATTATAGGGAAGGAAAGAGTCTTTGGCTACAGAGGGCAGAGCTGCCCTCCAGACATTGGTGGGAGCTCTTCCCAGGGAACTCTGAGATTTGCAGCTCTGTGACGGGAATAGGGGTCTCCTAACGCCTCTCAGTAACCTTAACAAACTACAGTTCCCATGATTCTTGGGGAGAGCCAATGACTGCATGAAGTGGTATGATACTGCTTTAAACAGATTGTTATGAGTTTGGCAGGGTGGGGGAGGTAGGCTGTGTGCCTGGGGCCCCTTCTAATTCCTGGGGCCCCTTCTAATTCCTGGAATAGCCAGGTTAGCTTCCTGGTGAAGTAATAACCATTAAGGGAACAAAGGAAGTGCTCATCACCAGAGAGCAAACATGCTCATAGTTCATAGAATCATAGAACCGTAGAGTATGAAGGCCCCCCCGAGAGTTATCTAGTCCAACCAATTCCTGCAAGGCAGGAATCTCAACAAAAGCATCCAGGACAGATGGCCATCCAATCTCTGCTTCAACACCCCCAATGGAGAAGACTCCAGAACCTACTGAGAGAGTCCATTCCTCTTTCAAACAGCTCTTACTAACAGAATGTTTAGTTAGAATCCTCTTTAGTTAGAAAGACAAATGCCAGAGTTGAGAGTTGAGTGATGTGAGCTAGAAGCAGGAACTAGCAGGCTGGTACACCAGAGAGACAGGACAATGCTTGATTTCTGTTTGAATCCAGGGCTGAAGCTATGGGAGAAGGAAGACCCTATTGGAGCGTGAATGCTGGGAACCCCTCCATCATAGGCTCAGGTTGTATATATGTGTAAATAAACCATATATCCTAAAGACACCACACAGCGGCAGAGTATATGCCCACACTGCCTAGGCTGGGCGCGCTCCCGAGGGGGGCGTGGCACGGAGGGTGCCCTCCCAGGTGTGGGATAGCCGCTTGGTGCCCAGAGTGGCACACGCACCCTGCAGCCGGGGGCAGAGCATGCCATCCACGGGGGCAGAGTGACCTGCCGATGGGGGTGCAGCAAGACACCCATGGTGGACATTCAGTGCGCCACCCACCCACGACTCCCAAGCCTCACCCAAGCTGTCAGAATGAAGGGGGAAGGGGGGGAATGCTGCCGGCAAAGCGGTGCAGCTCCCTCCTTTCCCTGATGGCTGGGTAAGTGCCTGGAACCCCTGGAACCTTGCACCGCTCAGAGATTGGGGTGTCGTGCAACGGCATAGTGTAGCTTGGGCCTCACTAAATAACTCCAATAGCAGCAGTAACCAGGTTTCCCCCCTCCAAATGCCCACCCCCAAACTGTGTCTTAACTAACTGCCTAAAACTATAGAGATATGGGACCAGCTAGGAGGCAGTTCCACAAAGGAAGAGCCACACTGTCCAACATTCAAGCCGCTAAACCACACTGGGTCTCATAAAGAACTTCTGTAATAGTGCTTGCCAGTTATATTCCCTGCTTTCCCCTTAGCATTTCCTATTTTCAGTAATAAGAGTAGAGAAAATTATAAGCTAACCAAATGCTGAATTCACAATGGCCAGCATGCCAGGCCATGATGTGATGATTCACCAGTCTTTTTTGGGGTGGAGGGGGGGTGTTGGTTCTCCCCACCTAGTCTAATTGACTTCAAAGCCAGCTGCAGAAAGCACTGAGGATCTCAGGATAAGTGGGATTAGGTTGCTAGCAACTGTGATTACTTTTGGGGCTGCAAATTGGTTTCTTTCTGAACGTTTCACTCACAGCCATTTACCTAATACATCTCAAAAATCAGCACTTGAAGGCTCAATTTATTTTGCTTCCTTCCAAACTAGTGGGTCAATAAGAAAACGAGGATCTGGCTGGAAAACACGAATAAGCGCTCGCATGCTGGAATAGTCCTGTAAGCATCAAGACAGGGTACTTGATCTTTGTGCATGAACTGTCAGCGATGCGAACCAAAATGTGTTCCAGGTGTGCGCAGCTGTTTGTGGGCCGGGGAGGGGCCAGGAAGGAGTGCAGGAGAAAGGCAGAAGTGCACATGGGCAATTATTTCAAAAAGAGTTAATCAGCGTATAGGTTCTTTGGTAGGGCTGAAGAATGACCTGCAGATGATTTCTATATCTGAAATGCATTTGTTTATTTATTTACCAATTTACTTAGGGCTGTGTTCCGCTAAGTCCTATTCAGAGGAGATACACTGAAATAAATGAAGCTGTGTTTGTTGTTGTTGTTGTTTAGTCTTCGTTACCCCAGGCACTCCTGTCTTCCACTGCTTGGTCAAGCTTCGAGAACACTGTCCAACCATCTCATCCTCTTTCATCCCCTTCTCCTTGTTAGCCATGAGTTAACCATGTCCAATACCTTCAATGGGTGGGAATTGCCTTATGCCACATCAGATTATCGGTCCATCTACAACAGGGATAGCCAGCATGGTGCCCTCAAAATGTTCTTGGATTACAATTGGCCAAGCCTTCATAACCAATTACCAGGAATTATGGGAGCTGCAGTCCAAGAACATTTGAAGAGTATCATGTTGCAATGAATGGCAGCAGCTCTCTAAGGTTTCAGGCAGGAATTCCAGGTTGCCTGGACATGTCAGGAATTGGACCTGTGATGTTCTGCATGCAAAGCAGATGTTCTACCACTGAGCTACAGTCATTTAAAAGGGTTTTGTTTCCTTGTGCTTTGAACTGGGAAATGTCAATTGCTGTGAACACAGCAGGGCTGTGGACACATAATACATCTGGCCCTTGGCAAGACCATTGGGAAACAGTAAGTTTCTGTATGGCTGGGTGGGAGTCCCAGCAAGCCATCCTGGTGCTCTTTATTTTAAATCAGGTTTATGTTTGGGCCTGTTCCCAAAATTACCCACTTTCTTGATTCAAACTCAGAGTGATAATCCAGCCATTTCTTTGAAGCCAGTCTGCATGACTCTGAGTACAGAATTAATGATAAACTGAGCCTGATGTGCAGAGGATGTGCAGAGGATCTGAAATAGATTTTTTTAAATTTAGAAAAGGATCGAGAAGATTGACTTTTTCTGTCGCACTCCCCACCCCCTTAAAAGCCAGAAAGCCCACACGTGCAAAAGGCAGCTGTAATGAAAACCCGGCACTTTCATTTGTGGGCTCTCCGGTAGGTCCATCACTCATCCGAAAGAGTGTCGCAAATGTCACCTCCTTCAGCCTTGAGGAGGTAATTGGTGCAGCTGCTTCTGAAGTCTGCCTTTCTGCTGGCAATGTTAACATGGCATGCTGGGGGAATATAACAAGCAAAAGAAGATGCAGGTGTTTCAAAGAGAGGTACCATGCAGCAGGAGACTGGGTCTGATTAGTGAGGACAAGAGACATTTCTCCGTAAATACAAAGACACATTTCTTTGTGTGCATGTCACTGTCAGCACACAGTGGAAGAGTGTTACATTGCTTCACACGTTTACAAGGTTACCAGCAGATAGATGATAATGGTCTCAGATCTAGGGTGGCCACTGTCAGGTTCCGTGGCACGTTTTTCAAAAACGGTTTAATGTCCTCGTTGCAAGTTACATTTGAGAACAAGACTGATGCCTCAGTGCAAATTTACCATGCTCCACGATGGCACATAGGATGCCTGTACATGTGAAAAGTTTGGGGTGTCTCCTTGCTAAATGCAGCAGGGTCAGAAACATGTTGGCCAAATTCATGTTATAGTTTTACAACTGTGTGAAAAATCTTCATTGCGTACCTGTGCAAAATTTAAATGTGTTTAGTCCCATCCTTGGACAGTTAGGCCAGAGATGGGGAAACTGTGGCCCTCCAGATGTTGTGAGATTCCAAATCCCACCGATCACAGCCAGCATGGACAATGGCCAGGGCTTTGTTTATTTTTATTTTATTTAACAATTATATACCACTTGGTTGTAATAAAACCTCCAAGTGGCTTACAAAAACATTAAAATTATTAAAAAACAATGGGTAAAAGTAGGTATTTGAAAACATTAAAAAACAATTAAAATTGACAATGAGCTAAAAGTTGACAACACGTGCCAGCATTTTATACATTTGGAGAGGCTTGCCTAAAATATTTTTTTATGCGGACACTGAAAAGCATACAATGTCTGCTTGATGTCAACAGGCAGGGAGTTCCAAAGGGTAAGTGCTGCTACATTAAAAGCCCATCTGAAAGTAGCCTGAATGCCTTACCCTTTGGGAAATTCTCTCATGTTATCATATTTTCTTTGGCACAAATAATGCCCTGCATTTGTACTAGTGGTCACAGGGTGGCCACCTGCTCTATTTTACGGAGGGTTTTAATGTTTTAAAACATTAAATACCTGGTAGTCTATCTTAGTGAAGACCTAACTTGGAAGGTCAATATAGCCCAGGTGGTTAGGAAGGCCCAACAGAGACTTCATTTCCTAAGGGTCTTGCGAAAGAATCAAGTTGGACAGCAACTGATGATTCTATCGGTCCACGATAGAAAGTGTTCTCTCATACTGCATTATGGTGTGGTATACTGGTTTGACAGCCATGGACAGAGTCCCTACGGAGGGTGGTAAAGACAGCACAGGATATTGTGGGCTGTCCCCTGAGTCAGCTAGATGTTATCGCTGAGAGACCATTGCCTCAGAAGAGTGAGGAACATTCTCAGGGATGACTCACACCCTGGCCAGCACCTTTTAAATCTCCTGCCCTTGGGCAGGAGATATAGAAACATGATAAGCCGCACCAACAGGTCAAAGAATAGTTTCTACCCGGGAGCCATGAGGCTGCTGAATGGAAAACAGCAACATTGCAGCTGATGTTAGGTGTTGGTAGTACGACAGAGTGACAAGGACTAAGAGATTGGGGGGGGGTGTCATTTAATCTCACTGTAAACAAATGGTACAGTGACAATAAAGTATTTCTATTTCTATGTTTTAAAGGGTCATCAAAGGAAAGTCCTCTGTTTTTTATTTATATTTTATTGAGCGTATTACAGTGAGTTAATAAGAAAAAAGAAAGAAAGAAATACATTAAAAAACATTTTTAAAAGCTGAGGAAAGCAACAGTTACCAAATGACAATAAAATAGAACTAGGGTTCCATAACTATGGGTAAGTAAATAAACTTATTGTTTTCTTCAAGTGTACATTGGTTCATGGGTCCCTCTGGTTTTGATCAATACATTCTAAGTTTGTCCATACATAATCTTTGTCTGAAAATGATCCATTCATGGGTTGCAAGCTATCCATGGACAGTCCTCTATCTGAAGGGGCCACCGAGTTGAGAGCTGTCCACTCAGAGTCTTTGTTAAAGACAGAGAATAGTAGAATGAGAGAGCTGGAGCCTTGAGGTTGCCCCACCAGCAATGAGCAGTACCTGGTCAGCAGACCTAGCAGGCACACCAGTCACCCTGGGTCTTCCCCACTGCATTTTTATTTGAATTAGATCAATTATTTCTTGATGCGTTAACCTTTGCAAATTTTGTGCAAACTGTTGTCCTCTTGTTTGGTGATGCAAATGTTCTTTCTTTTGGGCAGTGTGTAACTGGCCACCTTAGGTGTTCATGCATAGTTGAAACAACTGTGAACTGGAATTCTCTGGCCCCAGGATACACCAGCATTAAATGAAGGACATGTTCAGTTGGAAATTTAGTTATGCCAAGGGGAACCCATCCATAATTTAGGGGGGGGGGAGAAAGGAAGAAACACTTGCAACAACAGTGCCCACCACCAATTCCTATGCAGCTATCAAAAACCTACTGTGAGGTCTGTCCATTAGCTGCAAACAGACCCCTGTGGCTTTGCCATGGGGCTTGCTAAGAGGGAAGATAGGTTGCTTGCTTCTCAGTCATGGGATCAGAGTCTGGTTCTTAAATCAATTGTATCTCTGGTTTGCTTGTTAAAGCTTTGCCCTAGGGTGGTGGTGAGAAAGAAAAGAGGCAATTTTTTTCTTTCTATTTTCTAAGTTTGTATTCTATTGCTAACAGTTCAATCCTATGGATGTCCACAGACAGCTTTCCGGTCATGTGATCAGCATTACTAAACCACTTCTGGTACAACGGAACACTGTGAAGGAAACCAGAGCACACAGAGTCATACCCCTCCCCAGCCTCTCACTATATATAAGGGTCTGGTGACTTCTGTTTCAGTGTATCTGAAGAAGTGTGTATGCACATGAAAGCTCATACCAATTACAAACTTAGTTGGTCTCTAAGGTGCTACTGGAAGGATTTTTTTTTTATTTTGTTACGGAAACGCTGTTTACCTTCCTGCTGTTTACCTATTTATCTACTTGCACTGGCATGCTTTTGAACTGCTAGGTTGGCAGAAGCTGGGACAGAGCAACGGGAGCTCACCCCATCCAACCTTCCAACCTTCTGATCAGCAAGCCCAAGAGGCTCAGTGGTTTAGACCACAATGCTACCCACATCCCCCTCAGCCTGAAAGCGAGATGAGCACCGCACCCCATAGTCGCCTTTGACTGAACTTAACCATCCAGGGGTCTTTTATTTTCTT
Organism: Zootoca vivipara; assembly: GCF_965207765.1. NCBI lineage: Eukaryota > Metazoa > Chordata > Lepidosauria > Squamata > Lacertidae > Zootoca > Zootoca vivipara. The sequence goes on along the minus strand of NC_142587.1, from coordinate 66,183,101 downwards.
CTTCTTTACCTACGTATGTCTACTTAAAACTAAACCCAATTGAGTTCCATGTGCACCCCTAAATTTGTTCTAGAGGTTCCCCAACCCTCCCAAGCAAGTCTGGAGGGGGTGCAGGTCACACGCAGGGGAACGAGAGGTGTAGAAGGTTCTGTTGTGCAATCATAAGTATTTGCACTGAAAAGACACATTAGTTGGATGCCACCCCATGAAACTTATTCCCAGGGAAGTGTGTACAAGTTTGTGACCTTTAAAAAGCTTTAATCGTGTTAAGTCGGGAAGCCAAATATTTGAAATAGTAACATAATGCATTTACACACACATGAATTGTAAATGCACAAAAAGCTTGTGCAGAATCCCGTTTCCTATAGTTTAGGAACTTTTTTTTTCAAGTTTAAATGTTGAGCATGTATAAATAAGAGAGAATCAGCAATATGCAGCATTTATGCTGCTTTCTGACTTTAGCTTTTTTGGGGGGAGGGGGATAGAATGGCTTACTGTCAACATTTTCTGCTTCCCCCCCCTTGCTAGTCTTGACAGAGAGATTGCTAATAGCAACAGAACCTCAAAATCAGGCTGCGACTCAGGAGGCAATAACAGACAACAGGCAGAGCTTTTCTGGGGGATTATTGTGAACTGCAGGTGTGTTGTGAAATGTGAGGCTGAAAGGACAAGTGATTCCAGCTACCTGCAATCTCCGGTAATTCCTTCAGGGGTCTTCCATGAGAAATATCGTTTGCCTATTATTAGAACTGGTTTTCTTTTCCTCAGCTGCGATATACCCATGTATTTTCCATGAGGTGTTGCCAGGAGAAATTCATGATTTGGGAAGCAGGCAGAGGGGAAGAGCTTAACTCATTTCTCTCAAGCTAGCTAATAGGCACTTCAAAATAGATAAACTCCTGATCCTGAACAACATTACCACAAACCTGTCTGACATTGTGTATGGTGTAGAGAACCAAATTATGACTTGATTCCTTGGAGTGCAACATCCCTTCCTTTCCCAGGTGGCCAAATGCACCACAATATAAAACATTCCCAGTGCTTCATTTTGCAACAATGCACCAGTTAGCAAGTGCAATGCAAAGACTTTATGGAAGACGGCTGCCAAACGCCCTGTGACCAGAACAGGAAGCCAGGGTTTAGGATTTGGGGGTGATTGCAGCATTGAATCCCAAGGGTGGGATTTAGACTAAAAAGATGAGGTCAGGGAAAGCAGTGGAAGGGAGCAGAACAAAGTGATGATTCTCTCTTAGCAGGATTCAGACCACAAGCCATTCCAGATGGCCTATCAGATATTCCTATCCATGGACTCTGAACAGAGAGGCAGTGGGAATTCATTTTAAATTCTATGCTTACTCACTTTGTTCTTTCACTGGGTTGGATCCAGACTTGGTCATGATTAAAGGAGACCCAATGGTACTTATGTTGGCTTTCAGATATGGTAAGCATGGATAAGACTGCACTCCTAATCCCAATTTGTAATTGTACTTTCTTAATACCGTACTTCCAGTTATCCTTCAACCTGATCCTACTGTCAGGTGCACTGTACTACTGGTATCTCTCTCTCTCTCTCTATATATATATATAAATGTAAAAATCGTGAAAGTGTCGGCTGAACTTTTCTCCATAACCGCTTGACTGATTGTCCTGAAATTTTGACACAACGATCCAGGCCACTCCCCGAGCGTTGTTGGAAAAGAAAATCCTTCAAATCTCACACCTGGGCAGATATAAATCTGGTTTTCCACCAAGTCAAACAGCACCCTCAAGTGGCGTTATTCCCTCAGCTCCTCCTCCTACACCCCCTCCCTCCCCATGGAGTCTACGCCACACCCACAAAATAATGATGTCATCAACCAAGCAACTGAAACCACCAAGGCGGCCATTACCAGACAACCCATAGAGTCAGGCCAGGGCCAAGGAATGGAGAGACAGGGCGGAGACCTCAGGTCACATTTAAATAGTAGCCCAAGCCAAAGCCTTGCCTCTACTTTACAGCCTAAAGACTAGGCCTTGGCTCCATTTTACAGACTAGGCCTCAGATCTACAACCCTTTAAATACTATCCCGAATGGAGCCCTGGGTGGGAGGTGGGGGGAGGAGGAGCCCAAATAGGTCATGGGCTAACGTAGGGTGGGAGGAGCAACTGTCCAACAACCACCAAAACAGCCATTCCACCCCCAAATCCCAAGCCCAAAGCCTCTCCTGGCGGCTGCATTAATAAACGCCTGGCAGCATTAGGCAGCCGTTCATCATTTCTCCTAACACGCACTTGGGGGCACAGTGAGGGGTTTTCGCTTTATAATTTAGTGGGCGTTGTGTCACATGCAAGGCTCTGGCGGCCATTTTAAGTAAGGGCAGTCGTGCCCCATTTAACCGAGGCTTTATATACTACGACTGATTGCAAGCCTGTGCGTCTTTTTTTAAAAAAAACAACCATGCACTTTCTCTCCCCAGTTTAAGTCCTCAGATATTTGCAGTGCCCAATTTCCCCCCCCTTGATTTACAATCCCCTACCTTCCCCTTGCCCCTTCCTGGGTTTTTTATGGAACTGAACAACTCGGGTGCTTCAGAACGCGCCTTCTTTTGCCAGGCCCTTGCAGGGCCAGACAGAGGCCTGGCCAGGTAGATAATGTGGCCCTGTTTTTAACCCTTTTGTTACTTTTTTTCATTTTACTGATTGTGAATATGCTGACCGAGGCCCCCTTTGGATTCGGAGGCCCGCGCCAATTGGCTCATATGACCCCCCCTCCTTCTGTCTGGGCCTGCCTGTTGCTTTGGGGCTGTGGGGCTTCACTATTTGACCCCCCCCCCTGGTCGGGATTTTTAAAGTAGTTCTCTAGCTCCCAGGGTGCATAATCACCCCCAATCCTTAATCTAAATATATAGAAATGTTTACGATGCGTGCGCAGACTAAAGTAAATACTGGGAAATGGAACCCAGAAACTGACAGTTCCTTCTCCAAGGGTGGGGGCCAATGTAGGAAGATACGGGGGGTAGGGGCCAACACTCCCCAGGGACAACAGAGGGCTCAGACAAAAGTGCATGCTGGGAAATAGAACCCAGAACCTAACAGTTCCTTCGCCAAGGGTGGGCGACAAGGTATGGAGATACATGGGGGTGGGGCCAACACTCCCCAGGGACAACAGAAGGCTCAGACAAAAATGCATGCTGGGAAATAGAACCTAGAAGCTGACAGTTCCTTTTCAAAGGATGGGGGCCAAGGTATGGAGATACAGGGGGAAGGGCCAACACTCCCCAGGGACAACAGAGGGAAGGGTATCCTACCAAAACACAGGTATGAGCCGGGGTGGAGGGAGGAGGGGCAGGATACGTCATGGATCGGGACAGGGTGGTGGTGGTGGGGTCACAGGAAAGAACCACAGCAACGTGTGGCCGGGTCAGCTAGTATCTAATAAACCAAGATACCATTTAGACAGTCCAGAAACGTTGGTGGCCACTTATCCAAGGACAACTGTGGTGTGGTTAGGAGAATGCTTAAAGAAACCCAACCACATGGCCATGGACAAATCCCATAGGCTTTCCCCATGCAATTTCTTCCACATGCGGCTATTGTTCATGGAGAATGTCTAAAGGGAACCTCAATGTCACTGACTTGTAGGGGGGGGAAGGGTTGATTCAACTGTCTGTGGATGGAGGCTGGAACATTCTCCACTAAATTGACCTCCTGTCAACAAAACATTGTTTCATAAACCTGTAGCTAATAAATTTGCCTGGCACCAGCATTGTATGTGAAAGTGAGCCAGGATTGTCCATACTGACAAAGTTTGAAGTAGAACACTCCAGCTAAAATAGAGACATACAGAACTGTTGTGTCATGGGATTGGCGGCAGACAAAAACATGCTAAGAGAACGGAACTATTTAGACAAATAGAGAAATGTATGGTTTGGTACACTGGTTAATATTTGGAAGAGTCTGCTGGATTGGACTGTTCTGTTGCCCGCCAGATAAACTGAGGCCAAGATCTCATTCGTCTCCGCAAATCATATTATTTGTTTATTTCAGTAATCAAAATCACACTCTCTTCCTCCAGGCAGAACAATAAAGGAACTTTTATTGGAAATGGGTGTGACAAGGCAGAACAGGATATTTTATTTTGTTGCTTGGCGATTGGAAAGACAGGGGCTCCCATTTTCACTTAATCAGGTGAGGTCTAGGGACTTAATAATATGTCAGCCATGTAAATCTGTCAGGATCAAAAGGGATGTGGCCATTAGAGGAGGCAGCTTTCCAGCAGAACATTTTGAGAAGCCACCCAGAATTGCCTGTTTAGTAGGACTTAAGAGCCACAAATATCTTGGCCTATTTGCTACCCTCTTAAGCCAACAGAAACCACAGAAACCGAAGGCTCCATTAAGATCTTTAGACAGTGCAGACCAGGCCAAATACAGCTCAGATTCATTGAGATTCATTGAGACAAGATTTGACAAGAAAGAGAGACTGGCCTCTCTTTGCTGATTCAAGTGGAATTTGGGATTAATAAAGGAGCTGACAGTAGTCTACACACAAACACAGGAGCGGAACCATAGAAAAGCCTACAGATCGAGCTGAGCACCACCCAGAGCTGTTATAATGAAGCCAAATCAGGAGCTGTGAGCCAATGAAAGATCTCAGGAAGAAAAGAACCTTTTCTATGGATCCTAACGAAATTACTAACCCCAAAGAAAACATTTATTCTTAAGAAATGCCTCTGAATCCATGATAGATGTCTGGTGGGGAATGTCATCCTCCATATATTGTTAGACTCCAAATGCTATCAGTCCCAGCCAGTACGGTCACTGTTCAGGATGATGGGAGTTGCAGCCTCTGCCTGCTCTACAATTTAAGTCTTTGTATAAATAACACTTGATAACAGAAAACCTTATTAATTTTGTTTAAGCCATATAAATGTAGTACCGATGTAATTCATGAGTGTTTCCTCAAGAAATAGTCAATGTGAGGCCTGGTTCAGAAGTTAGGACAAGCCGTGAGTTGTCATTATGGGCATGAAACTGCAGCTTCCATTCATAGTTCCTCCAACGTCATACATAAAAGGAGGACATTAGGAGTTTGCAATTCGTAATGAACTACAATTTCCTGTTCGATCCAAATACAGGAAGCTGAAGTTTATGCAAATTGGAATATCAAATCAGGATCTGCATTTGGTAAAATTTGTTTACTAATTATGGTTGTTACTAAAAATAAATAATTTTTTTTCTCATATGTGAACCTCACAGAAGGATTGGGTAGCTTCTGAGTCTGAGGCTTGCTGTGGATCATGTGTATAACCAGCCATAGTTCGTTATGGTTCCAGAATGTGATATGTTGTGTATGCGTCTATACTATAACATGTGGGGAAAGAATACATGAAGTTATGTTTGAAATGAACTTTTGACATTTGCTCGCAACAATTTGAGGAAATCAACTGTAAAACTGCAGCAGCCAAACACTCTTTGAAACTGTCAGTCATTATTAAAGCCAAAGAAAAACAGAATAGCCATGCCAGATGCTATGTGCCAGTGTTGCACAGCCACTCATACTGCTGAAAGCTATTTAGCCAATACTGTAGGTAGGAATGCTTATAATACAATGTTAAGCAATTCACAAAAAAGTAGAAAAATGCCCACCGCCCAGCTGCCAAAATCCATTCTTCCACAAGAACAGAGGTGCTTATAGGAAAAGCCAACTGTTTGCCATCTCCTTCTCTGACACTCCCAGCAGTTTGCCGAATACTTCATCTTCTCCATTTAATTCCACCTCTCCTGCTTCCCACACAAACCCAATAAATTTCAGCCTTCCAGTTTCTTTCTTACTGAACTTTAAAGTTTAAGGGCTGGAGATTCCTGTCTGGCTGAGACAGAAGCTTTTCTCTGAGGAGAGCAATGGAAACAACTTGACCTGAAGCCTCGTTGAGGTTTCACTGTATGAGGCTTTCTGCCTAATTATTAACAAAAGCAAGCTTTTGCGTTTCATAATTTACTGTTAACGTTCAGACAGAGCAAATGTATTACCTTCTCTTTAGTAGTGAAAAACTTCTCAGTTGTTTCTTCTTCTCGTTGTTAAAAATAATAATAATTGTACTCTGTCGAGGCTACACACAGAGAGATCCCACACATACACACCACTTGCAAATGGATAGGATCCAATCGCATTTTATATCAGGGGTAGCCAATGTGGCGCCCTCCAAACTCCTATCAGCACCAAGGCCAGGGATAATGGGAGTCAGAGTCCAACCACATCTGGTGAACACTGCATTGGCTCCCCCCTGAATGAGACAAACATGTGAAGACAGGGGTGTCAACTTGAATAAAATATTGGGGGGAGCAGGTAATTGATCACATGATGCAGTGCATGAACACCAATTGAATGAAGCCACCTCGGCCCCTAGGAGTTGGCTCCTATGTGTGGAGATTAGGGTGATGACTTTTTCATTTATTTCCTCAAAAAATATTTCCTGTAGCACAAATGGTTGAACCTTTGCCTATTAATGACTAAAATGAGGTATATTCCATTGAAATATTAAAAAAGGTTACGCACAAACCGTTTTTAATTTTTTTGTATGCCGTTTTACCATTTCATAAAATTGTATTAACAATTCTATATATATTTCGTATCAAATTTGGACACAACGCCACATTCCACAATGGGGAGTGTTCTTAGCAACATAGGGTATACAAATGTCACACCTGCGCAAGGTAAAAGCCCCCTTTTGGGACCTCAAAACTCAGCCAGCAGACCCTGCCAGGCATGCTGGGAAAGGAACCTACAGGAGAGGTAGCAAAACATCATCCTCTAGTGGCGTCTATACTGTTACTGCAGCTAAAAAAAAAGCTTCCTTGTGTGTTTGATGACCCTATATAATGTTGTATATATGTGACTCTAAAGCTTGGGTTCAATTTTATATCTGCTTACAGTGACTTCAAAAATGGTCAGAAAACTGATAAATATTTTTTTTAAAAATCATTTTGTGTGTGAGGTTTTTTTAAAATCAAATCTCTTTGAAAGTAAGATTTTATCTAATCTTTAATGAAAGCTCATCAAATTATGATACAGGGAAATGAGGTTATTAAAAAGTCATCACCCTAGTGGAGATGGACAGTGGATACTTTTGTTGGGACCTGGTTGTCTCCTCTCCCTCTTCAGTGAATGTCTTAAAAGGACCAATGAGGCTAGAGCTTCAAGTAATTCTGAGGGTGACCCAGATGTTACATGAGCCACCGGGCAGTTGGGTTACTGTTGCTTACTGGGAGGGAGAGGGAAGGGGCAGGGGGCAGGGGCAGGGAGGTCTGCAGGATACAAATGCACCAGCCGTAGCTCTGGATTGCCTCCACCAACATGTTTGCACAACGCTGATGTCCCCGCTGCCTCAGCCCTTCCCCTGCTAGTAAACAACTTGCTGGGTTGGTTCCCTTCAACCAACCCTACCTTCTGGGAAGCAGGCGTAAGCGTCTCCATCCCACCTGGCTGGCTGCTCCTGTCAGAGAGTCAATAGCTCTCACCGCAATGAGAATGTTTGTACATTAAGTTATGTATTTTTAATGCTACTATTGTCTGTGGTCAAGAAAAAAGATAATGAGATCAGTGGTAACCCACACAAGGACACTAGTACCCAACATGTCCACTTACATAACTACAAAGGTAATGTGGTGTGAAGCATGAATGTTAAATGATACCTTTTAAACATCTTGGGGTAGATTTCTAGTGCTCATGAGGGTTGCCTTCAATCTTCTCATCCTTTTTTTCTGCTATATCCCACTGTTTTCATGAGCAGCGCTTGCCTATGCTGCAGGAAACTTCCATGTTTTGTTTATTTCTTAAATGCTTCTTATTCCAGCGCAAGTATTATGCATAGTCAGGAATGGCATAGGGACATGTTCTTTAGGGCATTATGTTGTATTCCCTAGAGTTGCCTCTGTGTACTGGATATTTTTCAGATTAGCAAGGCATTAGTTGTTCATTAAAAAGGTATCAATGATTTAATTTAGAATTGTAATGAGTGGTGTAGTTGAATTAAGTGCATTTGTGCATTTTGTGTTAAGCATGAAATGGATTGAATATAGAAATATTCCCTTATGCCAGACCTGTTTGAGAGAATATATCCACTTCACTGGTGGCAATTTTGTGCAATCTCACATCTGTTAAATGTGTTAAGAATGTGGACCAACCGGATATGTGTATCGATCACAAGATTTGGTTGGGTCCAGAATCTCACATAGTGAAACTCAGTGAAGTGGATACTTGCACAGGTGAAAGGGGAATGTAGTGTCCGGTGTGGTTTGGGAAGGGTATTCACTGTGTGAGCAAATCCTGCAACAGGTCAGCCCTTATACCGGGAAGCAGCAGGAATCAGGAGAACTTTGATAGCCATATTTGTGAGCAACAGATCAACATCTCAACATAGGAGCTAGGACTCACCGAGCTATGAAGGGAACCACACCCACCTAAGGAGAGGAGGGAGGCGGGTTCAGTTACAGACTAGGTATGCCTCTTAAAGAGACAGGCCACATAAACCACAGGGAGGAGGCCATGCTTACTGATTCCACCTTGCTCTACAGCCCTCTACATCACCTTTCACACTGTTCTGGACAAATCTCCAACCCTTATGAGTGGATTGTCTAGTTGGGTTGCATGGCATTTGTGGGGACCATTTTGTGGTTCACCTCAGGTGCCAAAATATCTTGGTCTGGCACAGAGAAGAAGGCTTTCTATTTGTGAAACATGGTTAACGCCCTCTCTCCCTATGCCAGGGTCCTGATCTGGCCTTCCCTCCCTTCCCACGCCAGGTTTCTGTTAGATCTATCTATCTATCATCTATCTATCTATCATCTATCTATCTATCATCTATCTGTCATCTATCTATCAACCCATCTATCTATCTTAGGCTTCTTCTTCTTCGGCGATCACTCGTATCCGAGTAAGATTGTCTTCCATAAACACAGTTTTAACAGTGGGTCTGTAAGTGACTGTGGAGGCCAATTCTGGATCCACATGTCCTTCCACGGTGGGGACATAGGTTTCCAGGCAGGAGTTGATCATGGTGAGGGTTTGCCAAACGTCCCTTCCTCTTAGCACATTTCTCCCTTTTGTCCTGAGTTTGAGTGTCTTCAAAGCCCATGACACCTTTGGTAAAGGCTGTTCTCCAACTGGAGCATTCGCTTCTTTGCTTCTTCTAGTACACTGATATTAGTTCGCCTGTCTTCCTAAGTGATGTGTAAAATTTTTTGGAGACACCGTTGATGGAATATTTCGAGCAGTTGGAGATGGCATTTATAAGTGGTCCATGTTTCACAAGCATACAGTAATTTTAAAAAAAAAAGGTACACATGGGCTTAAGAGATGAATAATGGCATGTCTAGTTGGGCCACCAGATAGCACCTGAAAAGGAAAAGGGGTGGACAGCTTGAGCAAGCCTTATCCTCTCCTACACTGATATTTTTCTGTTTCAGAATATTTTCTTCCTTATGAAAAAAGGTTGCATACTTCTTGAATGCGATCACACAATGCTTTGTTTGTTTGAAGGGTGACCAGACAGTTCCAAGGGCCCCTTTTGGCAAGAGCTGTCCTATCCTCTCTGTTACCTGTTGTCACAGTGTTGCTGGAGCATTGAGACTACTGTGATAGTTGTGGCAGGAGGGAAGCCCTCCAAAGCAACGAACAAATAACGTGGGGGCGCCTACTATCTGTGAAAGCTTGGTGACACTGACAGTCCTTCGCTTTCATGCCATTTTCATTTCCTCTAGCACAGTCAGCGTTGATGTCCTTGTGGGCCTGTAAAAAAGAAATCTGATTGAGAAAAGCTGATCCCAGGGCACATCTATGCCAGGATTTTCAGTCTCCTCATAGCACTTGAAAGATCAGTCAGCTGTTGCAGATGAGGCAGGGACAGCAAAGCAATTTGAGAGATGCCTTAAGGATATCGTTTGTTATGGTAGCACATACTTACCAAATAACTCAGCTGACCAAGGTATTTATCTATAAAATCTGAATTCCGTCCTTCAGCCTCTGTCTGTCTGTCTGTCTGTCTACATAATAAATAGTTTTTAGGCGTTTTTAATGTTTTCTAATGTTCTAAACATGTTTCTATTACATTTTTCATTATACAGTATTCTTTTATGACTTTGCCATCCTGGGCTCCTCTAGGAGGAAGGGCAGGATCAAAATTTACAATAACAACAACAACAACAACAACAACAACAACAACAACAACAACAACAACAACACATAGCCAGTATGTACACATTCTCGTTTTTCTTGTAATCAAGAAAAATGCCTTAGAGCAATCCAGTAAGAGTCAAAAGATTATAACAGCAAAGGTAGAATAACACAGAACAGCAAGAATACCAAGCTAAAGAGAATGCAACCTGTATTTTAAAAGGCTTTAGGTAGATAGAGATTAGATAGAGATCAGATAGATGATAGATAGATAGATAGATAGATAGATAGATAGATAGATAGATGATAGATAGTAGGGAGAGAGAGAAGCAGTTGTTGCACCTCTTCCCCCCCCCCTTCCTGAGAACAGGAAGTTTCAATCCTGCTAAGGTCTGTTTTGCAAGCACTTTGTCCGCAGAGAACACAATTTTAACACCCAACACTCTACCTCTTGACATCCCCAGATCACTCTGGATGACCTGACAATCCAGAGCCCAAAACCAGATTCCCCCAGATCGGCTCAATTCAATTCAGAAGTTGGGATTCAGCTGAATCCAGTGCATGGCTCTAATAAACATACAGTGGTACCTCGGGTTACAGACACGTCAGGTTACAGACTCTTCAGCTTACAGACTCCACTAACCCAGAAATAGTACCTCGGGTTAAGAACTTTGCTTCAGGATGAGAACACAAATCATGTGGTGGCGGCGCAGCGGCAGCGGGAGGCCCCATTAGCTAAAGTGGTACCTCAGGTTAATAATGGACCTCCGGAATAAATTAAGTTCTTAACCCGAGGTACCTCTGTAGTATCTTGTTACACACCACCAGCATAGCTGAATGGTGCGAGATTAAAGAAGTTGCAGGTGTTTACCCAGGGCTTGGGTTTCCTTTTGGAAAAAGAGGCACAGCAGAGACAGTGGTGTCTTTAGGATGCATGGTTTATTTGCACATGTATACAACCTAAGTCCACAATGAAGGGGTTCACAGCAGCCACACCCTAAGAGGTTCTGGATTCTCCCATAGCCATAGCAGACTTGGATTTAAGAAAGCCACCGCTATTGCTTTCAAACATTGTTCCCTGACTCTCTTTCCAGTCTGCTGTTTACTAACTCAGCTGCTTAACTGCTAACAACCATCCCGAAACTCTGGCATTGTCATTTCAATTAACTCTCAGTTAAGGGAAGGAGGAGCCCACTCATTTGCAAATGAGATCAGCCCTTGATCTTTTTTTCACCCTAATTACTCATCAGTCCCCACCCCCAGCTATCAGCTCATGCAGGAAGATATGTCTGACTTAATTAGCTTTTGACACATGTTGATTCCAGGGGGTTAAAAGTGTCTAGCGCACATCTCAAATACCACACATTGGTCTTGCACAGCTTCTACACTCTAAGCCTTAATTAAATTCTAACACTAGTTTGACCCAAAATTTAGGGTGCTTTGCACCCACCAATTCATAACAATATGTATATGATAACACCTGCATGTTATTGATATATTTCCAATGGCTTGGAATGGGCTGCAGTTTGCATGTACTTATGGTAGAAATGGGCCATTTGACACTGTGAGGCATGTGAAGCAGGAGAAGTAGCAAATTGCTTTAGGAGATAGAGAATAAAAAACTTTGAGACCACTAAGGCTGCTAAATCAGTAGGAATTTTTAATATTAGATCTTGATGTGTTTCATCCATAAAGTATCTGGCTTCAGAAATGTTGATATCGAGTTATATTTTGTTGGAGCATAAATGCTTCTCTCATCAAATGCTTTCCATAAACTTATTTTTAATAGGAAAAATATAAAGCTAAATGCAAGCTAAATGTGGCATTCCCTACCCCCTGCAATCATATCTCAGATTCAGCTCCAACATTTTTTATGTTGTTTCCCCACTGAATCACCTCAGATTGCATCTATGCCCTGATATAACTGCATGCTTACTCTCCATTACTCAAAATACCAAGCCACACAGGAATCACTGTGGTTTTGCCTTTCAAAGACTACACAGACTTTGACTCATTCGAGAACTTTTTTTTAAAAAAAAAAAGAGGGGAAAACATTTTACAGCAAATGCGTAATTATTTGTAATACATTTCTCCCCTCTAAAATGTGTTTGGGGGTAACAGTTGCTAGAACCTAAAATGGAAGGTGCATAATTCAAGCACCAGTTTTTACTGGATCCCTTTGAGAGCGCATATTAGTAGTGGGCATGGTCAAAAAAGTGAGTATAGCCCAAAAGTGGATGTACGGGCACCCTTGCACACACATGTACACACACAACACATCACACTCACACACAAATTTGCACAGCCCCAGTGCAGGTAGGGGAGAGTTCTTCTTGATTTTGGGGTGTTCTGATTGTGTTTCAAATGTAGCAGTTTACTTTGCGGTGAATGTAACCTTTGTACTTCAAGGTATATATTCTAGGAAACAATTGCATTGAGAGATAAACTTGCCTCCTGCCCCCAGTGGCCAACCCCCAGCAGTGTTACTGATGATTATTGCAGGCTGTTTTCTATGTCCCATAGAAATAAACTTATGTTTTTGTGGGACACTTACAGCCAATCTGTTTCTATCTGTATAGCCTAACACCTTCATCTATATCAAGGAGAGGAAACCTGTGGACCTTCAGCTATTTCTTCACCTCTGATCACTGGCCATGCTGCCTGGGACTGATGGAGTTCAACATGTTATGGAAGGCCACAAGCTTCCTATTCCTGATCAACAGGTTTCCATACTGCTAGACATTGTTAGTGATGCCCAACAAAGAGAAGTGGGGAAAGCTGGGATGGCGTTCATCCAGTTGGTCTGTTTAATTCTTCTGCAGATCAGTCCTTATTTGACCTTGACCTTGGTGCTATTCATATGCTCTTTAGCCATTCTCAGCCCTGAAAAGACCACCTACCCCAGAGGCTAGACTTGGGTGGCTTTGAGATTCGATAATAAAAGTGACCCACCCAATATTGGAAATAGTGTAGGTATGTGAGTGATTACAAATTTTTATAGCAAGGAAAATTATTTCCTTTTGTAACATAAAGTGCATTCATTTCCAATGAATGGGTTATTTATTACGCAAACATCCAACAGAGTGTGTTGCTAACCACAATGTATTTATAATGTGAAAATTCCCATTAAAAAAGCTTGCCAAGCAAAGGTTTATTTCATATACTTAATCACCCACTGTGGTGGCATGCATTAACTTTGAATTACTTTGTGATATATTACAGGATACCCTAACATGTTCAACCAAAATTCTGTGTTCAGAGGGAAGGAGGGTGTGAACCAGCATCACAAAGTAATTGGAAGGTTTACCTCTTGTCACCACTGTAATATATCTTGATTGGTAGAGACCCATGTTATTTACCATGTGGCTTGCAAGCAACTTTAAAATATCCCGTAGGCTACATTAGTCAGTGTCTCTGATGTATTATGCTATGCAATTCTAAGCACCCAGCCACCCAGAAGGATTGCATTAAATTAGTAGGGTTTCTCATGACTAAAAACATGCAATATTTTAAAATTCACATGGAATTATATAACAAAGAAATATAGACTGCATCTAAAGCTCATTTTTCCCTTCAGTATGTGTGGAAATGCACTCATTTATGAAGAGCTGGTTGGAATCAGGCCAATGGCCCATCTTTTCCAGCATCTTGTTCTCACAGTGGCCAGACAGATGCCTGTAAGGAACCTGCAAGGAGAATTCAAGCAGAAGAGCTCTCTCCCCTCATGTGATTTCCACCAGCTGGTATTCAGAACAATTAGGTAGTGCCTCCAAGTGTGGAAGCAGAGAATCACAATTATGGCTGGGAGCCATTGATAGCACCCTCCTCCATGAATTGGTCTAATTCTCTTTTAAAGTCATCTCAGCCGATGGCCATCACTGCTTCTTGTGGGAGCGAACACCATAATTTAAATATGTGCTGCATGAAGAAGTACTTCTTTTATCTGTCCTGAATCTTCTAACAATTTTGATCTGACAATAGCTCCCAGTAGTGATGTATGGAAGTGAGAGCTGGACCATAAAGAAGGCTGATCACCAAAGAATTGATGCTTTTGAATTATTGTGCTGGAGGAGACTCTTGAGAGTCCCATGGAAGGACACTGGACTGGAAGGACAGATCCTGAAGCTGAGGCTCCAATACTTTGGCCACCTCATGAGAAGAGAAGACTCCCTGGAAAAGACCCTGATGTTGGGAAAGATTGAGGGCACAAGGAGAAGGGGACAAGAGAGGACGAGATGGCTGGACAGTGTTCTTGAAGCTACAAACATGAGTTTGACCAAACTGCGGGAGGCAGTGGAAGACACGAGTGCCTGGCATGCTCTGGTCCATGGGGTCACGAAGAGTCGGACACGACTAAACGACTAAACAACAACAACAAATTCTGTCAAACACTGTGTTGACATATTAGTCTTTTAAGTATTTCAGTTGATTATATGTGATAGGAAAGTAAAGTAAACTTTGCTATTGCATTTATATTATGGAATTACAATTATTATTATTTACGGAAACAGAACAAAAGAAGTGAAATTCTCTTTTTTTTAAAAATCATTTTTATTAAATTTTTCACTTTAACCATCCAATCTCATATTCCAAATTATACAAATCTCAATTAATCAATTAATCTCAATTAATCAATTAATCTCAAAGTGAATTTCTCAAGGTTATTAAGCGAGTCAATAGATTATCCTGATTTCTCTGTTAATGTTTAAATCCTCATCCACTGAAATTCAGTGTTAAATTATCAACTATCTTTCCTCAGTCATTCAGCTTCTGTAGACAAACCTTTATGTTGTTTGGAGTGGATCATTGTTAACATTCTTACACCATAGAATTATGAAGTGCAGCTAGAGTTGTATAGCATGTGCTCCAATACTTAAATTATTTCATCAAATGATTGTTACTTTGTATCCTGGTATCTGGTTTTAAAACTTTTTTGAACTTATCACTTAGCCAGCAGTATACATTCAATAAGAGGAACAAGTGGAAAGGGAAAACTTAAATTCAAACTATAAAACAGTTAAAGAACCAATTAGTATATATAAATTAATAGACTCAATCCACAAATGGTTAAGCAGTGAGGTTCCAATCTGACCGTACAATTAAATTACTTGATTCACATAAAGCAGAGACAGGCATTTGGCAGGCTCTGTTAACTTCAGGACTTCTAATATGTTTTATGGACTACCAACCCAGCAGTGATACAAAGGAAACTTCTAGCCAACACAAGAAGGTGAACAACTTCTGGAGCTTCATGAAACTGAATTCGCTATCGTGAACTTAAAAGGATGCCAATTGTCCTCTTTAGTTTTAGCAAATTTTCTTTTTAACCATAATGGAAGTATTGCTTTTACTAAAAGAAAGGACATTCTGCTGTAAAGAAGTCATACTACTTTTACATATAGGGACAGGTGTTTTGTAAGAATAAGTTAGGAAATAGAACAAACTGGCAAACATGCTATGCTATGGATCTTCTTTTCAAAGATTTTAAGGAAGGGCAGGAATGATATCTGCTAGGGGTAATAAATTTAGCCCAGGATATCCTCCAAATATCATTGGACAGCAACTCTGATCATCCCTGATCATGGATTGACCATGCCAGCCAGAACTGATGGAAGTTGACATTCAGCAACATCTGTAGGGCCATAGATTGCCCATCCTTGCCTTTTCACACCAGCATTGTGGAAGCATGGACCATGCTGAGGGGCAGAGGAGCTGTGGCATCAGTTCCGGTCATTTTTCTCTTCCTGGTAAAGGAGGAACCTGAAGACTCCCTTTTAACAAGCATTGGGTTATACCTCTTGTAGGTAAACTTCTTAGGTAAAGCAAAACTTTTCAGACTGTTTATCTCACATGTATGTTGTTCAACCTTTCCCCTTGCTTTCGTCTGACCTTCACTTCCGTTAGCTTATTAAAGATGAAATTGATCTGTTCTGTATCTGACATTTTCAGAGTTTTAGGTTACTTATTGAAAAACTTCAAGTTGACTGTAAGTTCTTGAAACACAACACACCTTTGACACACCAGTTTAAGGTTACTCAGTGATGACACGGATGGTATCTATCTATCACACTAGTGACAATTCTCAAGACACTTGACAATTAAGAAACAGAAGGGGAAGGGCCATAGCTCAGGGGTAAAATAACAGAGTCTCCAGCTCATATGGAATGAGTTATGAAGCAAAATGTCCAGGTACCATTCTAAGTAATTGCATTGTGAGAAATTTGCCTGCTCTGGCTTTTCAGTGATTTTACCCAGTGGGTGAAATAAAAAGCTGTTATTGACCTGCGCTAAAGAGAAATTTGGAGTCATAGGAGACGCCCAACAGGGGTCCAAAATGATCAAGGAGAAGTTCTTCCTTGATCATTTTGAAGTCATTTTGAGGTCTTTCTTAGTACATGTGTCACTTGAGATTATCTCTAGATTCTGATAATGGAGCACAATTGCCTGATTCATTTTGAAGCTGATTTTCCCCGCCCCAACCTTCCCTACCAAATATGTCCTATATTTGTGGAATGCTCTCCCAGGGAGGCTCACCTGATACAAATACTGACATATTTTTTGTCAATAGACAACAATGTTCTTGTTCTTCCACACATATGGGCACTGATACTGTGTTGGTTTCCTTCTTTTTCTGATGGCAATTGACGTTCACCCTGTTGATAGGTAGGGAAGGGTTTTCCTGTGTTGTCTTTGACTTCTGCAGGTGAACTTTTTAGTGGATTTTTCTTTTCTTTTCAATTGAGCCACTTCGGGACTTCTCTGTTTTCTAAAAAGTGCTGCTTAAAATAAATAGCTAGTTTCATGGAACTTATTCCCAGGAAAATGGATAGAGGATTGCAGTCAAATTTACTATAAAAGGGTGAGGGCTAAAATTGAATGAGCTACCAACTGAAATTGAATCAGCCGTCAAAACTCTCAGATTAAAAATAAATACTCTGTCCGAATCCTAACTGAAATTCAAGATCTTTGCTTGCTTTTTCCAAATGCTGGCCACTGCTGATGTAATCTGAACAAATAGTCATCTGGCACCTTGATGTAAGTATGGGTCAGATTGCTCTATGTCATCTGCCCCTGACTCCCAACATAGAATAGTATTATGTATGGAAAACAATGAGTCAACACACAATAGACTATATACTATTGGCGAATCTGCTGCCTTCCCCAAAACATGGGGCAGATAGAAATAAACTTTAGAAAAATGTTGCCGCATGACATAATATTACTGCCACTTACAGATTAACATATGATTTCAGAGAGGGTACTACTGCAACACTGCAACAGTCTGAAAATGATAGGCATTCATTTTATTTGTTTGACCACAGGCCATAACAATGTTTGTAAATGGACTCGTTGCGGGATTAGCAATGTGCTAATGGATTGATCATGGAGTTCTTTTATCAAAAACGTTGGAGGATAACTTCTTCTAAAGCTGTTTTTAAATACAGCAAGGCAAACCCTATGAAACCAGAAGAATTACAGTAATCCTTTTAGAATTAAGTTCTTGGCCATCAAAGAATAAATATTTCAGGAAGAGGTACTGCAGTCGTCCTTGTTAAGTGTAGCATGAGTACATTGCTGGCAAACAGCCACTGCAGCGTTGGTCTAATTACAATATGCACTGCCTCCCTGGCACTGTAAAAGATGACCGACACTAAAGAGATCACGGATCACCTAAACCAATTTAGCTCCTATGTAATCTGAGAGTGGAAGTCTTTTAGGAGAATAGAGGTGTCACCTGGGGAGATGAAGAATTAGCATGGGCATTACGATGGCTGGGAGAACCAGAGTAGAGGTGCTCGCCATAGAGGGCTAAAGTTATTCATACTTACAGTCTCCTGATAATACCTGGCATATGTAAGAAGTAGAGTCATTGTCTTCCTGGAACAGTGGAAGAAGAAGGTGGGGATGAAATTTTAAAATACCTCAACTTTTATTTAATTGTAGGACAGAACGGCATTTACTGTTCAATCTATAAACCTGAGTACAGAAGCAGAAAAGCACAGCATGGAAGAAGAGCCTTTGCTCACAGATATAATCCACATTGTGCATGCATAAATTTCCAGATTCAGCCTCCAGTTAAAAGCTCTAAAGTCCCTCATAGAGTTTGAAGAAACTGAACAGTACTTGAGCAATGATGCAGAGCTTTGGTGTATGTGAGGTTAATAAGTCAGCATCCCGCCCCCTAGCAAAATAGACAATATATAGTACAGAAGAATAGGTGCAGCTTGAGAAATTAAAGCAATATGCTGCAATGGATTGAAATTGGAATTTTGTGCTGGGTCATCTCTTTTAAGTGAGAGCTCATATCTCACAGCTCATGCTTTGCATGTGGAGGGGCTCAGGTTCTATCACTGGTATCTCTAGTAAAGGTATCTCTGGTCATAGTCATCTGCCGGAGACCCTTGATGGCCACCGTCTAGTCCATGGTTAGGCAAACTAAGACCAGGGGCTGGATCCGGCCCAATCGCCTTCTAAATCTGTCCCGTGGACAGTCTAGGAGTCAGCGTGTTTTTACATGAGTAGAATGTGTCCTTTTATTTAAAATGCATCTCCGGGTTATTTGTGGGGCATAGGAATTCATTCATTTTTTTTTCTTTCAAAATATAGTCCGGCCCCCCACAAGGTCTGAGGGGCAATTGAAAAAGTTTGCTGACCCCTGGTAGTCAGAGCAAACCATACTGGACTTGGTGGTTCCATGACCTTATTCAATATAAGTCAGCCTCACATGTTTATATACTTAAACTGAGTTAAGTTGGTTGGGTTTTTCTTTCTGACCTTCTTTAAAATGTCCAAACTCACATAGTGCTACTGATCTTCTATTTCCACAGAAAATGGATTGTAGTACTGATCTATACTGTTTCAAAATGTGGCAGATCAAAATATCTCTGATCATAATTTCATGGTCACAAGCTCATTTCCTATTTCACAGAGCTGTTTGCCCATACTGAGTGTTACGGATCAATGTTCATGAAGGCTGATTACTTCATTCCACCAACAAGCCTTGTGTTGAATATTGGCATCCCAGCAGATCAATAAGTCAAACACTGCATGGAAATAGATTATGTAGCAAGTCTGTGCAATACAGTGCATATGGTCTGCACAATGAATGAAGCCTCTTTCAGGGTCACATGCAGCCTTTAGTAAAGTTGACCTAAACTGAAGTAGGGTCACAATTATATTTGTTTACCACTAGCATATATCTTCTGTATTCTAAGTTAGTCCATTCTGGGTATTGTCTCAGGTTGCAGTTTGTGTATATTTCAGCTGCACTACAGATGAGGCCTGAAAATTCTTCCTCACATTTGAAAAAAACTGTATAAAATGGCTGGAAACATGAGACTTTGATTGGTAGAATGACAAGATGTGAGGGATATGAATTTTGAAGAAATAAGAAAGGAGCTTTTATATTCGTCCAAGCTCCCTCATATAGAATATAAAAACCATTTCCAATTCCTCAGGTCATTTATGTGGACCTATTTATGTGGTCTCTTGGCTCATTCATGTTGATTTCCTGTCCTTCATTTCTCCTGTTGATATTTTCCAGTCCATGTTGATGCATGGCAAGTTGCTGCTATATTTCTTGTACATTTCATGGTTAACTTGTTTCCCTCCAATAAAGATGAGCTGTTTGCAAACAGGTGAATGTTAAATACAAACATAGTAGGACAAAGGACTCAACAACTGCAAAAAGAGATTGGTGAGTAGCAAGAAGGCATTGGTGTCCTCACCATGAACCTTCAAAAAGCACATTGGTTTATGCCAAGTGAATGCAACCTAGATGTTCCAATGTTTTGCGCAAATAAGAACATATCCAAGTCCTAAGACCCGTTGCACTGAAAACACCTATTGCTAGTTGTATAAGTCCCTTTCCATTTATAAAAGCTAAGTCAAGGCGAGGGACAAATCCTAAAAGCGAAAGCTCTCCCTCTCTGGGTGGGCTATCCTTTTCATTTCCTCCCACAATCAGTCAGTTACCATTTGACAAGGGCGTCTACCTGTTGGCTTTAGCAGTGTTGTACTTTTAGCTATACCACTTCCGTTGGAAAATCCTGTTTCCCATATATGTTCGAAAGATCACACAGGATTTGTTCCAAGAAGCCTTGGAACAAATTTCTCAAGACAATCCCACAACGGCGCTAAGCATCTTTAACTCACATCTGTTTTAATCAGGTTTAAGCTTCACTTATGGATTACCTCTATGGAACAAGAAGCAAGGCCAAGGCATTAATGTATGTAAGATGTTGTGTGAGTGTCTTGACTATCACACATTTATGCCAGCTGTGAATGAAACAATTCCAATATGTTTACTTTGCCAATTCTCTCTTTATGGTTAGTTTAGAATGAGTCAGAGAAACAGTTAGACCAGGCATCCCCAAACTGCAGCCCTCCAGATGTTTTGGCCTACAACTCCCATGATCCTTAGCTAACAGGACCAGTGGTCGGAGAAGATGGGGATTGTAGTCCAAAACATCTGGAGGGCCAAAGTTTGGGGATGCCTGAGTTAGATTGTAAATAGTTTAGCTCGAATGTGTTCAGTACTGTATTAATATGCTCTATATTGCAGATTTCCCTTCATCAAAGCTTCAGTTCTATATCTTCTGTTTGTCAACAGTGTTACAGCAGTTATCTTCATATATAAAATGCATGATGATCAAGGGCTTATCTAGAGACATGGAACAATTCCACAACTGTATTGTACAATATTGTACTGTACAACTATTGTATTGTACAACTGTATTGTACAATAATACAACTGTATTATTGTTGGCATGGAGACAATGGAGTGCACCTCTGGAAGTCAAACTGCTGTAGAATCACAGTACTTGCTTTGGCTGGAGAGATTGGTAACTCAGCTATTGCCACCTGTGTTGCTTTTGCTGCATTAGCAGCACCAAATTGACCTCTCTGGGGTGCAAGCCTGGGCAGTGTGCATGGAGGTCCTGGACTGCCCAGACAACAAGTCCCCCTTGGTCTCACTGATGTGGTCCAAAAGAAAGCAGAGCAATACATTTGGCACTGGGTATCAAGTCCAGTCACTGTCTCAAGGCTAAGACTGAAGAGTTCGTGGCAAGTGCCTTTTCAATAAGGGGAATATTCACTTCATGTGGAGTACTCGGTTTCAGTTCCCATGTCAGTCTGCTAAGGATCATTAAGAAGAATGCAAAAGCTGTGTTGCTTAACATAAGTGATGTTAATATGGACATTGCCCAATATGTGTTAATGAAATGCATGCAACCACATTCTTCCCAATACTGAAGAAAGAAAGAAATATAGTGGCTCTGCTCAGTGGGAGAAACAATAGGATTGTCACAACAAATCCTATTACAGCTAGGCAGATATCCACGTGAAGAGCTTCCATAAGAGAAAAATGAATCCCATGTAACAACTGCACATTTGTTGCACTAAAAAATCCCCTCCTTGCTGCAAAGTCACATGCAATTAATCTTTCTTCACTGTCCTGGTCTCTTTCTCTCTGTTACACACATTCTCATAGTCACTTGGAAATCTTAGAAATGTAGGTGTGACCCTTACTAATACATTCCCATATGTGTCTAACACCTTTGCTTAACAGCCACAGACTTCCTCATGCACAGCCCTCCATGGAAGTGTGGATTTATTATCTTATGAGCTCCTACAAAAAGCTGCAAAGCGAAGTGTAAATAACATTCATCACACCAAGTCAATTGGAATGCGGTTGCTGCTGTTGTTAAGGTAGATTGGAACTTAGGGGAAAAGTGAAGGATTTCTAGAATATAATTACCAGACTGGGTTTTTTTAAATGGTGAAGTCTGATATGAGCTCCACGTTGGCAAAAAATGCTCAACTTATACTGTGGTAGTGGTGGGGGTTTTTTGTGTGTGTTTTAAGATAAATAACTAGGAGACCCTCATATATCCCATGAGCTTCTGGTTCTGCTTTTCATCAAAAGTAGTATGCCTTGTGTACCCTGCTTCCTATGCACAGAAATACAAAGCAAACACTACATTTGTTCAATCGCATAATCCAGTTGTGCAGTACAGTTGGGGGGGGCATTCTTATCACATAGAATGTCAGAGGCACAGTAGAAAGACAAAAGATAATGCAGTCAGGAAAGGAAGAAAGGAAGCTTTCAGCTGCTGTTCTTTGAGTCTTTCCTAATTTTCTGCATGGGAAACTGTCAAAGTAATATCCAAGTTGGTATAATATTTGACATTTCCTGGTGTCGTCCCATTGTCTGGAATGTAGTTTATGTGGTTTTCCCTTTTTGAAGCTCTAATGTAATAGTGGCCAGTTTTTCAGACCTGGGCATCAATATGCATTTAGTATGTCAAAGGCTTTGTGTGCTGTTGGCCAAGTATGATCAATATGTAATTGTAAGGAATGAGAATGGTGATTTTGGAGAAAGCTTAGAATGCTTTGAGCGGTGAAGTTGCAGTCTGCAAAGCAGATCAGGCTGATCCAAGCCATTCTCTTTCTGTTACAGGGCTGGGAGGAAATGTTATTTTCTTCCTAACCCAGTAATGTTATGGGGAGCAAAAACACTCTCCCTGCAACTGTCATCCCCATTGCAGCACTGGGCTGGGTGCAGAAGAAACTTCTCCCCCCAGACCAGCAGTGCAATGGGGATCCATATGTTGTGTGCTTGCATGGTGTATGTACGCACACACAAAAGAGTCAGTGAGACCACTGGGCTTGAATGTTGTGGGTGGAAACAGAGGTATCTATGGGCAAAATCTGAAACTTCTCCCCCAGTGCTGCAGCCCCCAACCAATTTGTGGATCCTGTAGTTATGGACTTAAGAAAAACAACTGCAGAAATTTCTTATCACATCTCTCCTGCACTTCATCACATCTATTAATGCTCCAGACAAAACACCTTAACCATCTGGAGACAAAAGATCCAGGTACAGCCAAATATATATTTTTTCTTTTTCTGATGACATGAGATTTGGATCATCACCTTTCCAGGACAAAACTCAATAAAAAACCCGAGTATTTTGTAGCCTGAGATGGGGATAATCTTTTCTCACTTATTTATAAGTGCTTCAGAGCAGGTTACAGGTAGGTAGCCGTGTTGGTCTGGATCGAAGTAAAATAAAAAAATTCCTTCAGTAGCACCTTAAAGACCAACTAAGTTTTTATTTTGGTATGAGCTTTCGTGTGCATGCACACTTCTTCAGATACCTATCTGAAGAAGGTATCTGAAGAAGTGTGCATGCACACGAAAGCTCATACCAAAATAAAAACTTAGTTGGTCTTTAAGGTGCTACTGAAGGAATTTTTTTATTTTGCTTCAGAGCAGTGACTGCCAGCTATGAGGTTAACTGTGAAAGGTATAGTTTATTACAGGATGGGAAAATGTCACAACATTTGGTTCTAATTGAAGCTCAGCTTGGCCCACCCAAAGCTTGGTGGATTTTTTCCTCTCATCATTTGCTCATATAGAATTTACTTTCTTCCTATAACTTGTCATTGTGTGATGATGTACTATTGCATGAACATGACCCCAGTGCAAATGCCAATTTCCGAAAGGAAGTCCAAAACATCTGTGCCCTTGTGGGAAGAGCTTCTGTGCTGTGTGCTTGTAGAAGGGGAAAACATTGTCAATATTTCACCAAGTGTAATGATTTAGACAAAGTACATATCTGGCTTTCTTGGGTTCCATGATCACTGCAGATGGTGACAGCAGTCACGAAATTAAAAGAGGCCTGCTTCTTGGGAGAAAAGCAATGACAAACCTAGACAGCATCTTAAAAAGCAGAGACATCACCTTGCCAACAAAGGTCCGTATAGTTAAAGCTATGGTTTCCCCAGTAGTGATGTATGGAAGTGAGAGCTGGACCATAAAGAAGGCTGATCACCGAAGAATTGATGCTTTTGAACTATGGTGCTGGAGGAGACTCTTGAGAGTCCCATGGACTGCAAGACAATCAAACCTATCCATTCTGAAGGAAATCAGCCCTGAGTGCTCACTGGAAGGACAGATCCTGAAGCTGAGGCTCCAATACTTTGGGCACCTCATGAGAAGAGAAGACTCCCTGGAAAAGACCCTGATGCTGGGAAGATTGAGGGCACAAGGAGAAGGGGATGACAGAGGACGAGATGGTTGGAGAGTGTTCTCGAAGCTACCAACATGAGTTTGACCAAACTGCGGGAGGCAGTGGAAGACAGGAGTGCCTGGCATGCTCTGGTCCAGGGGGTCACAAAGAATCGGACACAACTAAATGACTAAACAACAACATATCTGGCTATTATGGTGTCTTCCTACCATTGTGCTTTGAAAAGCTCTATTATTCAGAGGCCATTTGTTTTATTTATTTAAAAATCTATATTCCAATCCCACTTCCTTGATATATTAATGGCCAAGGTAACTTAAATAAAATTCTTGGGGGTTTTTTAATGCAGGGAACATGCACAAATCTAATACAAGCCAGACCACCACCAGCAACAAAGCAGATATACAAAGACTAGCAAGAATTAAATGCCACCCCAAGCTTCCCCTGTTCAGCTGGCAACAAAAGTGTGTTGAAGAAGTCACCAGAAAGTGCCATGGTATAAAGGTATATAATATAACACATTCACTTTTATTGTAACTCTGAAATCCCATATAGTCACTGATCCACAATTTTAATGTATTTTTTTTAAAAAGGCATCACATATATACAAGTAGGAATGACATACCCAGAGTGCCACAACAGAAAATACTGCCCCCTGGTAGCCATCCACTCAGAATACTCAGGGCCTCAGCTGTCAAGGTTAATGTTATCAAGTACCTGCAGAGGCTCATAGCCCAGTGAGACATCTGAAGGTGGGCCTGTTTAGGGAAGCTTTTAATATCTGAAGGACTATTGTATTTTAATATTTTGTTGGAAGCCACCCAGAGCGGCTGGGGAAACCGCTTATTATTATTATTATTATTATTATTATTATTATTATTATTATTGACAATCCTTGAAGCTCGCTTACCCCGCTTCTCAAGCTTTGTCACAATGATGGTGAGATCTCCATAACAAGTTAACAAGTGACCTGTGCTCTTTCTCATCTACCCTGTACATGCTAACCCTCGAAAACTCTAGATATAGCCCTAGGGTTCCTTGGTGGTTTTCTGAGAAGAGGATGATCAGAGATGGGGAGAGTATCTTACATATGCATGCTTAACAGCAATCCTTTGTACGTTGGTAATATTGCTGCATGTGAGTGGTTTATTTCTGAGCGTTTGGCTGATAGAATGTTTGAGATAGTGAATGATTGTTGGGTTGTGTGGAATGGATAGTGACTGAGATTGGGTGCTCATGTGAATAATGTGTGTTAGGTTGGTTGAATTTTACATTATGCTGCCATCTAATTTTCAATTCTCTGATTTTATTTATTTTGATATTGTTTATACATATGGATATTGTTTATACATTTGTTCTATTATTATGAAAACAATTTCATGTGTTTTTATTGTACTTATATATAGTATGTTTACCTATTGAAAACTGCTTCAAGTTCTTCCAACAGTAAATGATCTATAAATGCAAATAAAAAACAAACCAACAAACCAATAAAGCTGATATTGAAATAAGTGGGCAAATAAGCAATTTTACTTCCTGGATTAATACAGACAGAGTGGAAAATAAATGAAAGCTCACACCTGCCAAAACATCTGTCTCAGCATCTTTAAGAAACGCTCTCTTTAAACCTGGAGAATTGTGGTTCTGGTGAATAGGATCATTTCACAGAATTCAGGAATAAATGAGACTGCTTTGCACAGAACTAGATTTAAGGGGAGGCAGGAGTTAAAAATAAGCCAACACCTCCATTACTTTTTTAAAAGCAGAGGATGTGCTTTATGATTCTATGATTCTATGTCTAATTTTTCCTTTACTAAGCAGGAAGAAGGTAATAGTCAAAAGTTTAAAGATTAGGGACCATCAGCCACTTTAGCATTTCCTGTCCCTAGGATCTGTAATCTCTCATTAATTACTAATGTGCCAGTGTGATGGCTTGGCTAGTGGAACAGCAAAAAGAGGCTGATGAGTGTGCCAAGCTAAAACTGGATTCCTTGAGGAGTTTGAGCCAAGGTTGATGGCTGATGCTATTATTTTATAGCAACTGCATAAGAAAGTGGGGGGAGGGCAGAAACAGAACAACACTGTTTTGCTTATTTTGAAATTTCTCTAGGTTTGGTCCTCTAGGAAGCAGCAGTGCAGCAGTGGCAGATGACTGGTTCACAGGAGTGAGAAGCAAATCTTCAGGACCTAGGAGAGCTCCTATAAAGCACAGGCTTTGCCCTGGCAATAGCCAGAGCTATTGAGTATTAAAGTTAGCCAGCTCACTATCTAAGCCAGGGAGAGGGAACTTTTGGTCCTCCAGTTGCTGTTGGACTCCATCTCCCATCTCCCATAAATCCAGCTGATTGTTGGAGATGATGATATGATGTGGTCCAACAGCACCTGTAGGGCCATAGCTTCTCCATCGCTGAACTAAGTCTTGTCGTTTAACTACAAGCTGTTATTTAAATGAAGACTGGTAGTTCAGAGTCTTATGCTGCAATGTCACTATATGAGTTATGGAAATATTTCCATCTCAGGCCAGGACTTACAGGGTAATGTGGTATTTGAAGGGGTGTGTCTGCTGATAGGAAAAGGGGTGAAGGCTCCATGCACCCCCAAACTGCGGCCCTCCAGATGTTTTGGCCTACAACTCCCATGATCCCTAGCTAACAGGACCAGTGGTCAGGGATGATGGGAATTGTAGTCCAAAACATCTGGAGGGCCGAAGTTTGGGGATGCATGGTCTAGTGATGTGAGGAGTCACCCCAGTCTGAATAATTTGTGGCTTGTTGTTACCAGCACATTATTGCATTGCTTATTGGAATTTGCAGCTCACTTGTTGAGGTATATTCATTGAAGGTATGTTTCATGGTGATATACAGAGAGCATCACAAAGTAGCATCATCCCACTATTGGTTGCACATCTGTGATGTGCAGGCATTAATGGGAGTAAACTGAAAAATGCTAGGTTTTGCTATCAGGATACAGCAATGTCATGCTTGAAGGGGGCTGAAAAACAACTGAAACAAACAGCAATTCTACTGAATTGTGTGAATACAGAGTTCTCTCACACAGAGATGAATTATATAGCAATTAGATATACTGAGGCAGACCAATGTCCTATCTACCTCAGTATTGTCTTCATTGACTGGCAGTGGCTCTACAGCAGGCATCCCCAAACTGCGGGCCTCCAGATGTTTTGGCCTACAACTCCCATGATCCCTAGCTAACAGGACCAGTGGTCGGGGAAGATGGGAATTGTAGTCCAAAACTTCTGGAGGGCTGAAGTTTGGGGATGCCTGCTCTACTGGGTTTTAGAAAGGGAATATTTTGTAGCTTGAGAACCCGGGGTATTTGAAGCAGCACTTGATGGAAGTTTATTAAGTGATTAACTGTACAGACAGAGTGAATAGGAAGAGAGACTAGAGAATAAGGAAATGTAAGACTTCATGCAAGACAGAAATAGTTTGTGGAAGTAATTGTCACAGCATATGGGAATGTCTACAAAGAAGGGTGGTTTTAAAATAGATTAGAATCTAATCATTAGATAAACTGATTAAAAGATCCTCAAGGAATCCAGTTTCAGCTTGGCACACACATCGGCCATTATATGCATGCACACACAAAAGACATTTTAAACAGAATATACTTCTAATTAAATAATGCAGGGGACCATCACCATGTTGACTTTCTTTTGAGTTTCCTGGGGTAATTTCTTGTTCTAGACAGACCACTAGCCTAGAAGGAAGTTTGGTTATTATGCATGATTAGAACAATCTGGTCACTTTCTAATAACAATGGTGCTTTAAAATGAAGAAGTATACAAATGGAAAATATTAACACAGTCTATTTAGTTTTTGTGACAATTTACCCAGCACACTACAGACAATTTCAAAGATTATTTTAACAGTCCAATTCTATACAAGTCTAATCAGAATAAAACCCCTTAGGATTCAATGGGATTTACTCTGGGATATATGTATATAGAACTGCAGTGTTCATGCTTAAAACTAGTGATTTGTTACTCAAGTATCTGCCTAAGTTTAATATTAAGCACAGATATGAGCATGATCATTTCAAGAACGATAACCATGTACAGTAATACTTTTCACTCAGTCCCCTGATTATTATTATTATTATTTTATTCTTGGATTAGTAAGAATTATGGACAAATTTATTGGGTTTGCATTTGAACCTACCTGGTTTGCACTTCCATAACCAATACACGAACCGAACACAGGTGTCCTTCAAAATTTGTGAATTTTGCTATATGCTTGTCTGACCAAAACAATAGGTACAAAAATGCATATATCATGGGAAAAGTGTGCAGGTATACTAGTAAAAGTAATGTACAAAAATCTATTAAAGGGACAATTGCTTGCAAATATGTGCATATTCAGCAAAGCCATTTACAAAATAGGTACAAAAATGAATATGAATTTTCCTATCTACTTTTTTTTTTAATCACAATTTGTGGTGGAAAGTGTCTTAACTTAAGACTGGACAAATGACAGATTGAGAGAAAGTGGAACTGGCAAATCTAGTGCCATGATTAATATGTATTTTTTAAAAAAAGAAAAGAAAAAAAGAAAGGGCAACTTTTAGATAGTTATATTTAAAATGTCCACCAGACAAAAAGAATGAAGTCACCGCACAGCTCCTCTTTTGTTGCAGGCTGGCATCTCCCCTCCCTCTTCCTTATCTGAAGATATTCACTTCTTGTGTAATCTGTGTAAACAGGAATTAATCTCACGGAACATGCCTGGAACAAAGAGAGAGAGAGACACAGACAACACGCAGGCAGAGCTGCCCTTCGTTGGAGAGACTCTAATTAATAGTCTAATTACTTTCTAGCGAAAATGGTGCTCCTTTGGGGGAGGGAGGTGGCAATGAAAAGTAGAAGGTCTTGGATAATATAACAAAAGTAGGGGCAAAAGAGAGAGATTTGGCTTCTGAGGATGTTTGTAATGCATCAGTGTGCCTGGAAATTGCTGCTGATGTAACCAGGAGCTGAACCAAAGACCAGTGCCAGAGGTGGCACATTTATAATGAGACCAAATGAAGAGCCTCATTAGTCTCCCAAACGGGAACAAGCTGCCCATTCCTCCTCTCATTATCTCCCTCCCATCATTACTTGAGTGTGGGGTGGGGAGGAGCGGGAAAGCGAGTGCTATCCTGCTTAGGATGCAAGCTGATCTGCATAGGCCTACTGGGAAATTTTTTTTTAAAGCCCCATCTTTCCCAAACCCAAAATGTTGCAATTTGCAAGAAGACAGGGCATTACTATGGAACGCTTTATCGGGGCAAGGGAGAGGCGCTTTTTCTTCACTATGAAGCAATGACCAATTCTGCTTAGCCATCACTTTTGTTCCACGTTATTTCCAGTACTCCTCAGAAGCCTTTATTCCTTCCATTTTAATACAAAACAGGAACTCGCCACGGGCTTCTGAGCTGTACTGTGGAAATATAAGACACAGCAAAAAAACAAAAAAACACCCATTCTTTAAACATTTGAGGTGTTTGCTCTTTAATTTAGATGGCTGACAAAGCGGAGAGGTGTGGGACAGGCTGCAACATGCAGCAAAGTCACACTCGGTATGTTTTACCAAAACAGAAATGAGGTTTGACCCAGAGTGATTGGAAGGCTGTGTGCATGACCCTTGGATGTGTCAAAGCGAAATAGCACTCAATAAGCAATTGCAAGGATTTTTCCTTCTATGACTATAGACCTTCCCACAGACACACACACACACCCCTCCACTTAGGCAAAACTCAAGCAGACACTCTGAACAGCAATGAACAAATCCCAAAAGAAGCCTTTTCTACAGGACGCTTCCAAATTCAACCGATGAATGACTTCCTAATGAAAGATCAACAAGAAAATAATCACACAGAGACACCTTGGTTAACCATAGCTTAGTGTTGCAAACACTGAGCCAGACCATTGGCCCATCTATTTCAGTATTATTTTCTCAGGCTGTCAGTTACTTTCTAGCATCTCAGGCTTTCTCGTCAGCTGATATTCTGAAGTGTAGAAGATCACTGAGGTTGAATCTAAACCCTTCTGCATGAAAACGTTATGGTTCACATGGCAGACCATAGTACATTATCAAATATGTGACCTACCACTAGGCTATGTCTGTTCCCCAGACATACTTTGTTTTTTTAATCTATAATTGTATATGATGTGTGTGACTACACTATGCAGTTCAGAAACATATTATTATTATTTTTAAGGCAAGGATAATTGCAACATATCCCACCCCACTTCCTCATAGCTGCCAAGTTATCCCTTTTTAAAAGGGATTTTCCCTTATGCTGAATAGGCTTCCTTGCGAGAGAAGGGAAAACTTGGCAGCTATGCACTTCCTTCAAGGCATCTGATTATGGCATTTGGGTTGGATAGCCCTTTAGCAGATTCTGCTACTACAGAGAGGAGGAAACCTAACCTGAGAATTCTTATTTTGCCATTAGGGTTTGACCACAGGCTGTCAGCCAATAGGCTTTAGAATTCAATTAACTGGTAAAGGCAGCTACAATGCATAAAAAGTCAAAAAGAAAACCTGGGTAATGGAAAGCGGAGCTTTCTCCTGTACTCTTGGCAGATGTAATTAAACTAAAAATACCACTTCCTTTGCAGGGTGAGGAAATTGTAATTTAATTGGCAGAAGCTTTGTGACTTCTAGCAATGTCTTGATGATAGCTGAGAGGGCAATTCACATGTTACGCGTAAGACTGCCATGTTATGCAGAGTTAGGAGCATGGCTCATTGAAATCAAAGGGCCTCACTTCTGAGTAAGCATGTTGAGAACTGCCCTGCGATTTTTGTATTTAGCAGCTGACATAAACGGCCCACTCGTGTAAGCAGAATAACACAGGAGGGCATTCAAATATTTTTGCAGCAGCGTCATACCACCCAACCCATTTTATTAGTTTTGGCCCCAATATACATACAGTACCACAGAAAACCAGAGGTTGAGAAACTTTTTCAATACAAGAAAGTGCTGAAGTCACAAAGCAGGGCTAGCTGGTGAAGGGTGTGTCTTGGGCAGAGGTGTGTGGCCTTCAGAGTCCCAAGGACTGTTTACAGAGGCCTGGAGGGTCACAATTTATTCCCTAGGCCTAAGGTTCTCTACAACTTTGGTAAACTATAGTTAGTGGTTTACTGTGAACACAATGATCTGAACCTCTTTATTCCTTATCACTAGTGTGAAGAAGAAATAAACCATGATTCCTGGTTTAGCATTGTGTCTGGACCAGGGATTACGGTTTGTTTGTTTCAAACAACTCATGAACTGGAAGAAATCTTGGCTACACATCATGGTTTGTTTGGAATGATACAAACTACAATATAGTGTGAATATAGCACTAAACCAGAGAACATGGTTTATTTCTTCGGGGCACTGGCAGGAAGGAGCAAAGTGACCCATACTGCCACAGATGTATTCTGTTGTGAACTGCCCAGGGACCTTCAGATGAATACAGATTAAATTAATAATAACAACAATAACAATAACATTCACAGTAAAAATATTAACTATGGTTTACTATGACCTTTGAAAGAGGTCACTGAGTTTAGAAAGTCATTACAAAGCATCCGTAGATTACACAATTTCTTAAGAAGTCAAAAATTGATGGAAAGCACTTTCATAGACATCAGTTAGATATTGGATGTTTATGGTATTCATGAGGATATATAAATTTGCCAGGTTTACAATAATGAAGAAATCAGGAAATACTGTATTTCTTGGCATAACTGTAAGGCTTTTATAAAAGTTCCAAATGATTTTTGCTCACTAACCACAGATATATGATATGAGCTAGAATCTTGTGAATCATAGGACTAAGTAAGTTTTCTCATCTGTGTCTTGAGGTTTGCTACTTCCCCTTACATGCTGATTTAATATGGGTCTTGAACTATTCCTTTGTGATGTGTTTATAGTAATTAGCACACTGGAAATCCTGGTCCAAGACCCAAGATGGCTGAATGTTGGCCTGCTGAGCTGAATTTAATGCATAACACACTTACTTGGTTTGCTCTATCTAGGGCAGGGGTGGTTCTCAAAAAGTTGCTACGACTCCTATCCCTAACTATTGGCAATGCTGTCTGGGCCTAACAACCTTTGAAGGGCCACAGGTGAATCCTTAATTTGTCATCCTACATGTAGCCCAAATCATAGCTGTCAAGTTTTCCCTTTTCTCGTGAGGAATCCTATTCGGCATGAGGGAATTTCCCTTAAAAAAAGGGAGAACTTGACAGCTATGGCCCAAATTCTCCTCACTTCTACCATTATACATGCAAAAGTAGATTTTTCCCCAGTCCATTTTTCCCTGCACAATGAACTATATGTTGTTTTTGTGCTGTTCTTCATGCTCACATTTAGACATCTTCATCGTGCTTTCATTATATGAGTAATCACCATTCTATTTCTTCTGTTAAGCAGATATCCCTTTGTTAAGTAAATAGGTAGATATCCAGGCTATTGAAGGTACATAGGCATTTGTGTGTTCAGACATTTAAACCTCCCCCTTAAATAAATTCACACAGACTCAAATTTTGGTTTGGTTTTTGGCAGAATTTAGGCCACAACTTTATTGATTACAGCAGGTGAGTGGTTGCATAGGCTCTGGTTCAACTAGCTCCCTGCACCCTTGCAGGTAGCATTGACCCAGAGCACCAGCATAGGTCAGCCTAGGGTAAACACCTGGATAGGTGGAAAGCCAGAAACAGGCTATGTCCACCACCCAGATGTCCCTCTGGACTCTGGCACGGGCACAACCTCCTCACAGGGTTGACCAAACCATTGAGTCCCTGGATTCCTTTAACGGAATACCCTTCACATAGGGATGGCAAGAGTGTTCCCCCATCCCTATCACCTAAACCAGAGCCTATCCGCAACCTTACAAGTTGTGACAATTTGCTACGTGGTAGGTGAAACCCAAATGGCACCAGCCAATCAGCCAAGTGGGGAAAATTCCTGCTGTTCCCCTGTCCCAACGACAGATGACACACGACGGCATAGCAAGGTCAAGCGTGCAAGCCCTAAATATAGGGAGAGGTGGGCGGGTGTTCCGATGCACACACCGAAAGAGGAAGCTCTGGATCATGCGCATAGGTATATATGGTATAGGTCCCTTGATCCGTTTAGCCTGCGTCCCATTGGCCTGGTTGAAAACTGCATCAAGGGACCTACCAATAGGGTGTTGTGGCTATCCAATCATACCCACCCACAACACAGGGTTGGGTTGCCAGGTCTCACTGCAACACGTGCCCTCTTTGAGGGAGGACACGATGAATTGAAGTGTCCTGTGAAGACACAATGTCAGAAGATGCAAGGGTGCCTGCTTACCATGTTAAACAAGCACGTGGCCAAGTGGTCTTTTTACTTGTAGCTTAAAAAAAAACAACTCCTCCTGCATAACTACATTCAGGGCCAGCTCTTCATAGACCCCCGGTGGCGCAGTGCACCATGGCGCGGGGCTGGTAAGTGAGGGCGGGGTGGGCGGCGGAGCGATCTCCGCCCCTCAGCACCAGGGCGCGCGATCTGCTCAAGACGGCCCTGACTACATTGTAGTGTAGGGCTCTTCTACCAATGGTTTACACATCAATAGCACTTCCTTCCTTGATAATGTGGACACATACCACTCAGCCAGCCACCCCATTTGTTTAATAGGGTAATCTGACACCCCCTCAGCCACCAGGCCCAAATGGCTGACAAACATCTGCTTCTCTCTGCAACACCTGCAGAAAAAAGCAATGCCTTTTCCACAGAGAGTTGAACACTTACATGAAAGTCACTCCTCCCCCTCCCCATGACTTAATTTCTTAGTTAGCTGGTTCCTCCTCCTCCTCTTCCTCTGAGCAGAGAACAAACCCTGTAAAGATGCCCATTCCAAAGGACGTGCTTCTGCATTGTTTCAGCAGCAGAATACATGAGAAAGGGAGAAGATTGGATGCTGTTTGCTGCCCCTATAACCTGCCCCCTGGGGCAGTTCTGCCCCCCCATCACCTCCCTCAATCTGGGCTTGGAGTGGATAGACATTTATTCATCAATATTTGCTTATCTTTTGGAGTCTTTTAAGGCAGGCTTCTCAGCTCTACTGGCACCAGTGTACTGACAGACCATTGATCAAGTCAGCATCCTTTCAAATGTGTCATCAAGAAAGACAAGAGCATCTGAATGCTATGGGGGGTGGGGGGAGAAACAAACCTATTCCTGGAGGAGGAAAAATATTGCACTGGGTATTATGTACCAATAGGATAAATGGAAGGAACAACAATAGACATGTTGAGTTTGACACCCTGACTGTAAATCATAGTTGCATAGTTTTTGTTGTTGATTTGAAAAAGAATCCACAAAACCTTCTGGTTCAGTTTCACAGCACAGAGCCGAGGAGTTCCCATCAAAATGAACAAAAGACCAATTCCTAGTTGCTGGTGAAAGGACACTAAGAAGGAAGATTTTTAAAAATCCAGGAGTGTGGTTATTTCATTGAATCTTAGAGGCTTAGAGTTGGAACGGATCCCAAGGGTCACATAGTCCAACCCCCTGCAATGCAGGAATCTCAACTAAAGCATCCATGACAGATGACCATCCAACCTCTGTTTAAAAACCTCCAAGGAAGGAGAGTCTACCACCTCTTGTGGAAGTCTGTTCCACTGCTGAATAGCTCTTACTGTCAGAAAAACTTTCTGAATGTTTAGTTGGAATCTCCTTTCTTGCAACTTGAAGCCATTGGTTCAAGTCCTACCCTCCAGAGCAGGAGAAAACAAGCATGCTCCCTCCTCCAAATGACAGCCGTTAAGATATTTGAAGATGGCTATCATATCTCCTCTCAGTCTCCACTTTTCCAGGCATACTCAGCTCCTTCAAGCACTCCACATAAGGCTTAGTTTCCAGACCCTTGATCATCTTGGTTACCCTCCTCTGCACATGCTTCAGCTTGTCAACATCCTTCTTAAATGGTGGTGCCCAGAATTGGACACAGTATTCCAAGTGTGGTCTGACTAAGGCAGAATAGAGTGGTACTATTACTTCCCTTTATCTGGACACTATACGTCTGTTGATGCAGCCTCGAATAGCATTAGGTTTTTTTTGCTGCTGCATCACAGTGTTGACACATGTTAAGCTTGTGGTCCACCAAGACCCCTAGATCCTTTTCACTTGTACTACTAGTAAGAAAGGTGTCCCCCATCCTGTATTTGTGCAGCTGGTTCTTTTTGCCGAAGTGCAGGACCTTACATTTGTCCCTGTTGAAATTCATTTTGTTAGCTTGTGCCCAGTTCTCCAATCTGTCAAGGACATTTTGAATTCTGATTCTATCTTCTGCGGCATTAGCTACCCCTCCCAGTTTGGGGTCATCTGCAAATTTGATGAGCATCCCCTCTATTCCTTCTTCCAAGTCATTTGGAACAACGGGCCCTGGACAGAACCCTGTGGCACCCCACTTGTCACTTTTTTCCCAGGATGACAAGGAACCATTAGTGAGTATTCTTTGGGTTTGGTCAGTCAACCAGCTACAAATCCACCTAACAGTTACCTCGTTGAACCTACATTTTACCAGCTTCCTCCTGAGAATATCATGGGAGACTTTGTCAATACACTATGTCCACCGCATTTCCCTGATCCCTCAAGTTTGTAATTCCATCAAAAAAGGAAATCAGATTGGTCTGGCATGACTTTCTTTTTTAAAGGAACCCATGCTGGGTCTTAGTAATCACAGCATCCTTTTCTAAATGTTCACAGATCGATTGTTGAATTATTTGTTCTAGGACCTTCCCAGGAATAAATGACAAGCTCACCGGTTGATAGTTACCTGGGTCTTCCTTTTCCTCCTTTTTGAAGACGGGAACAACATTTGCCCGCCTCAGTAGGGACCTCACCTGTTCTCCAAGAATTCTAAAAAATAATAATAGACAAAGGTTCTGAAATTACACCTGCAAGCTTCTTTAGTACTCTTGGGTGCAGCTCATCAGGCCCTGGAGATTTGAATTCATTTAAAGTAGCTAGGTGTTCCCCTACCACCTCTTTTCCTATCTTGGGCTTTAGCTCCCTCCTTCCATCATTTATTCTGTTATCACCAGGTTGGGCATCACTTTCCTTTTGGGTGAATACAGAGGCAAAGTAGGTACTGGGTAGCTCCTCCTTTTCTCTGTCACCCAATAGCATTTTTCCATGTTCCCCAGGCAGAGGACCTACCACTTGTTTGTTCTTCCTCTTACTTCAGACATAGCTGAATAAACCTTTTTATTATTTTTAACCTCTCTTACAAGACTGAGCTCATTCTGAGCTTTAGCCAGCTTGACTTTCCCCCTGCAACTCTTGCCTACTCGTGTATATTCCTCTTTTGTGATTTCCCCTTTCTTCCATTTCTTATACATGTGCTTCTTAACTCTCAGCTCATCTGTAAGCTCCTTATGCAGCCACAGCTGTTTCCTTATTAGATGCTTCCCACTTTTTTTTCTTGTTGGTATTGTCTGTTTTTGGGCCTTCAATATTTCTCCTTTTAGAAACTCCCATCCTTCTTGGGCTCCCTTCTCATTGAGTATTTCTGACCATGCAATCACAACCAGTAGCTCCTTCAGCTTTTCAAAATTAGCCTTCTCAAAGTTCAGAGTGTGTGTCTGACTACACTCAGCTTTCCATTGCTTCTGTATCCTGAAACCCAGGAGAGCATGATCATTTTCTCCCAAGTTTCTGAGCACTTCCACTTCATCAATCAGTTCTTGTTCTTCCCTATTGGTGAGGACCAGGTCCAAGATAGATGATCCCCTTGTTGGTTCTTCCACCTTCTGGGAAATGAAATTGGCAGTGGGGCAATGGAGGGATTTGTCAGACCTTACACTCTTGGTAGAGTTTGAATCCCAACAGATATTGGGGAAGTTGAAGTCCCCATGATTACTATTTCTCTCCTTTTTGAATGTTTGGTAATCTGCTCTAGTAAGGCATCATCCAAGTCTTCAGTCTGGCTTGGCAGTCTATAGCAGACACTCACTGTAAGGTCAACCTTTTCCCAAAGCAATCTATTATATTACATATGAAGAAATAGAGCAATTCTTCAGCCTTCACAAACAGCCGAAAGCAGCAGGTAGAGCATTGTTAGAGAAAAGGTTTGTGGAGTTCATTAGAGAGAATTCTCTTTGTACATAAAAAGCCCCTTGGACCGCTTTCTTGGCTGAAAAACCGATTACCCATTTTTGCACAAAGTATATTTCTCTCAATGGCATCAATCTCTGTCAACCCTTTTATACATCTGAAAAGTATTCCGTAAGCCATCAAGCAATGACATAGGTTAAAGGGCTGAGCTATACAGAGGTATTGGGATGGAAAGATTGTGTAAACACTGCACTGAGCAGTGTATTCTTAAAGGGGTGCCCAAGAACCCCTCACTTCAAAAGAGTTCAATCTCATAAGATAGCAACTAGGCTCATTATGCTGCTGAGTTGTAAACCTATATTCTGATAAGTGAAAAGTCTCCCTAAGAAGTGATCAGCAGTCCAAATTTAGCAAATTCAAAACACACAACCAAAGGGATATGACTACAAGGTGATCTTGGAAGGCTTTTTTAATGGCTGCTTGTCTGGTGTTATCGTTAGAAGTCACTGCTATAAAATAATAATTCCCAAATAATACCTAATTTGTATGTATATGCCTATTACGTCTCCAATCATGCTATCCAAACTGGTACACCAGTGATTTATATTGTATCTATTAACTCACCTGGTGCCAATGATCTCAGTCAATGAGCGCAGTTCTACACAAGTGTGGGGTGTGAGTGATCATGTCTATTAGGGTTGATAATGTGCTCTGAAGCCGCTGTGAGAACTTCAAATCCTCTATTGTGGTACTTCAAAGTGCAGCATTTTCCTTTGTAAACGTTGCTCTTTAAACTTGAAGGCCCTGTGGTGCTCCTTAAAACTAAAACTAAAATAAAAATGGCACCTGGGTTATTTGAGAAAGAACTTTCGGACAGCCCAGGGCTGCTCTTTGAGCCTGTATCCCTTCTCTTCCTTTCTGAGCTACTTTTGCCTGATGCCCGACTCTCCTGCTGCCTGCTGCCCCATCCCCAGACAGTCCAGATCATTCTGGACCATCTAACCTGACCCATAGCAATCTGTGGCTGTCTGAACCCAACTCAACTGATGCCCCAATCTCTTCAGATAGGCCTGATTTGTGTGTCGGCTGAATGCAGTGCATAGCCCTGTCGGAACAGCATCATACATAGAGCTGTCCGACTTTTTTGTTCTGGAAATTCCCAGACTGTTTGGATGA
This sequence comes from Zootoca vivipara, assembly GCF_965207765.1. Classification (NCBI taxonomy): domain Eukaryota; kingdom Metazoa; phylum Chordata; class Lepidosauria; order Squamata; family Lacertidae; genus Zootoca; species Zootoca vivipara. The sequence continues at coordinate 66,144,659 of NC_142587.1, read as the reverse complement.
ATAAGGTTCCAGCATTTCAACTTGTTATTGAGCACATTCTCCCCACGTCATCGCTAACCTCTCCAGCCTTTCCCTCTTTTGCCAGCATTCCTTTTTGGACAGAGTTCATATAGCACATAACCTAGTGAAAGCCTTTTAATGCTAGTCAACTCCAATCTAGAAATAAAATCCAGGCATCTCATTTTTCAGCAATACATAACATTAACCCCGTGGCTATGAGTCATTTATTTAGCTGCAACCCTGAAAGCAACCCAGTCTTAGGCCAATTTTTTTATTATTAAAAAAACAACAACACCAAATAGCCAAGTTCAGTAAAGGCAGAGGGGCAAGGCACACAACCCCCCCCCAAAAAAAAACCCCTGCTGGCTATTTTTATCATGTAATTTATTTATCCAGTTAAGCTCATCACAGATGAAGTATTTGATAAGGGTAAAGAGGTTGTTGTTGAACACTTGACTGAGGCACAAAGAGGGCAAACGATTTGCTCAAGGTCATTCCGTGAGTCATAAGCTCCGCCAGGATTATGATCAGTGGTAGATCTCTTAAACAATCAATAGGGCAGAGGCAGCTGCCTTATGTTTATATCAGACTCTGTCTCTATATAGCTCACCACTGTCTACTCCAAGGCAGTCAACATGGTGCCCTCTGAATGGTGTCGGACCTCACCCCTCCTTGGCAGTGTGGCCAGAGGTCAGGGATGATGGGAGTTGTAGTCTGTCAGCATCTGGAAAGCCTCATGATGACTACCCTGGTCTACTCTGACAGCAGTTCTCCAAACTCTCAGGCAGATGGTTTTCACATCAGCAGCTACTTGATCCTTTAAATAAAAAATGTGGAGATAACAGGGATTTGAATACATATTCCAGAAATGAGTCCAATGAGGTTCAATGGTTTAAAGCAGTGGTTCCTAATTAGCTAAGTACTGAAAACCTCCTCTTTTCCAAAGGCCAAGATGTGCTCCCCCTAGTTTTGAAAACTAGATATTTCTATGGTAGTTTTTGTTATGTGATTGGTGCCACAGATCCCCTGGGTGGGTTATCTGGACTCCTAGTTGGGAATCACTGGATTAAAGAATAAGAAAAATCCATGGAAGATGGGTTTGTCTTACCCTACTAGCCACAATGGTTACACTTGACCTCCACTGTCAGAGGTTGGGTGCCTCTGAATACCAGTTGCTCAGAATCATAGATGGGTAGAGTGTTGTTGTGTTTATGTCCTGCTTGTGGGCTTCCCACAGGCATCCGGTTGGCCACTGTGGGAACAAGATGCGGGACTAGATGGGCCATCGGCCTGATTCAGCAGGCTCTTCTTATGTACTTATGCTATGGCAAAGACTGAAAGAAGACCATAGCCCCCATCCAATCATATATAGCAACCACAACAGACAGCATGTACTACTTAGCTATGCTTTTTCTTCCAAGGCCTGCCTTAATCTGACAAGCCAACCGAAAAGACACCTTTCTACAACATGGATTAAATGATGGCTGGACTATAGCACCTTCATATCTTTAACATGAAATTGTTGAAGCCATAAGTTTTCACCTAAAGTGACAAATGTCATTTCTTTCCATAAGTCTAGCTACTTAGTCTGCTGCAGCAAAAACAGCAAGAAATTTTTGTGGCGCCTTAAAAGACTAACAAGTTTGTTATAGCACATAAACTTTTGTGGAGCAGAGGCCACTTCATTGGATGTACAATGTATTCTCCTCAGTTGGCAGGTGGGTTGTAGGAAGAGAAAAAGCAACGTTAGCAGTGAGGTCAGAAGGAAACGAATGGTGAGAATAATACAGGTGGTGATAATTGTGTTAAAGCTTAAATGTATGCAAAATAGTTACAGTGACCATTCACAAAGCAGTGTTGATAATAACACAAACATCCTAACACTGGCAAACTAATTAACACCATTAGTTTGGTTTTCATATATACTTCACGGAAGCACCTGAACAGAACAGAACAAAAGTCTTCTGTTGAGTTTGTATCAGGCAAATTGGGTATGAATGGAGGGGATGCAAATCAGTGTTTTTCACGCATAATACCTCAGGTTCAGTCACTAGCCTTGTCAGGTAAAGGTAAAGGCCCCTGACCATCAGGTTCAGTCGTGTCCGACTCTGGGGTTGCGGCACTCATCTCGCTCTATAGGCCGAGGGAGCCGGCGTTTGTCTGCAGACAGCTTCCAGGTCATGTGGCCAGCATGACAAAGCTGCTTCTGGTGAACCAGAGCAGTGCACGGAAACACCGTTTACCTTCCCGCCGGAGCGGTCCCTATTTATCTACTTGCATTTTGACGTGCTTTCGAACTGCTAGGTGGGCAGAAACTGGGACCGAGCAACGGAAGCTCACCCCGTTGCAGGGATTCGAACCGCCGACCTTCTGATCAGCGAGCCCTAGACTCTGTGGTTTAACCCACAGCGTCACCTGGGTCCCGTAGCCTTGTCAGGTAGTGATAGACAAATCTGTCAATTTTAGTTCTCCAAGTTTCTCATTGTTCTCATCTTCACTTCACATTTCTGCAGCAATTCTTGATTTAAAAAATATTGTGAAAATTATTCAACATTGCAGTGAAAAATTCTTTTAATAAACATGTTTTTGTATGTGGTTTCGACTAATGTACAGCTTTTGGGAAGCAGTTTTCCTTAATATAATGCCTTTTGGTATGTGTCCCCCCACTATTATGTATTTATATTATTATTCTTTATTTATACTAATATTTATGCACACTTTAACCTAGTATATGCAAAAGGAATATTGCACATGTCATATATTATTTGACAAGCCTTTAACCCAACCTTCACCAACCTGGTGCCCACCAGCTGGCTGGGGCCTAGTGGGAGATGTAGTCCAGATGTAGCTTGGAGGGCACCAGGTTAGCAAACGCTGCTTTATCTAATACAAGCAAACTGGAGGCTGGAACATTCCTTCTGTCAATCTGCTACTCATTTCTTCTTGTGGTGTTACGACTTCACTGGACACAGACTCCCAAATGATATGCCAAGATTCCTAAACTCTGTCAGTTTCTGTCTGAATATTCATGATAATAATGTTATGGTACAGTTTTGAAGTATGAACACAGTCTGTCTGTCAGATAACCACAACCGCGGATCTTTCCAAGAAGGCATACAGAGGTACCTCGGGTTAAGAACTTAATTTGTTCTGGAGGTCTGTTCTTAACCTGAAACTGTTTTTAACCTGAGGTACCACTTTAGCTAATGAGGCCTCCCGCCACCACCGCCCATAGCTGTCAACCCTCCCATTTTTGGCAGGAAACCCCCAAATTTAAATCCATTTCCCTCTGCAACCCTGGATTGGAAAATAAGGGATCAGCAGTGGCACGGCACCGGAAGTCACTTCTGCGCATATCTGGACATGCACAGAAACGACTTCCTGTGCCAGCTCTGCCCTATTTCTGGTGCCCAGACATGGGCAGAGCGACTTCCGGTGCCGCGCCACTGCTGATCCCTTATTTTCCAATCTGGAAGTTGACAGCTATGCCACCGCCGCACAATTTCTGTTCTCATCCTGAAGCAAAGTTCTTAACCCAAGGTACTATTTCTGGGTTAGCAGAGTCTGTAACCTGAAGCATCTGTAACCTGAAGCGTCTGTAACCTGAGGTGCCACTATATTAAGAACCATGAAGCCCCAGCAGCCTTGACTCCATTTGCACTGATGTTGCATGCAGTTATTATTTTGCTCAGAAATGTTAGTGTCTAATCTAATGTCTTCTATAATTATGATGTTACCACTTAGCTCTTCTTTCCCCTTAGGTAGAAACACTCTTTATGACAATTTGTAATAGTTTTGTGGTTCAATTGTCCCTTCCCTCCTATCTTTCCTATGATGAATAGGAATAAGAGAGCACATGTGCACTTGCAACCAGACAACACTGATAAACTGCTAACTTGGAAATCATGCACTCGGAACTCATAAGAACACAAGAAAAGTCCTTCAGGAGCAAGCCAAATGCTTATCTAGTCCAGCGTCCGGTTCTCACAGCGGTGGAGTCAGATGCTACACGAAGGCCACCGACAGGTTATGAGTAAGAGGCAGGGAATATCTACATTGTAAGCCCCTCTCACACGTTACAGCCACTGATCGTTTCTCACTCGCTGCCTTCTGAGTACCCTATAAGAGGTCCCTGTTTATTCCATAGCTCTGTTAAAATGGTATAGCACATTGATGACAGTTGGACAACACAAAGGCATGATGTAAAGGCCCATGAAGCTGGTTTCACTTCCCCACTGTTTAATGCACCACTCACACAGAAGGTTGGAGGACATATTTCTGGATAGGAAGTAGTCAGAGCTTCCAAAAACTATTAAAATTTCATTTGTTGGGAGGGGAGGGGCGTACGAAACACAGGAGATTAAGTTCCATTTTAAGTCCTGACCTTTCGTATTTAGTCATTCTTCCCGTTTAATTTAGGTTCATGAAGTACATATTTCATATGGCTCTGGTTATTATTACATACTCCTTATTTTATTAATGCTAGTTATGCACGTATAACAGAGGATATCACTTTCTTTACTGCTGTGTGAAATAGCATCCTGTATCAGTCAGGAAGTACATAAGCAGTGAAGTATTCTATATGGGGACTAAAAAGCAGGATATCAAAAAGATGTTGTTTTTTTAAAAAAATTCCTGGCAGAGGAAGGCAAACAATTTGGCAAAGGATGACTTTCTTCTTAAAAGAAGCATCATGCTCACTGCAAAGGACCTCAGATTCGATCACCATCCTGCTCATTTGGATGTCTTTTGTAGACTCACCTCCGAGCAGAGGTCGGTGCCTTTGAAAACTTTTATTTTGTGCCAGCGCTTTTGTTAGTGCTTATGATCCTCCTTTCCAAGTGCTTTTGCTTCTAACAAGTTCCCAAATCAATGTTTTCATTACTTGGTTTATTTTTCCCTTGGACTTCTAGCATTACTTATTAAGACTGCAATCCATAAACTGCTTCCTATGGAGCAGCTGTTGAAGTTTAGATGGAACTGTTAGGGAACAAATAGATTCAGGATCCCAACTAGGAAAGAACAATGCCAAAATAGCATCTGGGCAATTTTTTTTTTAAAAAAAGCATATAAAAGTGTAGGAAAATAGATGCCCAAGTGAGTTTATTTCTTATTTTCCATTCTTACACATACTATTAGAATGAGCAATGCTAAAACCATGCATGTAAAGCTTTTTTTATTTATACATGTGTAGGTATACACATTTGTTTATTTATTTTTCCAGCTCCCAACATTCTTCAATAATTAGGCATAATTGACACATGCACACTCTGGCTTTTATCCAGCCAAACTCCTACTGAAATCGATAGGGCTTAAGTTAGCTATGATTGCCTTGCATCATTGATTTTAATGGGACTTAACAAATGAATAGTTGTGATTCTGTCCTTCGCTTATGCACACAGGGCAGAACAGGATTGCTTCCAAACTTCCTTGTAGAAGCAGAACACAGGATTCCATTCATAAGTTTTAAAAAATACCCCAGTGTAAAAATATCCTCGTGCAACTTATGCCTGCTAGACTCATAGACATTGTTTGTGTAAACTATTGCCTCTCAAGGGGTGGCCAGATCTAGAGATGAAAACTTAGGCTGCATACAGAAAGCACACACAGAATCTTTGGAACTATAGTTCACAGAGCTAACATTTCCAGGACCCTTAACAAAACTACAGTTCCCAGGATTATTGGAGTATGTGCTTTAAATGTATGGCCATGGTGAACTGCCAGGAGCCTACTCGAATCTAGGGTGGTTTCTGTCTCACTTTTCTAACATGCTTGAAGCAAAGGCTCAAATTGCCCATGGAACGTGATGATGTCATTGCTCTGCAGTGATGCCAATACTCTACTCATTAAGGAAATATCTGTCTAGGGGGTCAGAAATCCAATGGAAATTTAAATGAACTTCTAGCTTGTACATTTATCTGTGCATTTAGGTTAGATCACACAGGTGATTCTTGGTATTTGCTGCTGCAAAACCAAGCTGTTGGAAATATATCCTCATGGAATTCTAAGATAAGAATCTCATCTGCTGTTTATAGCCTCCAGGTGTTGGCTATGAAAGCTCAATCATTGTTAATAACAATAACTAATACCTCACCACTATAATCAAGCTTGTAACAGAAGCAGCTTTTGGATTCCCCAGTACAGTATCATCATCTGAATAAGCACATACATAGTTTCTGTTTAACAAAATCAGTGATGAAGGGTTATGTGACATCTAAGATGATGGCCCTATTAACTGGATTCAGAGACAAACAAAAACAAGCTGAAACCATTTTAAAACATCCCATTGAAGCTTTGATCTCCTGTTGAAGAAATAATTTCTTAGAGCTATTTTGGCTGTGTGTGTGTGTGTGTGTGAGAGAGAGAGAGAGAGAGAGAATAAATGGTGAGAATTGCCTTACTGCAATCTGTTCACACCTGAGGTCTTAACACATTCTAGAGCCCTAAAAACTGTTTTCTCATTTTCAACTCTTAGAGCACTTTGCAGTCCCAGTGATGAGTCAATTAAGGGTCAGACTATATATATATATATATATATATATATATATATATATATATATGGGACCCAGGTGGCGCTGTGGTTAAACCACTGAGCCTAGGGCTTGCTGATCAGAAGGTCGGCAGTTCGAATCCCTGTGACGGGGTGAGCTCCCGTTCCTCAGTCCCAGCTCCTGCCAACCTAGCAGTTCAAAAGCACGTTAAAATGCAAGTAGATAAATAGGAACCGCTACAGCGGGAAGGTAAACGGTGTTTCCGTGTGCTGCTCTGGTTTGCCAGAAGCAGCTTTGTCATGCTGGCCACATGACCTGGAAGCTATATGCCGGCTCCCTCGGCCAATAATGCGAGATGAACGCGCAACCCCAGAGTCGGTCACGACTGGACCTGATGGTCAGGGGTCCCTTTACCATATATATATATATATATATATATATATATATATATATATATATATAATCAAGTAAATCGCTAACTGCAATAATCAATTATTGCAGGACTCGAAGTGATCCATTTTAAATCCACTTTTAAATCTTGGAGGAGGGAGCAAAATGTTCTCAAGGATTGTTCAACTCTTGAAGGCATGGAAACATAAAAAGTAAGAAAGAAAAACTCCTAGATTCTATGGGCATGCTTGATCAATTCACTTCCATCCCTAGTACTTTCCCTTCTCTGTTCTGTTTTAATCAATTGCCTCTCTTTTCTGAATGGTTTCATAAGGTACTGGCATTTCTCCTAGTTAGTGCCCTCCCATTGCTCCAGCTTCACTTGTCACAATAATTTGGCACTCCAAAAGGGACAAATTCTCTTGTAAGGAATACCTGAACCCTCGGATTTCCCAATCCAGTGATCTCCCATGCTTGACCACCCAGAGCGGCAAAATAGTCATGCAGCAGTCTCTGGTCTTGTCCCAGAACTACAATATTTGGTCCAGCCTCAAGCTTGGCAACTGAAGACTGTCAACCCATAGAATAATAATAGTCCAACCCCTCTGCAATGCAGGATTCACAACTAAAGATTCCCAGATAGATGACTACCCAGCCTCTGCTTAAAAATATCCAATGAAGGAGAGTCCCAAGTTTAATACAAGTAATTTCAGCTCAGTGTGTTTCACTGCTGCATGTTAGAGCTTCATTCTGTGCTGCCTGTGTTGCCCAGCAAGAACTAACCTTTGTAAAGTGAGCTCAGTCACAGACATGTTTAAGTTGCTCCCATTAGGGCTGTATCTTTATACAAGCTGTAGGATTGTATTCTACTGCAAATCTTGGTGGGTATGCCATAAATTTACTGAAGGCAGAGTAGTCCCACAGCTATTAGTCTAGCTTCCTAAAAAAAAAGTGGTTTCAAAATTATATCCCGGCAGAATATAATCTGAAAAAAAAGTATTATCAATACAGATATATTCTCTGAAAAGACAAAAAAAGTCCTTAAAAATGATAAAAAGTAATGAGACACAGGCTTAGCTGCCTTGCTGAAACATATTGGCTACTAACAAGCAACAATCTGTTCTTTCCTTCCAATATTATCTGCCTTCTTTAATGACAATCATGAAGGTATGCCCAAGTAGGCACTAAATAAGCTTATGACACTGCTGTTGAATGCTGAATTTTTCCATTCATCATCTAACACCTCTGGAAAAGATTGGTTTCAATGCCTTACAAAATGACTGTTATGGTAATTTCCTCAGTTTTCCCATGTGTAGAAAAAGTTATTATAATATTGCTGTCCTAGAGGACTAAGGATTTGCTAATAATAATAGCCCCAATAAAACTTGTATTTGCTCAGAGGCAACACATGGTATCATTACAGAGGATGTATGGATTAACATTTAGTTGCTAAAGTGCGAGCATCACGCACAGAGGAATATATTGTTGCTTTTTGTTAAAGGGGGGCAAAAGGAGGTTCATAATAAAATTAACAGCAAAAGGCTAATGAATGGTTTTTCTAGCTCATTTGTGTGCAGTTCTTTGTCTTCTAAAATGAGTGTTACTGGGATTCAAGTTTAGCTGAAACACATTTCTTAAAGCTGCAAGAGCTGAGCCGAAATTATCTCTACCCCAATTTGGCATCCCATTTATGGGAGGCGAAATTGGAGGCTATTTTGGCTACTTTGGGAAGGAGTTTCAGGTGGGGGGCTGACTTAACACTGTCTCATAGCTACAGCTGCTCATTGCCTGGATTTCTGCCATTTTCCTTACCTAATGCCCAAACAAGTGCCACTACTGTCCCCTATTTTGCAGGAAAGATCGTAGTGCATATTGGAAATTTAAATGTCTACAAGGAATGTGGATTAAAATGCTCGGCCCCCCTGGCGCAACAAATCCACTTTTTAACCAAAATTGCCCTTTTGCAGTAAGGAAAGTGATGGGGAGATGCACTAGAAAGTGTGAGATGAATGAAGCATTAATGGAAAGGCATATATAACCATCAATCACAGAAGCAAATCAGGGCGAATGCAGGATGACTGCTCATTGTCCTCTAGAATGAATACTCAATAAAGTCTGGACATAGCTTAACCTCCATATATGCTTTGTGCAAGCAAATCAGGATAAATAATAAACAGGTCATGTAGGGGAGCCCTACATCTTCAAAAGCTTGGGACAGGGAGAGAAAACTAGTTATTATCACTCCAGAATGACTTAATTTGTATTTGTGTACCAGAAAAGTGAATGTTTCTATGGGATTTTTCCCCCCTATTTTTATTCATTTAGCATTTAATTTATGTGCTTAAAAGAGTTTCCCTTCTATATTATTTACTTGTTATACTTTTCTGGCCATATTATTACATGAATGGATGAAACTAAGGATGGGAACTATTCTGGTAAAGTGTCCCATCCTAGGTGCACATTTTGAAGTACCACCGAAGCAGCACATTGCCAATCGTTTTGCTTATTATTGCAATACTTGTACCACCATGGGTACTGTTATTTGGATTTTTGGCCCCCTGAACCCTTGGGCTTGCCCTGTTCTGCTCACTCGCGTCTTGCACTTAAGGAGTGATTGTCATGTTCTGAGCTGAGGAGATTTTTTTTTTAAATGAATCCCAACGTTGAAACCAGGAGCACAGTTAGCTAGTTGTGCTGCAGCAGGGGAGCGCCTCTCAATTTGGCAGCCAGAGTCCTCTTTCTAGCATTGCCGCTTCCCTTCGTGACGCGCGGCAGATCTGAGGGTGGTTATAATATAACGGTGGTGTTTACCTCATTCTGTGGCAGCAAGTTCGGCTGTGGGATGTGTAAAGATGTCTTTCTTCCATGCCACTTATGTCATACCTGTGAATGTTCCTAATCCATTGCTCTATTCACACTGTCTTTAGGTCAGCTCTTGAAAAATTGAGATATCTGGCAGCTGTCTCACTTGAAAGTGGGAGCCTCAGCTTACCTTTGGCCTCTCCTTATAGTGTCTGGACAAACAGAGGCTCTGGCAGACGAAAAACACACAGAGAGAGCGGCAACATCTGAATGCTGTTTCCTGTCTATTGTCCCCCATGTTACTCTTGGCATGAGTTGCTTTAACCTTCACCTGGTTCTTTAAAGGCATTGCTTTATGAGGATTATTAAGAGTTAGTCTTAGTAGTTTCAAACAGCTACTGAACTACACCTTTTGTATGCACACAGGTTCATATGAGCTCAGCATTTCCTCAAGGCCACAATAATTGCTGGTTTGACTGATTGGCATTCTGTTATATAGCCGATGGCACTTAAGACTTCATTTCTTGTTGCAAGTCCCCCTTCTAAAAAAAATGACAACTCCCCAAATTGCATACAAAATAGGACACAAAGCCATAAAACATGATTGGCAGATGCATGACAAAATGCAACTGTCCATGGCACTTTTAACAAAAAGTCAGCCGTTGGGGTCGATAGAAGTCTACTACAACTCTGAGCTGTAGGAGCTTCCTCTGGTCCCTTTTCACTTACTTTACTGTCAAAAGCAGCTGAATGATCCTATTTCCCTCACACACCCCTTCATTTGATCATCTATCACAGTGGTGGCCAACCTTGGCCCTCCAGCTGTTTTGGGACTACAATTCCCATCATCCCTGACCACTGGTCCTGTTAGGTAGGGGTGATGGGAGTTGTAGTCCCAAAACAGCTGGAGGGCCAAGTTTGACCACCTGCCTTTCCAAGTTTGGCCACTGATCTATCAAGTACCAGAGTATTCATTTGTTCCTGTGATATGCAATGCAGTAAAACACTTCAGAATTAGTTGTGATGAGAACTTCACAATGCATGATGCTGCCACCCATCCCACAAACAATACACATGTGGAATTTAAAAACAAAAATCTCCCAGGGATCTATCTATCCATTCAGACAATTATATTTTGGAAATAGATGAACAGTGTGCTATATGGAAGAAGAAAAAGCCTAATTTTCTGTTTACTGCAGTTCTTGTACAGGTTAATGCGAATCATCTGATGTCCTTTAACAGAACTGAATGATAGTGAGCAAAAATAATATCGAGGGGTGGGAGACATCTGTTAAAGTGCAAGATTTTAAAATCCACCTGCTTAGCAGAAGTACAAGTCATTTTGTTTTACAGTGTATTTCCAAAGTGTTTGTAAGATCCATTATGAAAACCAGACCTCAACCACGCTGCCTATATAAAGAGAATTAGCCAAGGACCTGTTGCCTTGGTTCTGCCATTCAAGTGATTTGGCTTTCTATAACTGATTTGCTTGACTCCAAGATAGGATCTCCATCATTCACATTGCATTTCATGCTTTTCGCATTGTAAAAAAGGTAAAGGAACACTGACAGTTAAGTCCAGTCACGAACGACTCTGGGGTTGTGGCGCTCATCTCACTTTACTGGCCGAGGGAGCCAACGTTTGTCTGCAGACAGTTTTTCTAGGTCATGTGGCCAGCATGACTAAGCAGTTTCTGGTGAAACCAGAGCAGCTCATGGAAACACCGTTTACCTTCCCGCCTCAGCAGTACCTATTTATCTACTTGCACTGGCATGCTTTCGAACTGCTAGATTGGCAGGAGCTGGGACCAAGCAACAGGAGCTCACCCCATCGCAGGGATTCAAACTGCCGACCTTCTGATCGGTAAGCCCAAGGCTCAGTGGCTTAGACCACAGCGCCACCCGCGTTGAATTGAATACAGTTTCACATTTTATGAGGCTTAATTCCGCACTGGTAGAATAATTTTATTTTTAGTTAGACAATTTATAAACCGTTAGTTCAAAAAACCCACACCCTCTCCTGGTGATGTAAAAGTTAAATTATATAGAAAGCATGACTAAAACCCATGGGTCGATTAAAAACAAATACATGTAAAACCTACATTAAAACAAAGACAAGCTCGAGAAAATGTTTCAAACAAATATAACAAAACCATGTGTCTGGTTAGGCCTGCCAAAACATAGAAATTTTTATCTGGTGTCTAAAACAGACTAGTAAAAGTACCTGCTTAATGCGAATGGGCAGGGCATTCCAAAGCACAGGTGCTGCCATACTAAAGAAATGACTCCTTGCAAATGTGGAATGGACTTGTTAAAGTTCAAGTACAAAGTGAGCTAAGGCAATCTGTTAAGCAAACTAGTTACAAACTCTGAAGGCTTTATAAATCAGCAGTAATGCCTTGAACAAATAAGCAGGCAGTGCAGATCTCCGAGCATAGGTGTGATATGTTGGCAGATCCTGCGAGCGCACGCGCGCGGGGGGGGGGGGGAATTGCAGCCACCCATTCGAATTTTACCAGAGCATTACACAGTTGTGAACTGCATGTACACACACACCTTCCATTCATGCCTCACATTACTCAGGGCAAAGATGACATCAAAGATATGTGCTTGTTTGATTTGTTGGCCCAAGGAACATTTGCAACAGTTCCATAACTGCCACAAAGGTCTTGAAGTCCTGAACTAGCTCAATAGCAGTCTTTGGTTAAAATCACCCAGTAAGTGCTATACAACCCAAGCAACGGGAAAAAATTGCCTTAGAATACAGGGTGACCCAAAAGTAGGCAGGTATACAATTGAATCAATGTGGCAGTTAAATTTCAGGCTGGCAGTTGGAAAGATTAGTGGAGTCAGATAAAAGGATTGTTTTTCTTTCCTGATATTGTGAATGATGACAACGAACTTGAGTCAAGAACAAAGAAAGTGGATTTTAAAGCAGCCACCCTGTATATACAGAAACTTTATAGTTTCCTTAGATGTAAAATTGAGATCAATCCAGCAACAAATGTTTCAGGTATATTGGACTTCTCAGCATCTTTGGTAGAAGGTACTGGGTAATGCAGATTGATGCTTGTCTCCAGCTCAGATGAAACAAGGTGAGCTAGTACAGTGGTACCTTGGTTTATGAACTTAATCCATTCCGGAAGTTTGTTCTTAAACCAAAACCGTTCTTAATTCAAGGCGTGCTTTCCCTAATGAGGCCTCCTGCCGCCGGTGCCCTACCACCGGTGCCCTACCGGTGCCCTACCACCATTCGGCTTCCGTTCTTAGACCAAGGTAAAATTCTCAAACCAAGACACTATTTCCGGTTTTGTGGAGTTTGTAAACCAAATCGTTCTTAAACCGGACTGTTCTTAAACCGAAGTACCACTGTATTAGGATAAGGGTAGCAGTCATACCAGCAGGAGAGAAATGGACCCTTTGGGTAAGCTGGGCATCAGGTTGAGCTGAGTCTCTGGGGTTGTGAGGCATGGTTGGCTTAAGAGCAGGGGTGTAGGGAATAATAATAAATAACAACAATTCAATATTTATACCCTGCCCCTATGACTGGGTTACCCCAGCCACTCTGGTGACTTTTACCTCCTATAGCCTTGCACTTTCTACAGTATTCGGTGTACAGAACACATTGGACCTCTCAGCATGACACAAAACTAAAGTCACCAGCCTGAAAATACATTATTCATTTAAATTACAAGTCAGGTCAAAACTTTGAACCAAATATTCATCAAGGGGAAATGCTGCACCTGGCTGGCAGCCCTCCCTGTCCAAATCTGAAAGCATTCGGTTTATGATACCTTTGGCTGTGTCTTTTTCAACTCCAGGTTTAGCTGATGTGCCAGTCAGGTGTGAGAAGAAGCTCATTATCCTTAGGGATGGCGGGGGGGGGGGGGAATGGCTCAGTTCACATTTTAATGCATGTCTACCCAATTTGCATTTTCCAAAAGGAATAGCTTTAGAGCAGTGTCGCACCACTTTAAACATTAAAGATGCTGAGAGTTGTTAGGAGACCCCCTATTTCCCCCACAGAGCTACAATTTCCTCAGCTCCCAGAATTCCTTGGAGGAAGCCATGACTGTTTAAAGTGGTATCATAGCACTTTAAATGTATGGTGTGTACATGGCCTGGGCCCCACCACCTCTGCTTTTCTTCTCAACCTTTCTACCCTTTACCTTTTCTACCCACTCCCTGCTGCTTTGCTTCTCGATAGCACATGAATAATTTCACAAGAGACATCTTTATTAGAAGAATCAAGGTAGGTCTTATCAGGAGTCCTGCTGTCTGGATATTATCTGTGACTGCTAGCAACCAGAGTAGAAAGTAAAAACTAAGCAAAAGCAACTGCCTTGCCCCTTTGTGACCACATCAAAAGAACTATGCAGTTCAGTAAATCCCCAATTGCCAACAACAGATACTCCCTATGATATCATCGGCTGCCTCCTCTCCCCAGGAGAAGTGACAGAACTATAAGTTTATACCTGCCTATGTGCTTTGCACATCAACTGCTTTGAGGGTCACATCTCACAAATCACCAGTGTGAGCTCACTTTAGCTTTTGTTCTAATGACTTGATATCTTGAAACTCTTTAATGCACACATCAGAGATGTGAGAATTAATGCCTCTTACGGGCAAGGTATGACACATATGGATGTCACCCAAGGCAATGGCTTTCTTTCTTTTGGAAGTTTTCCAGTGCATTCTTAAGAATTTGTATACTCTTGAGGGTTGCCAGCTTTCCTTTCCTTTCCTTTTTAACTGACCCCTGTGATCTTTTAGCAGTTTGATCTGGGGACATTAAAAAGCAATAAATGCTTCTTCCCATGATGTAAAAAGAAACATGTGCCAATTTCTGCCAGTCAAATTGCTGCTAGAAGCATAGGAGAAGGCAAGGCCAGCTGTCATTTTGTTTCAGGTCAGTTGGCAACCCTGCCACTCCAATATGTAATAAGACCCAGCCTGACCCAAACTTGACAATCTGTAGAAGTGGGTTTCTTGGACAAGCAAAAAGCTTTCCCAAATGCTTATTTCAATGGCTCTGGCCTTGGTACGCATTAGGAATGAAGCCTATCTAAAACTTTACACTCTGGGGACACTCTTACTCTTCCATTAGGATTTGTTCAAGTATAATTATGTACGCTTTCATATCCTTGTTTTTGAGAACTTATGTGGAAACGTAAGAAACACATTTTCAAGAAGAGAAATGAAAATGGGAGGCAGAGATCCATGTGAGATATACCTGGCTCCTTCCATGGCCTTATAGACCTCACATATTTTCGGTGTTATATATGAAGCAAAAGGCACTTCTAGAAACACAGTGGAATACAGCACAAGTTCAGCACTCATTTCTATGTTATTGGTTCCAGAAAAAATCTGTTTACGAGTAACATGTAAATGAGCACTAAAGTTGTGCTAGATATACCAGTAAACATCGAGAAAATGGAATAAACTGCCATGTGAATGGAGTTTCTGTCTACTTTTAATTGATGGTTGGAGGAGGAGCTTTGTGGAACCCGTGCAAAATGTCCCCATATAGCGGAATCCATATTTAACAGACCTGCCCCAGGGCATGTGGTTCTTGCACATGGCATGTTAAAAAAAGAAGAAGTAAAGGACTCCTGGACGGTTAAGTCCAGTCAAAGGCAACTATGGGGTTGTGGTGCTCATATCACTTTCAGGCCAAGTGAGCCGG
Organism: Zootoca vivipara; assembly: GCF_965207765.1. Taxonomy (NCBI): domain Eukaryota; kingdom Metazoa; phylum Chordata; class Lepidosauria; order Squamata; family Lacertidae; genus Zootoca; species Zootoca vivipara. The sequence continues at coordinate 66,129,291 of NC_142587.1, read as the reverse complement.
TGTTTGTCCACAGACAGCTTTCTGGGTCATGTGGCCAGCATGACTAAACCGCTTCTGGTGCAACAGAACACCGTGACAGAAACCAGAGCACACGGAAATGCCATTTACCTTCCCACCACAGCGGTACCTATTCATCTTGCACTGCTAGGTTGGCAGGAGCTGGGAGCAACGGGAGCTCACCCCGTCGTGGGGATTTGAACCACCGACCTTCCGATCGGCAAACCCAAGAGGCCCAGTGGTTTAGGCCACATGTCAGAGACATTGCCCGCAGACAGGAATTGGCAGCGGGGGAGAAAGAGGCAGAGGGAAAACAAAAGGCTGCCTGTCACTTCTCAAAGCAACACTGAGATGCAGGAGCAGGAGGCAGGATTAGGGGGGGTTGGATTCAACTCCAGAGGAGGAGGAATTGGCTGCACCTGAGTCTCCCAGAAGTAGGAGGCGGAGCAAGTGAAGACCAGCTGGAAGTGGGGGCAGGCTCAGCATATATCTGGCCTTGGAAGGGGCCGGAGGCCAGTCAAGTCAACTGACTCTGATAGTGAAGAATGAGCTTTGGGAGGCTCTGTTTGCTGTAAGCCTGTAATTGCCAAATAAAGCTAAAGGAGTTAAACTGCCTGCTTGCTGTGTCGTGAGTGAGAGATGTGCTAAACCTAACACCACAGCGCCACCCACGTCCTTATGGCATGGGAGCTATTGTAGCAGATCTCCCTTTTTTGCACTGTTACTGTAGGGTAGGAGCAGCGCCGGTGCTAGGGCTTTTTGTGCCCTAGGCTAAATCACCTTCTGGCGCCTCCCCCCGGCACATGCTTCATGACGCTCTCATTTTGGCTCACGTGCCTCCCGCCTATGGAGGAGACGCTGTGAGCTCTTCAGCGGCCACTGCAGCGAGCGAGCGTTGGAGTTGGCAGCAACAGCGCACATAGCTGAAGGTCCCTCATTGCAGCCGCTGAGGAGCGCACAGCATCCCCTCCATAGGCGGGAGGGCACTGAGCTCTCATTTTGTTGCTCCCGGTGCGGGCGGCAGCGCGGCCGGGCGGCGGGCAGGCTCGCCAGTGTCCCCTCCATTTTAGGGGCGGAGCCGAGCAGCCGCCCGCCAGGCTCCGGCGATGCGCGTGGAGGCGCCGGGAGTTGGCGGGCAGGCGGTAGGCGACGGGCAGGCTCAACAGCGCCCCCTCCATTTTGGCGCCCTAGGCCATGGCCTAGTTTGCCTAAATGGAGGCGCCGACCCTGGGTAGGAGTACCAGGTCACCCAAGAGAGGAATCCATGACCTCGAACAAATTCCTTCCTGCACCAGCATTACCCTAGTTTCCAGGAGGGCTTTACACTTTTATTAAAAGTAGCCTCACTCCTCCCATGTCACCTTAAAGCAGCACAAGCTTAAGACCCTTTGCAGAGGATCCCACAGCGCTGAGGTAAGATCAGAAAATAGTCATGATCTAATAAAAATAAAAAATGACATTTTACAGTATTAAAGGCTATGAGATTCCCAGTGCCAGCTCTGTGCCTATGCTATTTACAAAAGTGTTCTTCTGACATCCAGAAATTAAAGTGGGTGAAATCTTTCCTACATGATGCTGCTATTATCAGAAGCCTGCACCTGTTGAATTTCTGACCTTCATGTGATGTTTTAAAAGCTCAGATTTATGAAAAGTTTTTTGGGGGGAAGGTGGCAACTTAATTTCAGGATAATGCTTTTGTGCCTTTAATCTTCACTTATAATAATGATGTTTTATGATGGCAGAAATGGGGTTAATTGGCATCTTGTAATTCCCCTCTCTTACAGTACATATGGTCTCTCAAAATCAAAGTGCAGGGACGTCATGAAGTTTGGAAAACGATAAAACCACAAGTCATTTTTAACTAATTCCTTCATGCCCATGTTACTGATTTTTACAAGGTATAGCTTAAAAACACATGTGGTTTCATTTAAGCATGTGTTGGAGCTTCTAGGTATTTTTTTTAAAAAACAGTACCAAGAGGTCAAGGTTCAAAGTATATTAGTACTAAAGTATTTTAGCTCCTTTTTGTTGCTCAGTATTCAGGTCAATTGCATGGCATTTTGCGGAGAGTAACACCTAAATGCTAAATGGGAGTTGGACATTAATATGGTTAAATGCCTAATTTGCTGAACATGAAAGTTGGCAGAGGGATGGGGAAGACCTGAATTGTGCTTTACAGACACTCTTGGGGTATGTCTCAAAGCCATGTGCATACCAGCACTTCTGGTTCTATGAATTTTTATTTTACCCTGCTAGGTTTTTAAATGCTATCTCCTGCCATCATGTTGCTTTTATCTTTCTTGTAGAATTTGTTTCACCATTCATAACTTGTTGGCCACAGTATAGCCACATAGTCCGCAAAGTGACATGTAAAGAGACTAAATAAAAAAATATATACCAAAGGTGAGCTATGCTAAAGAAATGGAAGGGCTTATAGGTAGGAGCATACCTCCAGTGCCTCACATTCAGTTGTATGGGATGAATCAACAAGATGGTTTTTGAGGAGTAAAATGTGCCTCATCTGAGGACTTAGTCACAGTAGACCTGCTGGTCACCACCTGAGCACAGTCGTACCTTGGTTCTCGATCAGAATGCGTTCCAGGAGTCCGTTCGACTCCCGGAAGCATTTAAAAACCAAGGTGTGGCTTCCAATTCGCTGCAGGAGCATCCTGCCGCCTATTGGAAGCCGCAGAAGCCACACGAGACGTTCGGCTTCCAAAAATCATTCAAAAACTGAAACACTCACTTCCAGGTTTCGATCATTCGGGAGTCGATTTGTTCGGGAGCCAAGGCATTTGAGATCCAAGGTACAACTGTACACACTTTTTATTTATGATGACTTCAAAGCAGTCCTATATGGCTTTACATTTTTTAAAAAAACACCCGAAGAGATTTGCAAAAACAATATGCAACAATAATACTCTAAATTTTTCATCCATAATTTGCACTATATCCATAATTTGCACTACATTAGGGTAAAGATGCCAAAATGTATAAAAAGCCCCTGACCCCATTTCCCATTGGACACCTTAAATTGTCTGCTTTTCTATCACTCAATCCAGCTCATGGAAATATCAGACGAAAAAGCCCTGCTGGATCAAACCGAAGGCCCTTTTAGTCCAGGATCCTGTTCTCATAGTGGCCAATTAGATACCTATGGGAAGCCCACCAACAGAACCTGAGTGAAACAGCACTACCCCCACTTGTGCTCCCCAACAACTGCTATTCAGAAGCATGCTGGATGTAGAACATAGGCATGATAATTAGCAGATACTGATAGTCTTATTGTCCATGAATTTATCTTATCCTCTATTAATGTCCTCCAAATTGATGGCCATTGATACATCTTGTGGCAGCAAATTTCATAGCTTTAACTATGCAATGTGAATAACCAGTGTGTGTGTGTGTGTGTGTGTGTGTGTGTGTGTGTATGTTTTGGTACTGGGACATCTCATGAAGTGTGCCTATTTTAGTAGCCAGGGAAGTTCAAATAGGGTATTATTGTAGAATTATTATAAGGGCATTTAGATTTATTTACAGAAATTACTTTTGGAATATACACCTGAACACTTTTGCAAAAGGCACAGGGTAGAAATTGCTACCCGTGTGGAATATGGCAACTTGCCTCTTTCCATTACCTGAAATTTGCAAGAAAAGGAAAATATAGCAGGCTGGTTTAAGAATCAGTTGTGTGAAATTGTGCAATTATATTATATTCCCTCCTGGCTATGATGTTTCTCATTGCCTTACAGCTTGCACAGTAGTTCACCCAAATGAGCCTTTACATTAAGCTTATTCTCATCTCTGTTGTTACAAATCAGAAATAATTGCAATGAATTCAAAAGTGTGGATGTATTTAACGAAATGTTCAAATATTGGAATAAGAATGACTTGCACACAGCTCTTCGTGATATTTATTCCTGTGCTCTGCGTACCTGATGTATCCGGAGAAGATGGAATTAAACCGACGGTGAAGTAGACTATTAGCAGGGCTGGGGGCAGGGAGAGAAGTGGAATGCCCCTGATAAACACATGCCCTTGTTCATTTCTAATAATTCCAGCCGCTGATGAATTCTATTGCCTGGGGATTTGGCTATGTAAATCCATCTGCCTAAAGCTTCACAGATATTTTTTATGAGAGCAGACCACATCTTTTGTGTTGCCAGACGCAATAGTCACTAGGTCTTGTGACCTTACTCTATAGAGATTGGGGTTTTTAAAAAATGAAATGGGACACACACACAAAATGCACAGTGGGATATAAATGAGACCCTGGACACTGTTAAAGCAATCGGGAAGCCTATAAGAATAACAATACCTTTTAATATATATATATATTTTAAAACCAGCCAATGGGGATGAAATGAGGGTGGGTGATGAAGATGAATAGATTAAGCGTGGGTACCGACAGCAAAGGAATGAGTGTTCCGAATGATGTTTGCATTTGTTCAACAAAGAGCCAGGGGTGCGGGCCTAGCAGAAGGTTGCCAGGAATCAAAGCAGAAAGTCGAGGAAGGTCAAAGCAGTTTACTGGTGGATTGCTCAAAGGATTACAGAGCAATAGGAGTCCCCGGGAAGTTCTCCGGTGCAATCCCCACTGAGACGTAAGGAAGTTACACAAGCTTTCATTCATTAAATGGGGCTTGCTCCGGAGACGCATGCATCCATCTCATCATAACCCATACCAACTGAGCGGCTATTCGTAAGCATGTGCTTTTCTTCATTTGGAATGCAATATATAGAATAAATAGCTCACAGATTTCTTTTAATTGTTTTCGCAGTTCTTCTACCTGTCTGAAATATTGTGGGGGTTTTTAAGAAGACTAGATTCAGGTTCTCAAACTCGTCATGTTAATTAAAGGTAGACAATTTCTACCCCATCTTTGAACAACAAGGTTTCCCAGGTAGATTACAAGAATTTAAAAAGATAATACAGCATACAAAAGAAAAAAAGAATCACAACAGTAAAATGCAGCTAGTAGCAGATATTTATTACCGTTACCTAAACGTGCCTAAAATTAGCTTGGCATTATTTATCTATTTAGCTATCTATGATATTTATTGTAAAGCAAAGAAGTACTCTGTGGTACTCTCACAGTGATGAAGGTAACTTATTTGCTAATTAAAACACACACACACACACACACACACACACACACACACAAAGCCCCCTCTTCATTAATACTGATATGAGGGCAGGGCAGTACATAACAAATAACAGAGCAACAAAATCAATAAAACAAGCAGCGGAGCTATCAAAATACAGTAAGGAGCAGCTTGAAATGAGGCTGCACTTTAAATTTTAACATTGTATTTTAATCTGTATTTTAATTAATTGTTTTTATGTTTTATTGTAATTCTGTTGGTGTCAGCCACCCTGAGCCCGGTTTTTGACTGGGGAGGGCGGGGTATAAATAAAAATTTATTATTATTATTATTATTAAAAACAGCAAAGATGGGTAAAACAGTAACCCAATAAAAAACACTTGGCTGAGCGATGGTGAATGTCGCATGATTATGGAATGAGCAAAAAAGCTGCCTACTTACATACGGAAAATAATGACACCATACTTATTTAATGTACAACATTGAAGAAAAAACACAACAACTAGAGCGCTGGCATTGACCTGCCTCCAGTCAGTTTAATGCGAGACGACATCAAGCAGCTCAGAGGGCCAGGCTATAAATGAGCCATTGACATAATATATTATTTTGGATAAGCTGTGTTTTCAGTAACATGGTTTTGTTATTGTAAAGATTTGTGTGGTATGTATGTTTATACATGATTTTATGCAGCATTGTATTAGCATCAAATTGAGAGAGGTCTAGAAATAAATAATAAAGGAACAGTCTATATTCAAAGAGAGATCATGCATGAAAATGATCACAGGTTTGGGTGTATTATCACTGGAAACCAACAATTAGATGAGAAGAAATGATCATCGTGGGATCTACTTCCTGGTAATGGTCTTTAGATTGGGAGCAGATGAAAGAAATATTGCTTTTGATTTCCAACAGTACTGGTTTTTTTCTGATACATTTTTATTAGAGGATCGACCATTCAGGGTAACACTTGCTTTTGCACAAAATACTGGTTTATAAAGAAATAGTTTTCTCCACTTTAATGTCAGGAAACTTAGAGAAATGCTCCATTCAAACCACCAGTGCACTGAGAATTGTTTAGAAATCCTCTTCATAGCTGTCAAGTTCTCCCTTTTTTTTAAGGGAAATTCCCTTATGCTGAATAGGATTCCTCGCAAGAAAAAGGAAAACTTGACAGCTATGATCCTCTTTAAACAGTGTGATGGTACCAACTTTCCTTTAAAAGACCAAAACCAAAAATCCTATTTATAGCAACGTTTGCAGAAGTGATGCTGATATTTACCTTGTCACGCTCAGTCATCAGTGCAAATATCTGTACGGTGCCTCATTCCTATTTTGTCTTGCATGATTTATGATGTTACTGCAACAGCAATATTAGAGCTTTAAATACCACAACAATATTTAGGATGAAAATAGACACTAATCATGCTTTGAAAAGGTTGAACACTGTGATTCATGGGACTCGCTGAAAATAGCAATTTGTATTCTCAAACACTCGCATTTGGAATCCTTGTCTCATTAATTGCCAACATTAAGCTTGGTAACATTAGTAAAAGTCAATCGGAGTGACTGGCATTATACAGAAACAGAACACATCGCAAACTGGAAAGCATTTCAGCGCTCGGATCGAACATGTAGTAGAGATCATTGAAATAATTTTTCTTTTAGCATGCAGTTCATTATTTATCTGATAAGGTGACAAAGACTCCAGTGCCCACAGTCCAAAACAGTTATGTGTGTTTAAGCCCATTAATATCTAGCATAATTAATTCTGTCTTGATACATTTTTCATCTTAATTGTTTTCCTGGTGAATATGATAAAAATAAGCCTAGAAAGAAAAACTCAGTTATTAATTTACCTGTTTTATTAAAACTCTCGAGCCCTCTTAAATCTCTTGGCTTCCACACAGCAAGAATCCCATTTTCTTAGTGTCAAGAGGCACTGACCTGCTGCCATCTTTGTGGTGGGCTTTCCTCTATGCTGTCCACATGGTGAACAGGGAAGGAGAAAATTAGGCTCTTTGACTGGCATTGTAGTAGCCCTTTGCCAACCCCTGAGCTTGGCTGGTCACAGCCAGTCATGGGTTCTGCCTGATTGTCAGGAGTGGGGCCAGGGAGTGGACCAGAAGGAAACCTTCCTCCCTACCACACACTTGCACTCTATAATTCGGGGCCTGGGGCCACAGATTTCAGCAGTGTTGTTGCTAACATCCCCATTTACCCTTCCTAAGGCAAGAATATTCTTGCTATGGACTGTGGTTCAGAAGGTTTTTCTCTCACCGCCACAATTGGCTGAAGGCTATATAACAGGCATCCCCAAACTGTGGCCCTCCAGATGTTTTGGCCTACAACTCCCATGATCCCTAGCTAACAGGACCAGTGGTTGGGGAAGATGGGAATTGTAGTCCAAAACATCTGGAGGGCCGAAGTTTGGGGATGCCTGCTATATAAGGTTCCTTACTTATATGACAATTGTGTGGCAATTTAAATGGAAGTAGTAGTGGTATTGGCAGGATCCACAGTCCAATAGATGACCTGAATGGCCTGCCGATGCTATCCAAGACCCCTTGTTCTGTTTAATCTTTCTTGATTAGCCAGTAATTTTAATGATTATTTTATATTGGTTTTATTATGTTTTCTGTTTCTATATATGGTTGTACACCACTGTGATATTTTATATGAGTTTGCGGTATATAAATATATTTTATAACTAAAATAAATACATTCATTTTGTTTGCGGCTTTAAATGTGTTGTATGGTGTAATGCTTATAATTAGTCAGCAGGTGGTGCTACAGTTGCTGACTGGTTAATTACTGCAACAGTTTCTTTGAACAAATGTGAAGTCTCCCTCTGAAAATCAGCCAACCCATCATTCATTTTCTATAGCAGAGGGGCAGAAACCAGTGGCACTGTCAGGGTAGGACTTTGAGCCCCATAAGCAGGGCTGGCAGTAGGACAGACTTTCCACATTTTGAAGTAAATGAAGTACAATGCATATTGTGAACTACGGTGTGTGTGTTCTGTAAGAACGTTCCGTCCAGAATGTGAAATTTCATAACCACACCACTTGCAGAAACCATTCATTTGTGGGTAGGGGACATGCAAGAAAATAGCCACAGAGGAAGTCTCAGGAGATCAACAGTGAGAAAACCTTCAGGAAAGATAATTACTTCAGAAACATTCTGAAAAGTATTTTAATGCATTCAAAGGCTCAAAGAACTATGTGGGATAGAGATAAGGGAATCGTGTGCCTGCAGATCTTTGTTTGGGCTCACTTTAAGTCCGGAGTTATTTATAATTATATTTGGACTACTTTACCTACCTACGTAGCTATTGCTGAAGTTGCCGCCCAACTAGCTAAAAAGGATTTTGAAAACTATACCTTAAATTAACTTACCTGCTAGATGACATTATGGGTCTTTCTTATTCATGCTTGTTGATAGAAGCAGCTTGCTGGGTGGGGTGGAGCTACTCTGCTAGCTTCCCAGAAGATGGGTCGCTGTTGATTACCGGGAGGAGGAAAAGTGAGGCAACAAGGATGTTGGCACAGTGCATTGACAGATACATTCCTGCTGCTGCTTTTGCACCGCACCAACCTGCTCATCGCCTCACCCCTCTCCCTCTCAGTAAACAACAGTGACCCAGCTGCCAGGGAGTTAGCACTGCTGTTCTGCCCCACTCATTGAGCTCAATGGGGTTCAATCCCCACCAAGGAGGACTAGGAAATATCCCCTGCCTGAAACCTTGGAGATCCACTACTGTTAGAAGCAGGAGACAGGAGCAGGTCAGCAATAAATCACACTCTTTATTACAGGCAGCTCTTTATTCAAGGAAACAAGGTCAACCTAGGAGGCCATGCTTAGTGAGCACAGCAACTCACCCCAGTAGACCTTGCCCCTATGAGGTACCCGCCTTCGCACAATTGCCTAAATCTCCTCCTCCCTCAGGTCCTTATCAAAAAATCTTGGGACTTCTTTGCCATGTCCTCTTCATACCTCTTCTTGTTCTCAGAGACCGGGGGAGGGGGGCAGGGAGCTGGTCACAGCAGGAGGGGGAGATGCCCTGGCTTCTTCACCAGCCTAATTCTTCTCTACCTCTTGGCTCCCCTCCTCTCCAGGCTCCGCTTCTGCCTCTGCTTCTAGACTGCTCTCTGCTATAGCCTCTTCCTGCTCACTAAACTCTATTACCTCCACAACTTCTAACACTCCCAGTCTTCTCCCTCTGACCATTCATCATCATCCCACCACCAATCCCATGGCTCTGAGCCTTCTTCCCCTGGGGGTTCCCCAGCTGGTTCCTCCCACCATTCCTCTGTGTCCAGCTAGTCCATAACAGCTACCACCCAGTGCAGATGATATCAGTGATGACTTCGCTGCCTTCACCCATTGTATGGCACTAACGCCAACAGCCACTCACCTTATCCCAGCGCTCCTGAATTTGTCTCTGGAAGGGCTGTGGTTTGGTGGTGGCAGATCTGCTGTCCATATAGAAGGTATTGCAGTGTGTGAAATTATGGTTAGAAATCGGGACAGAGGCACTACCATTATAATCATCCCCTCTGCTCAACAGTTGTGGAGGGGAGACAGACAGCAGTCCTGTTGAGGGGGATGAGGCTCCACAACCAGAGGATTGAGAGTGAGGCTCTGCACTCTGCAAGATCAGAGGGGAATGAGACTCTGCAGCTAGATTTCCTAACTTGCTGAGCATGGCCAGCAGCATCGGAGGAAGAAGGCAAAGGGAGGCAGAGTCAGGGTGCCTGCTCCTGTGAACCAACTGCCTGTTCTATGGACATTTCAATTTTAACAGCAATAGTGAATTGGTGAGAAAGGCATATGGAACGGAAGCGCAAAACTCCCACAACTTTCTGTGTAAAGGAAGCTGCAAACAGATTATTTCTGTAATCATAAAATACGGAAACGAGAGTTCAAAATGCACTATATTCCATTAGTTTACCGCAAGTGGCTTTTACATCATGGGAAAGCTCAAACTCAATACACAAAATAACAGGGAATCATCAGCCAAATGGAATAAACTGTCGTGTGAATGCAGCCTTGGTCAGTTTATAGAATGCTTGCAAGCAAATTGGTTCTTCCCAATAAATATAAACAATTAAACACAAACAGGGTCATATCTTTATGGACTGATATACAAAACAGGAACCTCTGTAAATCTCGTTATGTTACATTATGTTAAATTAACATGGCAAAAAGGGCAGAGGCAAGGAAGTGTGGTCTATGAATTAATTTCTAAAGTGTAGAAAATGCCATTTAAGGATTATAACACAAACCTTTCTTTCATGGCTTATGAGCCTGTCAGTATGGAATAGGACCATAATATGTTTGTCAAAATATCATGCTTTGGTCCCTGGTTAGGGCCAACATGCCCTTGAGAACAGTCAAATTCCACACGCACGCGCACACACAGCCGATTAATTTTTTTTATATACCTGCTCTTTATCGCAGCCAATTTCTCCCATTTCAGACATTTCAAAAATAGTTTCCATGCTGTCAGAAAGATAACAAATCCTTTCATTTTTAGTAATTTCCCCCTTCAAAGTTAAATATAACAGAGTAGGCTTTTCTGCCCACATCCCTGCTGGTTGTAACAGTTTCGCAGCACTGTTGCTTAGCAGCTCAACAATGCTTAACTCGTATGTCCCATTCTGGGGACTACTTAGGATTAAATAAAGAGTCATTTACACCACCCGCTTCGTTAATGAAATCCCTGGTCACGTGGGGTCCCTGTGGCATACAGTAGAGTCTTTCAGAGAATCCTGATGCCCATCCAGCAGTGGGCAGCAGGGCAGCAGAGGCAGTGCAACATTGCACACCAGTTGCTGTCACTTACCAAGTGGAAAGGTGCAAGGGAGTTCAGTGTGGCGCAGGCATGCTGGCAAGAGTATCAGTCACCATGCCGAGCTTCTCACCCCTCCTTCTCTTGCTACACAGCAGCAACACTCAGTATTGGGAGGCTAAGTGCCCTGCTGACTGCTGCTGTACCAGTCTTTCCCCTGTGCAAGGAAAACCAACTTAAATGGGCATCGGAGCCCATTTAGCACGGGAATTCAACTGGCAACAAAACTGTCCAGGATCAGCCAACTCAATGTTCTCCAGATGTTGCTGCTCTACATCTCTCACCAGCCCAAGCCAGCTTGGTCAATGATTGGGGATGCGGGGAGTTGTAGTCCAACAATATCTGGAAAACACCACAATGGCCACCCCTGGAATAGCTCATTAAGTGCCACCACCACCAACTTGAATTCAAAGCAGTAGGACTCTCTAGAGCAGCCATAGGCAACCTTGGCTTTCCAGATGTTTTGGAACTACAACTCCCATGATCCCTAGCCAACAGGGCCAGTGGTCAGGGATCATGGGTGTTATAGTTCCAAAACATCTGGAGAGCCGAGGTTGCCTATGACTGCTCTAGAGGCTTGGCTAAGAGGCCAACAGTAGGCATGTGGGGTTAGATGCTTTAGGCTATTGGCAAACAGCTGGATTTATCAACAACAGATAAGGAACATGATATTGTAGGTAATTCAAATAAACAAGGAAAGTGAATTCTCAATTTGACACTTGCCATTACTGCTCACAGAACTGGTGTCTCTTACATGCTGCAAATGATCCCCTTTTGACAGCAGTAGAGCCTGGAATCATCCGTCTCTCTGGGTCAGGCTCTGTCAACCTTGTGCAGACCAGATACTGGCAGGACTTTATGGCAATTGTAGTCCAGAGCATCTGGGAAGCACAAGGCTGGTGAAGGCTGCTCTAGCCCTAGGAGCTAAAAGTTAGATTCAGGCAAACCTACCTCATTTTCACTTTCTGAAACAATGTGTGCAGCGCCGGCCCTAAGGCAAGGCTGGGTGGCATAATGCGCCAGGGCGCCGGGCTACCAGGGGGTGCCGTGCTGCACCCGCCAGACAGCTGCGCTGGGAAACGGGGGGCAGAGGGATCTTCACACCACAGCACCACGGCGCCAGATATGCTTAAGACGGCCCTGAATGTGTGAATGCGCACACAGCAATCCTATGAAATTTGAACTCTGAATTTTGCCGTGAAGTTAAAGGGTACCTAAAAAGGCATATATTTGTGATGCTAACATACAAAAAAGAAAAAAAAAGCATTGCATACATTACAGTAGGGGAAACTGCTTTGCAGAAATGTGTCAATTAGGAGAAATTACTTAATTTACCTATCCAGTTCTCAAAGTGATTTAACAATCTATCCCTTTTCCCAAAGAACTCTAGTAATTGTAGCTCTGTGGGGGCAGGGGGCACGATAGTGGTCTCCTAACAGCTCCCAGAACTCTTTAAAAAGATATGGTTCTCAATATGCTTTTGGGGGGAGCCATGACTGTTTCAAGTGATATGATGATGTTCGAAATGCATAGCACAGATAGGGCTATACCATCTGCCTCCTGATCTTTTCAACTGGAGAGTCAACCTTGGATCTTCTGTGACAAAACCAGTCACTCTACTATTGAGCTAAGTCTAGTCATGAACTAATAGATTTTCCCCATTTTTTGCAAACTATCTATGGCAGCCAATTTAAATTCCAACATGCATCACTTTGCGCTCACCTCATCTCATCGCTCTGAAATTTATTCCCTTTTCATGTATTTGACCATTCTTCAGATGCATTATCAGAAAAGAATAGTGGCTCAGGTGTGGACATCTTTCCAGCATCTTCAAGGGTGAAGATTGATGGAAAGATGGGTAGCTATATTCATTTTCATTATGGATTACAATCACAGGAGTTGGTTACAGGTAGGTAGCCGTGTTGGTCTGGGTCGAAGTAAAATAAAAAAATTCCTTCAGTAGCACCTTAAAGACCAACTAAGTTTTTATTTTGGTATGAGCTTTCGTGTGCATGCACACTTCTTCAGATACAGTGAAATAGAAGTCCCCAGGCACTTATGTAGAGAAGGGGTGGGGAGGGGGTGGAGATGGGGAGGGGAGGGGGGATCACTCAGAAGGGTGGCGGAAGTGGGTGATTGACTGACTGATAGCTGTTGATGACCGAAAACGACTGCAAATGGTTTTGCATGAAAAAGCAAGGGTTGAGATGGCTGAAGATCGCTTATCATGTATAATGAGATAAGAATCCGATATCTCTGTTCAAACCAGGTCCCTCCATGGTTTTGAGCTTGGTGATAAGTTGTAATTCAGCAAAAAACTGGAAAGAGAAGTTGCTGAATTACAACTTATCACCAAGCTCAAAACCATGGAGGGACCTGGTTTGAACAGAGATATCGGATTCTTATCTCATTATACATGATAAGCGATCTTCAGCCATCTCAACCCTTGCTTTTTCATGCAAAACCATTTGCAGTCATTTTCGGTCATCAACAGCTATCAGTCAGTCAATCACCCACTTCCACCACCCTTCTGAGTGATCCCCCCTCCCCTCCCCATCTCCACCCCCTCCCCACCCCTTCTCTACATAAGTGCCTGGGGACTTCTATTTCACTGTATCTGAAGAAGTGTGCATGCACACGAAAGCTCATACCAAAATAAAAACTTAGTTGGTCTTTAAGGTGCTACTGAAGGAATTTTTTTTAAATCACAGAATTTAAATGCTTTGCTTTACCAAGTTTTGCTTTAAAAAAACAGCTCTGCTCCTCTACTGACTTCACTGGTTAATTGCTGCTAGGCTCGATTCCAGGTACTGATTCTGACTTTTAAATTCCAAATGGTTTGTAATGAGACTATCTCAGGAATGATGTCCCACCATATAAGCCTGCCTCAGAACTTCAGGCTCATTTAAGAGGCTTTCCTTTGAGTTCATGTGTTCTGTAACACACGGGATTATATGGGAGAGAATCTTTTTGACAAGGGATGCCCAGGATCTGAAACACCTTCCCTAGGTAAATATGCCTATTTCTTATGCAGGCAGTGAAGACAATTTAAGCCTGCCATTTAAAGACCCTCTTGGTATATTCTGCTCCCCATGCCCAGCAGGGTGGATTTTATCTTGTTTCTATCACATTGATATTTACATAATGACTACTGCAAAAGAGACCCTAAAGACCCTCATAGGTGTTAGGGGACCATTTTAATGGTTCTTGGTAGTTTCGCTGCCCTCAGAAAAACAGGGAGGGGGTGGCCTGTGAGCATTTTCCCTGACACCCCACATTTGGCAACTTTATTATATATATAGTATATAGTGTTCATCATGTGCTTTATCCTGGCCTTCAACAGCACACACGCACACACAACAGAGAGAGAGAGAGAGAGCACAAAAATGTAACACATGCCTTGTGTTACTTTGGGCAGGGGGGAACATGGTATCAATCTATTAATAATAACAAATAGTAATTCAAATAAGTATACTCGAAGAACTCGAATATTGTAGAATTTGAACTGATGAATGAATCATTAGGCATGGCAGATTCAAGCATCTTAGAAAATGTTGTCCCTGGCCCTGAGTGGGTCCCCCAGGCACCCTCGTGTTTCAGCCTTGGCCAGTTCACATCTGGTCCTCCCACTCACTTCATTGTTTTAACACTCTACAGTATTTCATCTTAGTTCAGTCATACAGATGCTGACCTTGACAGGTGGAATAATTTTAGCATAGATAATCTGCTCAAGGTTTTGTAGTAAAAGGCATCTGGTTTTCCAAAATAGGCCGTGCTCTCAGTTCTCAGAACTGATTTCCCCTTGAAGGTGTATTTGATTTTCACTTGCTGTTTTCTGATTTATCAGGACGAAAATATCCTGTTTTAACAGCAACAACAGCTCAAGTTAACACTATACTATGGATGGGGAACTTATGGCCCGCCATGTATTGCTGCACTATAACTCTCATTGTCTATTGACCATTTTGGCTGCGGCTGAGGGGAGTTGGAGTCTAGCAACACCTGGAGGGCTTCCCCTGCACTAGACTACAAACAGTAAGCAAATCTTGGTGGCCACAAGCACACTTGGGTGACCATGAGTAAATCATTTATACTGCATTTCCCCTCAGCAGTTGACAATGGCTATTCAAAAGAGTTTTGTAGGTCATACTGTCACCAAGTAAATGGGCATAGGATTACAGCGTAAGGCCCACTTATCTGGAAGTAAGCCACACTGAACTCAATGGAGCTTATTTCTTCTGAATAGGCCTAAAACCATAGGGTGATAAGGGACATCCGTGCTTATGCTGCAGGAAATCAGATAGGTTTAGAAGATGCCCTTCTTGAGTAAGTTTAGAAATTGTCAACTCCTGGTCCTAAAACTTGAAAGTAATGCAGTGTCAGGAACGTGGCTCCCCCACCCAGAGTGCAGCAGAAGAGTCAGCCTCAGAAACTGAGCTGTGTGAGCAAGGGGCCAACTATGCAGATGAGAGATGTTTGTCAGAGTTTAGAGAGGACAGCCCGGCCCTCCTCGTTCCCAGGAAAGAAGCTGTTAGCTCCCAAGGAGAGAAGGAGTTGGAAGTCGACCCGAGCGTTGCCAAACAACTAGCAGATAAGCCAGAGTCTGAGTCTGTGTTTTATTGGGAGTGGGGAGGGGACGGGCCAGCTGTTCAGTCCCCATACTAGGAGGCTGGAGAAGCTCAGAAAACAATGTAAGGGAAGGAGAAGAAAGGCAGGATTTCGGCGTTCTTCCTGTTGGGAGAGGGACGATGAGTCAGACTGAGCAACTACTGTTAATGAGAGCACACGGGAGGCTGTGCTCTGGATGTGTTTTTTCTTGTAAACAAACTTGCATAAAACTGATGGAGAGACCGTTATATGCAGTTTCCGTTTACTGCATTTGAATTTTGGAATAATAATTTTAAAAGTTGCTTCTTTCTCGTAACAAACAGGTGGCACCACCTTCTAGATGGAGGGTGGGTGATGGAGTAGCCAAGAAGCCTGGACCTTTGGGGAGACACACAGTGTGGCACCAAAAGACACATGGCACCACTGCAAGTGCCAGCCCCAGCTCATCCATGGGACATTCTGGAATCAAATCAGAAATCAGGGTGGCTTTTGTAATTCCAGGATTGTCCCATTAAAATAGGGATGGTTGGAGAGTTGCTTTGCATTATGTGACTGTCTGGGGGGAGTCTGTTAGTCTCTCTGCTTCCAGCATTCACTAAAAGTAAAAGCTGGCTGCATGAGTGAGAGAGAGATCTATGGGTCCCTTCAGACTACTAACATTTCAATGACACAATAATAGCACAATCACAAAGATGATTGATTTGAACCAGTACCAAATGACCAGTCTACTTCCTTTAGACCAACCTATTTTAATACCTCGGGCAGGCAAAAATATTGCTACTCGCATATGAGCACCACCTTCCCAAGGGGTGGTGAATCCCAAGCCCACAGGTCAACATTGACCCAACAGGGGTTCCAATTTGGCCTGTGAGGCTGTTTTTACGAAACCATGTCCACCTGTCAATCAAGTTGTCCCACTTTGATGAGCAGGTGATGCTGGATGATGGATGGGTCTGATGGGTACAGTCGATCTCTACAAAAGGCAAGATTCAAACCCATTGCCCACCAGCTGTTCACTGGGGTTCAATCCTGCACACAGCAGTTTCAGGTGGGAGTTGCTATTCCTGCTCAGGTTTGTTTGTACTGGTTCAGCCTCTCTTACTTTTAGCACAACAGCATTTCATAGGATGCCAGGACTGGAAACCCACCCTCCCATTGTCTTTGCAAGCAGCTTCAGCACTGATTGAGCTAGAAATTCTAGATGCCTTTTCCCCATTCATGGGGAGGCAGACTAAAAGTGGGCATCCCCACACCATTTTGTGGTCCTGTCCCTTTTCTGCTCTGCTGCAGCAGCCGTTTTGTGTCAAGCCATAATCTCATGGCAACCATTTTCTGACCAGCACCCATGCTACTTTCTCAAAATTCCAGATGTGCCCACTATACCAGAAGGGCTGGCAACTCCTGCAGCAACCACTCACAAGGACTAAGGGAACAAGACATCACTGCGTGCTCTTCCCAGCAGTCACCTCTAAAGAAAGGCAGTGAGTTTTTATTTAATGTATATCGCCAGTGTGCATTTTAAGATTCCACCGACTTCCTCCTTAAAGCACAGGTTACTGCTGACCTTGTCAGTTTACGCCATACTGCATTTCAACTACCCTTTGTGTATAAAAATGTCTTCCTGAATTGCGTATTGGCTAATCCTTACTTCTACAGCTTCCGCACTAACATCTTGCTTCTGAATTAGTTACGTTACTATCATTTAGGCTGACCTTTTCAATCTCTGTGTCCTTCCTTCCTGCAACACAGAAAACCGGAATTGCATGCTATAGCTGTGGTTTTCATCCTACAAGCGTCTTAAGTCCTAATGATCGCAGTTCTGCTTATTTATTTACCATACTCCAATGCTCCATGGCATGTTGGCTGCTGGGTTATTGTCCTTCCCCAAACGCTCGGGATGCTAATTGGTTTGGCACCAGCACTGTGAGGCAGAGACGGAAGTTGGCTAGGTGTTAAATATATCTTTATTGTAGAGTTAAAAGCCACCTATTACATTATTATGGATGATCATTTCCAGCTAACTGTGGCTTCTTCTAAGCAGTAAAGTGCTCCCTCTGGATTATGTGCTTTAACCCATGTTCAGCATAATAACATTTCCTACACCTTCAGCAGCTCTCTGAGAAACAGAAATTCAACAGGTACAGTACTTCCCAGCATTGCATAATCATCACGAGACAAGTGGAATCCGCCTATCCTGCAGCTACAAGAACCTTTCAGGGAGCAGTAAGTAACCTGTAGCTTTGACCTGTTTTCTTTAAAGGCAGCATAAGCCCATTGCCTTTCTTTTGCAATATTTCCCATGGGTTTCCCGAGAGGCAGATTATAATCATAGGCTCCAAATATATGAAGAAGCAATTTCTTTCGTTTGTTGCATAGTCACACTTTCTTTAAAGCAATACATTTGTGGATGCACATTGCCAGAGTAAAAATGTTGGGCATGAATGAACACGAGGAGCTGATGAAATTAAATCCAAGACAAGAGATTTCAGAGAGCATAAAGCAAGTCTGGTTTGTTTAAGCCACCTGTGTGACAACATGTATTCGCTTACTGAAACCTTTGTCTGGCATCATGGAATTGGCATTATTAAAGAAATGTAAAACCCGAACTTCCCAGGATGTCAAAGTCTGCAGAGAATGTCACATCATGCGCTGACTGATTTCCTGTAGCATGGGCGTAGGCAGGGGGGCAGGAGGGGGCAGCTGCCCCCCTAGAAGCAAAAAATTAATGTATTTTACAGACCATAACCAGTTCTTTCCCCCTCCAAAAACTGAAGTGGAAAGGGCTTTGCTTTAGCAAGAGCAGCTAAGTCTCTGCTTGCTGGGGGGAGGGCACAGCTGTAACAAAAACACATCAAATAAATAAAGCAAAGTGGCTACCAGTAGTTAAGCAGTTAAGACAATGGAGCATATATCCCCAGGCAAGATTTGATAGCTGACCATTTCACCCTATTGTTCTTAAGTGGGAGTTGTTAATGAGCATTCAGGAGCATTAAGAGTTCTATTGGCGATTTAATGAGGGTGCAGACTCAGAGGATTCAATTTGACTAAGGTGGCTCTGCAAGGCTAAAAGGAAGTGAATAAGAAGGGGGGGCTGTAGCTTTGACAGACACAGTGATGTTTATAAAAAGCAGTGGTGTTCCAGTCTGCCCCTCCTCCTGCATCTGTATACTGTAAATCAGGGGTGGCCACCTCCCAAGAGACTCTGATCTACTCACAGAGTTTAAAATGGGGGGTGATCTACCCCCTTTTGGGGGGTTCAGGTCAAAGCTGTTGAGTTTTTTTTAAGGAAGGGAAGCCCTGTTTTGGGGGGTTTAGGTCAAACTTGTTGAGCTTCTTTTAGGAGGGAGGGAGGCCCATTTTTGTTTAGGTCACAGTTCAACTTTTTTAGGGAGGAGGAAAATTTTGGGTGAGCTTTTTTTAGGGGTGCCAGTGACCTACCAGTGATCTACCACAGACATCCAGTGATCTACTGGTAGATCACAATCTACCTGTTGGACGTGCCTGCTGTAAATCAAGCAGAGAGAAAGCTGCTTACAAGGCTTCTGTACATGCAGAGTTCCAGCATCACAGCGTTACCCAGAGGCACCCACAAATATGAGTTATCCCTCTCTCTATTTCTTCCTTCCTTCCCTCCCTCTTCCATCCTTAATAAAATACATGGGGGGCAGATAAGCCCCACATAGAAAGCCCATCAACATGGGGGGATGACTCTTTCAAATACGGTATTTACCAGTAATTGGGGGGGGGGAGAGGCACCTAGGCCTCTAGGAGTTGGCTGTTATGCCTAGGAGTAGGACAATTCAAGAAAGCAGAATGATGCATATGCTATGGTAATATATCAATAGAATCATAGAATTGTAGTCGGAAGGGACCACAAGGGTCATCTAATCCAACCCCCTGCAATGCAGGAATTTTTTCCTAAGGTGGGGCTTGAACCATGGTTGAAATATTATGCTGATATGCAGCAACGCCTCGGAGCCGTCGTGGCTGCGGCCATGCCTTGCCTCGCCCTTGCCCGCCCTGCCACCCCCTCTCGCCTGCCCGACCCTCCCGTCCTCTTGCTGCAGAGTTCCAGCATCACAGCGTCATCCAGAGACACCCACAAATATGAGTTATCCCTCTCTCTATTTCTTCCTTCCTTCCCTCCCTCTTCCATCCTTAATAAAATACGGGGGGCAGATAAGCACCACATAGAAAGCCCATCAACATGGGGGGATGACTTTTTCAAATATGGTATTTACCAGTAATTGGGGGGGGGGAGGCACCTAGGCCTCTAGGAGTTGGCTGCTATGCCTAGGAGTAGGACAATTCAAGAAAGCAGAATGATGCATATGCTATGGTAATATATCAATAGAATCATAGAATTGTAGTCGGAAGGGACAACAAGGGTCATCTAGTCCAACCCCCTGCAATGCAGGAATTTTTTCCTAAGGTGGGGCTTGAACCATGGTTGAAATATTATGCTGATATGCAGCAACGCCTCGGAGCCATCGTGGCTGCGGCCGTGCCTTGCCTCGCCCTTGCCCGCCCTGCCACCCCCTCTCGCCTGCCCGACCCTCCCGTCCTCTCCAGCCAAGCAGGGTAGCCGCCAACGCTGCCAGCCCCAGAAGCACAAGGTGGCCGCTGCCGCTGCCGCCACGATGTCATCAGGCCCGCTGGCCCTGTAGCCCTGCCCACATTCCCACTTTGTGCCCCCTCCCCTCCCGTGCCTTGGCCCCGCCCCTGAACGACCATGGCTTGCCCCCCCCCTAGTTTTGATCCTGGCTACGCCCCTGTCCTGTAGAATCCAACAGCAATTCTATATGTGAATTGCCACACAGGATCCCACACACAGGATCCCACATACAGGATCCAAGCTATTTCCTATACACTATGGCTTACTAGGGAGGGAGGGAGGTGAGAGACGATGGAAAAGTCAATGTGGCACAAATGCCTTGCCAGGAATGCCAGATTGGCTGCACTGGTGCATTTTCACTGTGCTGATCACAACACTGCCACACACACACACACACCTTTCCTTCCGGTAATCTGCATTAACTCCCAATACAGGCTGCATAAAATTATTAGCTATTCCATATAGGAAATAGTCACCTCTGCTTAGAAATATCAGTGCCCAAGATTCAAAAGTATACAAGTGCATCAGGTTCATACCTTAAGAAACCATTGGTGGCCAATCTTAATAGCTGCACATCTATAGATTTACTGACAGCCCCACCTAAACTAGATCCATGAGGCATGTGTGTCTTTAGAACTTGTTGGATGTGCTAAGTAAGGTGACTGGAAGTAGTAGTTTTCAATAAAATTCAATGACATGCAAGAAAGAGAATCTCTCGAAGAAATGAATGCACACCATAAAACATTGCACATATGTTAACTTTTGGAATGGCACACTAAAATTTAAAAGACTGGTGCAGATAGGTGGTTAGAAGGTGTAAAGTTCTGCTAGGGAATAAGGCACAAAAAGACATTCAAGCATGTAATGAGAAAATAGCATATGCCTCACCTTTGTAAACACTGGAAATATAAAACAAACACAGATCCTAATAGCATAGCAACATTTCTATATGTCAAGGTGCAAAACGAAACAGCTTGTCAACCATTTGCATTTATCTCTCAACATACCCGAGCAAAAGGATTCACAATGCAGCAGAAGCCAAGACAGCTCTGTTCTCTGTGCAACTTGAAGTGCATCACATTTCTTACACGGTGTAAATCAGGAATGGGTTCGCTATTATTTGTAAATATACTGTTAGATATTTCTATATTGCCCTTCATCCAGGGATCACAGGGCGGTTTACAATATAAAAATATAGACCATAGTAACCAAAACAGGGAAATCAGCCCTGAGTACTCACAAGAAGGACAGATCGTGAAGCTGAGGCTCCAATACTTTGGCCACCTCATGAGAAGAGAAGACTCCCTGGAAAAGACCCTGATGTTGGGAAAGATTGAGGGCACTAGGAGAAGGGGACGACAGAGGACGAGATGGTTGGACAGTGTTCTCGAAGCTACGAACATGAGTTTGACCAAACTGCGGGAGGCAGTGGAAGACAGGAGTGCCTGGCGTGCTATGGTCCATGGGGTGATGAAGAGTCGGACACGACTAAACAACTAAACAAGAACAACAAAAACAAAAACAAAAACAATGCCTCCAAACACACAGCTTTCAAGGTTATAATTAGCCAAATACCTGGGAGAAGAGGCATGTTTTTGCCTGGAACCTAAAGATATATAATGATGGTACCTGGGAGAGCATTCCACAAATGGGGAGCCACTACAGAAAAGGATTCCTCAATCAGCCTCAACCACTTTGGCAAGTGGTCAGGGATGATGGAAGTTGCAATCCCACATCATCTGGAGGGCTGCAGGTTCCCCATCCTGTATGTAAGGTTTTTTGATAGATAGGGATGTGCACTTTAAGCCCCCCCCCCTGTTTCTGGCAGCCCTGCATCTGTTTAGTTTTCCACTCACTAGTGCATCATTTGTTATTATTGTTCATTTCTGAGCAGGCCCGTCTTACCCATTGAGGCAAGTGGCACGGGGCGCCAAGTTCTGGAGAACGCCACGTGAGAGTCCAGGGAACACCGAATGAGCCCGCTGAGTGAGCGAGGGTGCATGTGCCGCTCCCGCCGAGCGTCGGCTCGGTTTTTCCCCTTTTCGTCTGCAGCCACCAAATTCTGCGGGGTGCCAGAAGGTTAAAAGGAAAAAAAACCTGAGCTGACGCTTGGCGGGAGTGGCACACGCGCTCTCGCTCACTCAGCGCAGGCCTTCTCGTTCGGTGTGCTGCCTGCCGTGGCCACTGCAGCACAAAGCGACCAGCTGAGCCAGGAGGTGCCACGTCCAGTCTCCGCCTCTCCGCCGTCAGAAAAGCTGCCCTCCAGCTGCTGCCTGCCTCCTCCAGCCCTAAAAAAGGTCAACTCTGGGAAAGGGGGGGGCACGCCAGAGGGACATTTGCACCACGGCGCCGGATATAGCGCTTTATATCATACAATATAAAGTGGATTGTGGTAGGGCTGCTAGGAAATTTAGCTCAGGGTTTGGTTAGTGTACAGGCCACAGGTCATGCTGAGTAATGGGGGCGTGCGTATGCAAATCCCAGGGTTTTAATTGGTTGGGGGGGCCCCTTTTAAAGTCTTGCCCTCCATTTTACAGTCACATTTTGCCTTGGCGTTTGAATCCCCTCCCACCCGCCCTTTTTTTTCTTACAGGTTAGCACGACATTGCTATTGCGTTCGGGGCCGCCTGTATTCAGGGGCCAGTAGGAATTTTTCCAATTGGCTGATTGGCTTTGCCTCTTGGTTTTTGCCTACTGCGCTAGCAAATTGCCACAACTTCTTAGGTTGGCGGTTAGGCTTTTGGTTGGTTAATCGGTTGGTAGAGGGGTGTGGCACACAGATGCCTACCCCCACCTCCGTTTGCTCCATATAGAAGTATTCCGTTAAAGGAATCTCGGGGCTTACGCTCTTGTCCTTACCATCCCGCCATTGGCGGGGATGGTGGGCCCAATTATAAGAGTAAGAGCCTTGGGGAACATTCTTGGGTAAAGAGAGGAGGGAATGACTGGGCTCAGCCACCTCCTCTCTCCCAGGTATGTTTACTTGACTTCCCTTCAGGAAGTCGGAGCAGGAACTGTCCAAGCGGACAGTGGTGAGTCCTGTCCCATGGTGACAGCTGATGTGAGTCCTGCCCCAACTGGGCAGATGAGGTGAGTCCTGTCCAAAGGGGACAGCTGATTGAGTCCTGTCCTAAATGGACAGATGGGGATAGTCCTTCTTAAGGAAGGATGAGTGCATAACCAAAAGCCTAAGCCAACACTCGGATTAAAATTGGTGTATTTAAATAAAGTTGTGGCCCTAAATTATTTGCCAAAAACCAAACCATAATTCTGGTGTCACAACTGAGGTAATTTCTGGTAAGCCTGGTAAGGTAATTTCTGGTAAGCCTCGACACACAAGCTTAAGACGGCCCTGTTCCTGAGTAACATTCTTGCTTCACTCGTTGTTTTGCATACATTCTCTGTGAAGTCCCTTTCCAAGTTCGCATTGAGCACACAATGTTATATTTTCTCTCAGTGCTGGCACACCACAGGCACTCATAGGTACTTCATTGCACAGCCCATATCCATTGCACAACCTATATACTCAACTAGAAACAAGATTCTGTTTCTAGTTTGCTTAGAATATCAAGTGTGACAAAGTTATGTTGATAGATGTTTGGCTACTTATGCAAAGAATTTGGCAGTCTGAATGTCTGTTGGACCTGAGCCCCCTCCTATTGTGTTTCCATATTCTCATCAAGGACTTTTTCACCTTTGAACACCGTTGCTTCTGGGTAATGAAAGAATATCATAAACCCAATTTTCCTGGCTGCCAAGATAAGGATGCTGGAGAAGTGTTAACATGATGGATACACAGTACATGAGATTATGCCAATGATTAGGTTTTGCTTTGGAGGATAAACACCACTCTGTATTCAGACATGATCTGAACTTTGACCTTAGTGCCTGGTATTCAGTGACTGACAGGACTGAATAAAATGAATTAAATAAATAAATACTAATATTTATGTATAACGTTGATCAATATTAAAGCTGAATATACTATCAAAAATGCTTAAATGTCCAGTCTTAACTGTTAACAAGGTACTTTATTTAAGTTTTATACAATAACATTCTTTAACCTCTGTTATAAAATAATACTGACATTTAAAAATAAAGTGTTTTAATAAAACACTCCATGATATTGTGGAGAAGCTGGTAAAATGTGGGCTGGGCAAATGAACTGTTAGGTGAATTTGTACCTGGTTGCCTGATTGAACCCAAAGAGTGATCACTAATGACGTCTTATCATCTTTGAGAAAATTGACAAGTTGATTGCCACAGGGTCTTTCCTGGGCCTGTTGTTGTTTACTGTCTGTATAAATAACTTCGATGAAATTCACTGGGCCTTTTCCTACATGTGTTTGCATCCTAACCATGCTGCAACCCTAATCATGTCTACTCAGAAATAAACTCTGTTGAATTCAGTTAGGTTTACCACCAGGCGAGTGGGATTAGGGTTGCAGCCAATGTTGTTGAAACTATAATTTAGAAGTTCTGTTCCTGCTTTAAAGAGTGGAGAATATTCAGCATTTAGAAAAGTTTAGATAAAATAAAAAGATAAGAATATAATAAAAATATATGGAATAAAAAGATAATAATAAATAAAATAATACAATAAGATAAAAAATAAAATAAAATAAAAAAGATAAGAAAGAAACTTGTTTTGCTGAAACTTTGGTTTCAGAACTGCTTACCACTAACTGACAATCACAGAAATACATCTGCCTGTAACAATGCTACAATGCACAGTTCTTTCTGTAGAATAATTCTTTCTGTGATAAATTATAGATTTTTGCCAATAATCATGATCTAAGCAAAAAATTTATTTAAGTATAAAGATAGAATACAGTGGTACCTCGGGTTAAGAACCTAATTCGTTCTGGAGGTCCATTCTTAACCTGAAACTGTTCTTAACCTGAGCTACCACTTTAGCTAATGTGGCCTCCTGCTGCTGTCGCGCCGCTACCATGCAATTCCTGTTCTCATCCTGAAGCAAAGTTCTTAACCTGAGGTACTATTTCTGGGTTAACGGAGTCTGTAACCTGAAGTGTCTGTAACCTGAAGTGTCTGTAACCCGAGGTACCACTGTAGAGCCAATAAATAACAAAGAGATTTCCTTTATTTTAATAGTTAAAACTTTATTTTAATAGTTGCTTTTTAAAAAAAGAATAGTAAAACATTTCCTAAGCAAGATACAGTTGTACCTTGGTTGTCGAACGGAATCCATTCTGGAAGTCTGTTTGACTTCCAAAACTTTCACAAACCAAGGTGTGGCTTCTGATTGGCTGATGGGCCATAGCTGCCAAGTTTTCCCTTTTCTCACGAGGAAGCCTATTCAGCATAAGGGAAAATCCCTTTAAAAAAGGGATAACTTGGCAGCTATGTGATTGGCTCCGGAAACAGTGCCAACAACCAAAGCAGACATTCAGCTTCCAAAAAACGTTCGCAAACCAGAACACTTACTTCCGTGTTTGTGGTGTTCGGGAGCCAAAACATCTGAGTATCAAGGCGTTCGACAACCAAGGTACAACTGTATTTGAAAAGTACATACAGGAAGGTGGCAATCTAGCAGGAAGCAATGCTTTTTTAAAAAAACAGACCCCAGTGTATTTAATTTGAGCAACCCAGCATAAGATAAGAATTTGATATTATATAGGTAACAAAATATTTACTATGGAATCTTGCTTTCTATTAAAACTTATTCCAGGAGCTTATTCTGAATCCCACTTTGCACTACATATTAATTCTCGGAGCATGACTATTTTGTAACATTGGTTTATCTAAATGTTCCCTAGAATTTTGCATAGCAAAATGTATTAAGAGGATTATCTCTTTTCTTTGGAATAAGCTCAGTGTCTTTAGGGGGGAATCAATAATTAGTTTACAGGCTGTATAAACTATAGCACCTCCTAACTGTTTTAAAAAGTTAACTTTTTCAAAGACTCACTAAGAAGAAGCAATAAGGAGTTGTCATGGGATAGCCAGATGTAAAAGAACCTAGGGGTCCTGAGCCTTTAATACGTGGATAGAAGAGCGAATCTGAGCTGATACAACAGGCCTGGGGAACCTTTGGTCTGCCAGATGTGTTGGGACTCCACAGTTCCATCACCCCTGAGCTTTGACCATGCTAGCTGGGACTGATGGGGAGTTGGAATCCAACAATATCTGGAGGGGCAAAAGGTCACACCCAGCCCTGACTTATAGTTTGTATGACAAACTTATGCCTGCAAAAATTCCTTCATGTACGCAAGTATTAAAGGAGCAGGATCCCTGTCCTAGTTTCACCTGGCCATCCCAATTTGACTATTATGGTAAAGGGTATTTTATCTTATGCAGCTGATGAATGCATAAGCTTCTACAGCCTATGATACTTCCTCTATTCAAAAGCCAATTCACCATGCAAGTATTCAAAGATAACGCAAGCGAAGGACAGATCAACAGAAAGTTAGTTCACATCTAACACCAAACCATGATTTGGTGCTACAGGAACAAGGCCCATGCATCCTTCCCTAACGTTTTCCCATAATATGCCCTGCTTGGTTACATCTTGCTTTATTGGAAACAATGGTTTGCTGTTACTTTTAGCAAACTATAGTTTGCACTTGACTTCCATGCAAGCATGGTTTGAACCTATTTTGCAATTGCATTTTGGAGAGTAAATTGTATTGTATGTAAAGGTAAACTATGGTTTTCTGCAAACCAGGAAGTAGCTAGTCAAGTGGAGCACTGGCGATGTGGAAAACCTGAACCCCAAGATTAGTATTATATTTGAGCCAACCCAGTCATACTAAACTAGGAAGGAAGTTGGTGAACATGCATTCATGTACAAAAACATGCATCAAACTAGTTCCACCAAGGAATTAACAGGATGTGGGTGGGAAGCCCCTTCTACACACATGCCTATTTGTGTACTTCTACCTTGTTTCAGGACACAGGTGGTGCTGTGGGTTAAACCACAGAGCCTAGGGCTTGCTGATCAGAAGGTCGGCGGTTCGAATCCCTGTGACGGGGTGAGCTCCTGCTGCTCGGTCCCAGCTCCTGCCAACCTAGCAGTTCGAAAGCACGTCAAAATGCAAGTAGATAAATAGGTACCGCTACAGCGGAAAGGTAAACGGCGTTTCCGTTTGCTGCTCTGGTTCACCAGAAGCGGCTTTGTCATGCTGGCCACATGACCTGGAAGCTATACGCCGGCTCCCTCGGCCAATAACATGAGATGAGCGCTGCAACCCCAGAGTTGGTCATGACTGGACCTAATGGCCAGGGGTCCCTTTACCTTTTTACCATGCTTTATCAGGTATGCAGATTAAACCTTCACCAGATTTTGCCTTCAACATTCATTCCCCCCCCCCCAGGTTATAATTGATTCATATGTGCATATGATTCTGCCCTAAAGTAGTGGTGGGGTGGGGAGAGAAAAGATTGAAATAGGTAACTTTGTTTGACCACTGAATCCAGTCCTTCCATCAAGGTCTGTTCACACAGGCTTTCCTTGAAGGAATGAACTAGCAGTGTTGATGTCTTAATCTGACCTATTGATTTGTGATGTATTTTGTATCATCACATTGTAAAATCATTTTGTGATTTTATTGTTTACTATATACTGTGTTCAATGCAATGATATATATTTTCTTTATGATGGCAATGTAGACTCCCCCCCCCAATTAATTTGTATTTTCTCTATGTACTGAAAAGTAGCTTCTGATGTATGGTATCAATCAGTTATTTCTTCTACCAGCATTCTAGATATATCATGGCATTGTACTAAACCACAAAGATCCTGCAACTCTGACAAGCTTAGCTAGGCAATTGTTATACATTGGAGAACCTTAGCCTTCCTTAATTAGAAAGAAATGCTTCTAAAATACAGATTTGTGGAAATCTCTCTCTTTCCAGGGCAGGAAGGAGTGAGGCAAATTGTTTTGTGAGCTAACCTAGTGATACTGGATCTCTATCCTGAGAATAACTTGGTAAAACTATATGTATTGACTTAACACCTTTAGACCTCTTTAAAATAATCCTCCTATATTAATTTTTAAGAGCTACTCAAGCAGAAAATCACGTTTCTGCTCAAATCCCAATTAAAGACCCAGACTTGCATGTAACTGCTGGGAAGCCAGAAAAGTCAAATGGAGAGTTTGACAAGACCATGCATGCTTTAAGCGATGAATGTTCCCCTAAATAAATCTTCTTGTCCCAGGAAAAAAGGTAGACGAATCCGCTTTAGACATGAAGGATACTAACGAAGCAAGGAGTAATACTTCAAGCTTGTGCAAGTCAACCTATAATTAAATCTAGTGGTTTTTAATATGGCTTACTACCAGTTTGTACCAGTATATGTGTAGGACTGCAGTACAGTGGAACCTCGGTTTACGACTACCTCCATTTACAAAAACCTCCATTTATGAACGCCGCGGACCTGGAAGTGTTTACATCCGGGTTCCACGGCGTCGGATGCGCAGACGCGATCTGCACAGCTCACACATGCACAGACACGATCTGCACAGCGTGTGTGCACGCAGAAGCACTCTATCGGCGCTTCGCACACGCACAGAAGCGTGCCTTAGGCGAGCGAATGCCTTGGCAAGCGAACGCCTCCGCGGAACGGATTGCGTTCGCAAACCAAGGCACCACTATAGTACTGTGGCAAAACATGTGCCCTGCTTTCTCAAAAAAATTCTCCCTGAAAGAGGCTTCCAATATTTTCCCTCATTTGCAGGGTGATTTAGAATTCCTTTAGAATGGTGGTGGGTGTGCGTTGAGCTTCTTTTGTTGGAAGATGATCAAGGATGACTTGTGGTTTTCTTCCTGTTAAACTTTCTCTGAAGTTCTACAGTCTTCCCAGATGCCTCTGCTTCTTGGTTTGAAATGTCCCATGGGAGGAGTTTTCTCATGACATCTTCCCTTCGTGCAAGAAGCCAGGAAGCCTGACTGCCAAGTGCGTGGGATTGGCTGGTTTTGTTTTAAGGGAAATCCCTTCGAATTTTTTAAAAAAAGACTTCGTTTTTTAAAAAGCAATGAGCAGCTGTCAGGTGCACAATAGACAGCCTCCCTGCCTTCCCACACTTACAGGAAATCTCAGCCAAGGCTGTCATGGGTATTTCAGGAAGTGTGGGCACCTGAGAAGGCTTTGGAAAGCAGACCACAAGAGAGATTACTTGTGTTCTTACTTTACTTCTGCTAAAGTTGTTTTATTTTCTCTGGTGCTGACAGTTTTCACTGCCAGTTCATGTATCCACCACAAATAGATTTAGTGGTGTTCATGTTTGTATATTTAAACATCTGAAGATTAAGTCCACCATCCTGAAGCCAAGAAATAAGGCCAATCTGCCTATTTGTACATAGACACAACTGCTTCCTGTTCTTTCTCGTTCTTGGAGATTGACAGATAATGACATATCATTGGCTTTAAGGGGCTTGGACTGTTTTGCCTTTAAAAAAAGAATTTTCTAGAATTCTTAGAATGATTCCTGGTAGGCTTCCGCAGCTGCCTTTGCCTCATGAAGCTGCTTCTCCAAGCACAGCAGTTCCTCTCAGGAATGTGTTGCACAGCAGTCAAGACCTGGAAATATGTTGCCTGTGTAATGTCAAGACCTGACTCAATCAGCACTTTCCGTTTTAGTAGAAAGCAGTGGGATCAAAGGCACCAGGGTGCTGAGCCCTGATGCCTTCTGCTCTCACGCAACCTGCCATCTACATAAATTAGACTGGTTTCATCTTTCTTCCTGCATTAGCCGATGCAAATCCTAAACTTTTCTCGGTGAAAAGTGCAGAAGCAGATGATGTGTGAATTTCCACTATTTGCCTGCACCTTGTGTATTAAGCTGTCAGTGAGCATCTAAATCACTTCCTTTTCTGTCACTCCACCCTCAGACCACATCCTTGGAGACACAACACTATTCAGAAACAACCTTCAGAAAAGACACCCTTTAAAATGATATGTAAATCCCACGATTCATCATGCGCTGTGTAGTACAGGTTTAATTCTTCCTGCTAGGCCTCAATCTGCTGAAACATTACTCTGATATACAGTACAAAGGAGGTAACAAAGATGTCCATATCAAGCCATTGTGAGCTAGTGGCAGGGAGAGAAATCGGTGAGGCCACGAGGACAATAGCTGCGGTTTAAACAGGCTGCAGAAATTTGCTAAGATGCAGACAAAAGGCCTATGCTGAAAAGCGGCTGCTGTGGCATTCCTTGGGCTCCATTATATTACTTCAACAATCCTCACTCAGAGAGTGGATTTGCATCTCTAATAGAGTTCAGGGTCTGTTTGTGAAAGGCTTTCGCTGGACCTGACCCCATCTCTCAAGATCACATTGATACCCAGCGCCTTGTCTATGCCCTGCCCTGCACCACAGAGAGCAGTATCATGGGAAAATGCACGAACTTAAAAGGAAGCAAAGTAAGGCAAGAGGAAGGAGAGAGAGGGAGGGAGGGGAATTAAAGGCTTGAGGCAGTTTTGGTGGTACTTAGCAGTGAAAATTACTTTGGCAAATAATAGAACCTACTGCTGGTAATTACTGCTAACAAGCTTCTCCCAACCCAAATGTGACACTTGGACTGATATGAGAAAAAGCTGGTATAGGCCAAGCTTATTAAGACTTAAAGAAAAGAGTCTTCTCTCCTATAAAAATACAACCTTGCCATTTGTTATCACTGTTTATAACACCCAGTGATAGTCACTTCTCCAAAATTCAAATATGCAGGCAATCTTTTCTAATTGATATATCAACACAGATTCCACACGCCCTTTCAGCTATCTTGTTATTTTAGTTTATTTTCAAAATGAGAAGCACTGTTCAGAGGCATTTCAACCTCAGTATTGTTGTATAAAAGATTAGGTCTGCTTTGGTCACATTTTGGGGAAAAAACCCCAAAAGTCAATAAAATCAAGGTCCAGACTCAGAAAAGTCAGAACTGCTTGGCCACTTCAGAATAGCTGAACATCTATGGATGCTGTGCCACTATGACTGATTTTCTGAAAAGAGTGCCTATACTTTAAAAATAAAAAGTATATCCAGAACAGTGGGTAGCACACAGCTAGAAACTAGGATTGTAGTCTGTGGTTACCATTTTAACTTAAAGCTCTTTTTCCATTTTGAAAGACAGTTATAAAGTGTATGACTTCCCAACAGTACATTTTTAAGCAGTACATTTTTAAGCAGAGGTGTATGACGGTGTCTTTGTGAGCAGGATAAGAACAGAAGAAGAACATAATGAATCAGACCAAAGGTATGTCTAGTCCATCATGCTGCTCTCACAGCAGCCAACCCAATGCCTATGGGATGCCCAAAAGCAAAACCTAAGCACAAGAGTGCTCCTCCCCTACTGCAATTTTCAGCCACTGGTATTGCCTCTGATCGTGGAGACAGCCATTGTGCCTGGTAGCCACTGATAGCCCTCTCCTCCATGAATTTGTCTGAGCTTCTTTCTCTTAAACCCATCCAAGTTGGGTGGCCATCACTGCCTCCTGCAGGAGCAAATTCCATAGTTTTAACTATGTGCTGAACGAATCCATCCTACCAGGAAAGTTCTTGGTGAGCAATGGGAAGGAAATGAGAATGGTAAGGAAGAGAATAGAGGAAGGGAGAGAGAAGCCTCATTGATGGGAAAAGAGTGAAAGAGAAAGAATGCCTACCAGTGTGTTTCTGTGTTAAATCATACTCTCACATACTCTCATCTGATAGGATCCATCAGCTGGAAAACTCATCTTGAGGTACTTGACTATGATTTGTACTTTTGGTTTCTAAATTGAAAGAGATTGTAATTCTGCTGTTCAGTCTGTGCCCATTAGAGCTGGAAAGGTTAAATTAATAGTGATAGTATGGGGATTTCATCCAAGTAAGAGATCCCCATATAGAGTTCATGAGCCATATGCAACTAAATTGTTGCATGAGTGGAAGCTGGCTGAAGGATTTCCATGAGCGCAAAGGGACTTTCCCCACATGCGCCCTGAGGCATCCCCACTTCTGCTCTGGAGAGTTGAGGGGAATTCCCAGAACAGATTTAGAGGGGACTGTTGGGGAGGAGATGGGGAGAAGGAAAATTCTTGCACTGATGGGATTTTAGCCTTAGCTCTATACTGCATACAACTCCATATTCTTTCTTCTGCAATACATTTGTGGCCATTCAGGCAGCAAGTTCCTGGGGTTTAACTTCAGAAACTGCAAACTTCACTGCATAAGCAGAAGTGGGCTGGATCAGGCCAAATAGTCATCCACTCCCACAACTCTGTTCCCACAGTGGCGAACCAGATGCCTACGGGAAGCACTGCTTGAAAGTCCCGGCAAATATGGCATGGTTCATTAACCACTTTGTTTTGTTGCCTGCATCTCCCCTTGCCTCTTCCAAACTCTGTGGGACAGAGGAGATGGTAGCAGCTGCTTAATCCAGCCTGAAAATAAAAAGGTAAACCTGGGGGTGGCAACAACATTGACGGGATGGTATTCCGGAGCACCTGTTTGGTTATCCATCAGCTGACATTGCAGGAAGGGCAACTGCATGAACTTGAGTGGGTTTGTGGAGCAGGAACACATGCTAGATTAGCTTTGCAAATGGGTATATAGCTTTTCAGTGGTTTGAGATCCAATATGTTAGACAATA
Source organism: Zootoca vivipara (assembly GCF_965207765.1). Taxonomy (NCBI): domain Eukaryota; kingdom Metazoa; phylum Chordata; class Lepidosauria; order Squamata; family Lacertidae; genus Zootoca; species Zootoca vivipara. The sequence goes on along the minus strand of NC_142587.1, from coordinate 66,096,525 downwards.
CACCTGTTCTTGTGAGGCTGTATTCCTCTCCAATCTATTTTTAACTTGATTTTTCTCTGCATTGGCAGGGAAATTGACTGCTTAGCTAGCCCAAAGGTTTTCACTGATTTGAGAAACATCCTGCACTGCGAGGCAGATTGACATAGAAAATATTCAAAATAGGTATGCATTCTATCCCTTGAATGTCAGAAATCAGGGGAGGAGTTCCTTGTTGTGTTACCTCAAGCAATCAGTCAGCACAAGCATTTACAGCTGCCTGGCAGAAGAATCTCTCCTACTACCCTCTCCCTGTGTGATGTTTTGAGAGTTCTCTTGATCCCCCAGAGCTCACTTTGGGGACTGTGGTGGGGCATAAGTGTGAGGAGGGGAAGAAAGTCCTGTTGTGCTTGCAGTAGTCCTTGGCTCTTGTTAGCTCAACTACTTAATGGAACCCAGTCAGTCATTATTTCCAGGAGATCTACATAAACCATTTCCATGGTGCTTCCGCTAGCAAACTTGACCAGCAACAACAGACACTGTAATCACCATATCACTGTTGTACAGTAGTGAGTATGTTTGATTCAGATGTATGAGATCTAATTTCAAACACCATTTTCCAAAAAGCTCTCCCTTTGGAATGCCCCTCGTGAAGTTTAGGACTTCCTGAGGCTGCAGAAATGTTATAGTGTCAGTCACAATCAGTGCTATTTTTTTTAGAAAAAGAGGTGCCAGAGCTCACCACGAACTTCTCCCTTGTTCTCTTAGAATGGCAATGGCGCCCACCTAAGAGGTGTCGGAGCTGAACTCCAGTGAAATCCAGCTGGGGGGGGGGGAAAGCTCTGGTCACAGTGGAGACTTGTTCCTTAAGCAAAATGGGACACTGCCCAACAACCTCAGTCGACCCCTAGCCAATTTCCATCTTCCTAACTTCTTATTTACAACTAGGAAGTAGATCTACCTATTAGCTTCCTCCTTAGTCTTCGTGTTGTTCTTCTAGAACTCAACAGAGAGGAGGAGGAAACTAGAATTGATTGACTCTGTCTGTCATTGGCTCTGGCTTGGCCTGCTATTGGTCTCTGTGTCTTGTGGGCTTCCTATAGGCATCTGGTTGGTCACTGTGAGAACAGGATGTTGGACTAGATGGGCCACTGGCCAGATCCAGCAAGTCTTGCACCCTACCACTTTATGGGCACCATCCATTACTGGTCAGTCATTTTTTACAAAGCTGGATGAGATTTGTAAGCTTTGAGAATCTGGAAATTGCAAATCACCAAGTGTAATTCTTTAGGTCAAACAGTAATGAAAAGGCAACACTTTTTAATGAGACCTTAAAAAAAGAAATCAGCTAAATAGAAATCATGGCTGTAACACTTCAGTTGCACTCTCCACCTCAAAACATTCTATATATATATATATATATATATATATATATATATATATATATATATATATATATATAAAACACTAAGTTCAATTCTGAGTCTGTATTCACAGAAGAAGCAGAAGAAAGGATGGGGAAATGGAAATCCCATCTCCAGTAAAAAATAAAAGACCCTAAAAGCAGTCTGACTCCTATGTTCCGTTTATTTATATATTGTTTATTATATTGTTTGTAGTTTTGCTGTTCACCAGTTAGAAACTTCAGTGATTAAACAGTATATAGATGACATAATAAATGATAATACTTTTAAAATAGTAATTTGTATTATATTTTTCAAAGGGAAAAAACCTCAATGCAGATTACAACATATAAATCAAAACTATCCTTAAAAAATCACCAGAATTTTTATAAAAAAAATAAAATAAAATCTAATCAACAATAACACACAAGCAACCCAAACCCTTAGTAGAGAGAGCTAAAATCAACCTTTCTTCTAATAAAGTAAAAGTCAGTCCCCACCCACTCTGCTTCAATTACTTTCTTATCTGTAAATCCCAAGGCTATAGACAGAGTTAGGCAAGGAAGTGTGATTTAGACTTCATAATGTCACAAGCAACTCTAAATTAGTGTTCTGCACTTGAGAAGTAAAAAATATTTTTTTAGAGAGAGGAAGAGAGAGGGGACGAATATATTGTTGTAGTATACGCCACCCCAAACTCCAAGGTGTGCAAGATTCCAGGGGTTCCAGGCGCTTACCCAAGGTTCATGTCCCCTTTGGAATATGGGACAGACAAAATTGTGGTTTCTTTAGGATACGGTTTATTTACACATATATACAACTTGAGCTTGTAATGGAGGGGTTCATATCATTAACACCCCAAAGGCTACAGAAATCTCTCTCTCTCCAATCTGCCACTTCTCTTCTAGATTCTAGCTCATATCACCCAACCCTCTCAAGTCTTGCCTTTTGCTTTCTTACTACCAGCCAGTTGAGGGAGGGTGGAGGGGGCCCACCCATTTGGCATCTGGCACAGATCCACTCTTGTTTTCCCTTAATGGCTTTTAAAATGTGTTTGTGGGATGGCGTTACTGGTTTGTTTTTGTTTTTGCTTTTGCTTTATTATGTATTTCATATTCTCATTTTGTATTTTTATGCTCTGAACCACCCTGTGATCTTTGGGTGAAGAGCAGTTTACATTACAAATTTAATAAATAACAATCATGGATAGCTCAGTGGGTTAGAGCATGGTGCTGATAGTACCAAGGTTGCAGGTTTGATCCTTGTAGGGACAGCTGCATATTCCTGCATTGCAGGGGTTTGGACAAGATGATCTGCAGGATCCCTTCCAACTCTACAATTCTATGATTATAATAATAACTGATACTTTATATAAAGAAAACTCATATTTAAGAAGATACACAACACATGAGAACACATCAACATGTAGTCTGTTTTCTACCTAATGGGTAGTGTGCCTGATAGTTTCCATTGCTTATTAAGCATGAAGTGGTTGGTTCAAAGCATTTTTGCTACCCAGCCAAGTTACTTTTGCAGATTAATACTCAATGGATTGCTGGTGGGTTGACTAAGGACTGCAGAAATGGTTGCAATCCTTTTAAAAAAATGGAGACTAGATAAGATGAGCATATTGCTTTGTATTTAATTAATTTTCATTGATTCTACAATCAAGTTCTCTCTCTGTCTGTCTGTCTCTCTAGCCTTCCCAATTATGTTTAGTGTGTTATATTAATTGTCTACTGGCCTTTCACAATGGAAGAGGTTGGAACTGCCCACCATACTTGATGAACTAAAATCAATAGAGAACTGCCTGGCAACAAAAATGGGTATTAAATCCTTCAGTAGGTGAAGTTACTGCCCCTACTTTCTATCTGTTATTTTTGCTTTAGTTATCTGCAGCTACATTTAACGGACTGCAATCCTATGCACACGTAATGCTGAAGAAAGCCCCACTGAAGTCATTGGGACTTACTACTGGGTAGGCATGCATGGGATTGTGCTATTAAACTGCTTCAGTCAGATGTCTTGAATCAACAAAATGTAGTAAAATCCTAAATTCATGTTACTTAAGGAAAGTCCCGTTGTCTCAAAGGACAAAATCAATATGACAGTTTACTTTAACATCTATGCCTATGTCAAATGAACAGTCTTGAGGATCAGAGTAAGGTCCATCTAGTCCAGCATTAACAATTCAGTGGGGCTTACACTCGGGTATTTGGGTATAGCATTGCAGCCAGCAGTGGGTGAGAGAGTGGGGCGATGATACACACACCTTTCTTTGCATTGCCTGTGTTACTGCTGCTTTCCGGGAGGTAGAGAGGGTGAAGTGAGCAGTGGCAAGTTCACCATGGTATAAATGGACTGGCATGAGCACAGGATTGGATCCGCCAGTGCATTTGCACTGCACCGACTTCACTTATGCTTCATCTCTACTCCTCTACAAGCAGCAGCAACAAAGGTGAAAGGAGAGCAGCTGAAAGCCACTACCATGCCCCTCTGATTTCAACTGACTGCAACTCAGCTTCTACAGCAAGATGTTATTCAGGAACTCACAAGAAGACCACTGTTTTTGTTCTCAGCATCTGGTACAAAATGTGCTCTGTTTCTGAACATGAAAACACCATTGAGTTATTCTACCTATTAGTATAGAATCATAGAGTTGGAAAAGACCACGAGGGCCATCCAGTCCAACCCCCTGCCGAGCAGGAAACACCATCAAAGCATTCTTGACATATGCCTGTCAAGCCTCTGCTTAAAGACCTCCAAAGAAGGAGACTCCACCACACTCCTTGGTAGCAAATTCCACTGTCGAACAGCTCTTACTGTCAGGAAGTTCTTCCTAATGTTTAGGTGGAAATAAAGTAAATAAAGAAAGTAAATAAAGAGTTTCTCCAATTGTTTGAAAGAAAGGATTGGTCAACTTGCTATCTGAAATGCATCTGGTTAGGACCAAGGACAAGACCTTTTTAATAGCTGTGCTCAAACTTCAGAACTCCATCTCAAGGAAAGCCTGCTTTGCTACCTTACTAATGGCCTTTTGCCAGATTCTTTTCCCACATGATGTACAAGTCCCAGCAATAGAACGTCAATAAGGTCAGTCTTAGGACATGCAGGCTAGTATAGGGAAAGGCACTCTGTCAGGTATTTGGATCCCAATTCATTTAGTCTTATGCCCTCAAAAACCCTTTTAAAAAGCAACTAAAATTGGTGGTATTTCACTTACAGTAGGGCAATACACCTGTTCCTGAGCTTGACTTTTAATGCTATTTTAACAGTTCTCTGAAACTTTTATGTTTGTTTTTTTATGGATTATATGATTTAGTATTTTATACAGTTGTAAACTGCTTTGAGAGGCATTTTTGCCTAAGAAGTGGTCAAGCAAGCAAGCAAGCAAGCAAGAAAGAAAGAAAGAAAGAAAGACTAAATCCCACGATATGATTGCTCTTCTCTTTGCACTGGGAATTATTTGGCAGATCCCATTGTAAAGTGGACACCTTTGCTGAAGGATACAATGAGGACCAAGCTTTTCAGGCAATGCTAAGCTCTCTCCAAAAGGCAATAGTGTACACGCCACTATAAAATTAGTTTTCATGCAGGGTTCTGTCAGTGTCACTCAGGGTTGTCCAAATAGACAACCCTCCGATGATTTATCTCCTGCTCATCAGTCAATGTCCATTATTTCTTGAACAGTGATGGATCAGCTCCCCTGTTGAATTGACTGCAGCCTGCTGGGCATTGTTGAGCCTGAGAGGAAACAGGAACAAAAATCAAAGCATACCCCACTCTGAGGTTGAGTTGGTTTGTTCATTAATTAAGTGGAAGTAGCATAAAGTACACACACAAAAGTACAGAGCAGGAAAATCAAGGAGCCCTTTTTGAATCAATGGTCTGACAAGTGGAACACATTGCAGTTAACTTTTTAAATCAAGTATCATCCAGTCTTAAGTCATAATACATTTGAGTATGAAGAAGAGTGATTGCACTACAAGAAAAAAAACTATTATGGCTTTTGGGTATTTAAAATATTTAAAATGAAATATTACAAAGCTTGGCTTTTTGTGTGTGTGTGTCCCTTGATCTTGAGGCACATTTTTTGCTTTTCCATACTGCTCTCTATGCAGTGCTCTGGTATTCTTAATTTGGATAAGTAAATTGGCTTTCAGTTGCCACAAATGTTCAGGCATGTAGTGTGGGCTGGGAAGTAACATGGAGCTTGGGTGAGCTCCCAGAGGCCTCCTTTGGATGACAGGTGTTCTGCCAGCCTGTGTCACAATGTAATCCTTATTGGCAGCACCCCTCAACAAGCCTTCATGATGCCTTCTTGGTGAACCAGGGCAGTGTCACTAACCAATTTCCTCATTGGGGCAAAGCAGATCCTCAAAGAAAATTAGCTAATGAAATTTTGGCCTTTATTTGCACTATAACTTTCCCTCACAGGTGAAGGGTCTTTTTCTACTCCAAAAATATTAGAAAGTTCCTCTCATTCCAGATTTGTCATTAAGGTTCTGATTAGGCCAAAATCAACAAGGTACTCTGGGGAACATCAACCAGAGTCATCAGGTGGGACATCTTGTCAGGCATTCTAAACCGATAAGTCTCTAATGCTTGGGAACACTTACATGACAGCAACCCATGACTAAGGCCAAGCAGAGGCATCACTGTGAGGCCTGCCAGTCACTGCCACCTCCACAACTGTCATATGAGTTTGGGTAAAGAGAGAGGATTGACAGGAGAGGATTCAAGAGCCTGCAGGTGGACAAGGGATGAAGGATAACTGGAGGGCTCATGGAGGGCTTATCCAGGCACACTCTGTTCACAATGATGTCACTGGAAGTACAATGGGATTTCCAGATTTTAGAGCTGAGGGAAAGCATGAGCTCTCCACTATTTATATTGTTATTTCTTTGGGGAGGGAGGACTTGTATTAGTCAAGCACAACTCCATATCAAACTAGGTAGAGTTTTCCAATCTCTAGAAACAGGTATGGACCAACGAAGGCAACAAAAATGAATCTGCACTTTCAGCACCACAGTTTCGTCTATAAAATTAATCACCTTAGTCATCTATTTGCTGTGATACAGAATATTTGCTAATTATCTTCCCCACAGTTAATGATCTATGAATTGGCACTGGTCACAACAATCAATCTTTTGTGGAAAGGATCACGGTACCTACCACCACATTTTACATCAGTCCATGAATAAAAAAATCTTCATCACCATTTTTCAGTGAGCCATATAGCCACCTAATAATTAACTTGCTTGGAGAATATCCAGAGAACTCTAAACCTAGGCAGTGGATGCATTAGTTCAATATTTCCAATTCTGGCAGTCCAGACAATCTGGGAGTTAGACCAAGCCAAAACGATAAACACATCTCTGAAGGCTCAATAAATGTGACAGCAAGCTACCTTGTTCTGAGTCAGATCATTGGTTCTCCTACAGTGTTACAGTGACTGGCAGCGTTTCAGACAGGCTGGCATTGCAAGGGATTGAACCAGAGGCCTTATGCATGCAAGGTAATTAGTCTACCACTGAACTATGGCCTTCCTCTGTCTCTGCCGCCTGCCTGGGATCACAAAAACACAATGGTTGTGAAGTACCTGACATGAAATTAATATATAAGAGACAGGTGGCATTTGGCTCGGGGGATCACAAACTGTGCAAGCCTGCTCTTAACTAATTGTTCTCCTTCTCATGTTATGTGAAATTGTATCATAAGTGTATATTATTTCCCCTATACAGTAATCATACCATATTGACTTGTGTCCATTGTCTAGTTTTATAAAATATGCCCCCACCTCTGTGATTCAACATTTTGCACTGCATCCCCAGAGTTCTCTCTTTCTTTCTTTCTTTCTCTCTCTCTTTCCTGTCACTGAAGATTTAGCCTTTTTTGGACTTCAGTGATGCATTTTATATAGTGCCACATAGGAAATTAGTATTCAGACTAGGAAGAAAGGGTGTCAGGCTATTTACCAGGTAATGGATAATGAACAAGTTGAAGAGAAAAAGTCTTCTGACAGTGACTGCCAGATCCCTCTGCAAATTGCCTCCGTGGAGGCAGTTCACAAAGGGATCCAGAAGGCTTTCTGCCTCCCACACACCAGTTTATCCCTGGTATCCTTTGAATCTCTTAATTAGAACCTTTCCTTCTATTTATTTTTTATTCTTAGCTCAAACTAATCATACAACAAACCAATCCTGGATCTATATTGCCATCTGCTTATCATTTTGTGTTCTTCATTATTGTTACTAAATTCTTGAACTATTCAGCTTAAAGAGTTCTGAATATTCCCTCCAATTGTCACAGTTATTTCTTCAGCACTGATAAGCTATCAGAATTACTCCTTTAAGAGTGCTTATTGCATCACAGTTTGAAAAACAAAAGCTGCTTCTGGACTGACATTATTTTGTAGGTATGATTGTGTCATACATATGAGCAAATTTAGTTTGCACAATTAAGCTTGATTTGGCTCTTCTGTGCAACAAGCATGCTTCCAAATAAACAAAAAACTTGGGTGTTGAGGAAAGATATTGGAAAGTATTGTAATAATAGTGATTCGGGGGGGGGGGAATCATAGCTGTCTTGCACAAATGTCATTAGGAAGCAAAACCAAGCTTGTCTTGTATAAGGCATTAGGATTCTTCAATTGTTGGAAGGAGTGGAAATATCAGTCCTTGACTCCTTTTATTTGCCAGCAGTTTGTTGGGAAATTTCTAAGTTGGGGAGAAGACTAGCATTCTTCTGCATCACTTACAAGCTTTGGAAGCTGCCTTATGCCACATCAAATTATTTGTCCATCAAGCTCTGTATTATCTCCTTTGACTATCAGCGGCTCATCTCAGCTAGAAGTGTGAAAATTGCATCTCTTTCCTCTACAAGACCTTCTGAAGGTGTTCTGCAAGAAGGTCAAAACAGAACATGAAGTGTCTCGGCAGACGTGTGTTCATTGCATAAATACGTACATGGGATGCTGCTCTGCCACTTCTTGTTTCTGGTAATGTAGACTGTAATCTCCTTGTGGGTCTGTCTTTTCCTTCTGTTAATCTGCTAAATGCTATGTACATCAATAGCTCTTTCACCATAGATAAGCAACAAGAATCCCACTTCAATGAATTGGTAAAAAGTGTTTCTCCTTACATTCTCTTTTGGAGCCAGACGAGCTGTCCTTTTAGCCACATGCTTGCTTGCTAGTCACCTAAGAAAGAGATAATACTCTGGGCAAGTGCGTGTGAATGGTGTGGGTTTTTATACAGGAACTCAATCTTATGATTTATTAGCACCCCCAAAATTCAAAAGCAACTCAGATGAGTCTCTCTTTTTTCCAAATATTACAACTGCACTTGGAGATTTGCTTCAGATTTCTTCATTTTTTAACATGGCATCCAGTTTGCAACATCTTTATTAGAAATACAATATTGTGGACATGACAAAATTAAAGTGGCATGCCATTTAACAAGAGAAAATGGAACCTCAAGAACAGTGCTTTTTTGCTAGTGAAATAGTTGCCAATACTCGCCCTGAAGTTGTCACAGTAAGTTCCACACTTTTTAACAACAGAAAGAGGTGCCATTACTGTGTGCCCGTGAGTATCCCCTGGAAAAAAGCACTGCTCAACATACACCACAACATTTTCCATAACAAAAATATGTAACAATATAACTAATATATAAATTTCATTCTTTAACAGCAGAGGAGGCGCCTCTCTGATATGTAGTAGAGAAAGTTTCAAAGAGTAGGTGCTGCCGCAGTGAAGGTCTGATCCTGAAATCATGCAGAATGAGCCTCCTGATAGGATGGGACCTGCAGGAGGCCCTCTCCTACAGAAGGTACTGATCTGTTGTGAATGTAGCTGATGAGACTTTTTTTAAGCTGTCCTGGTTCCAAACTGTATAGGGCTTTATATACCAATACGAGCATCTTGAACCTAGCTGGGCAGCTAATTGGTAGCCAGTGCAATTCTTGCAGCAGCAACATAATGCGAAGGCAAAATTCCACCCCAGTCAGGATGAACTTCAGTTAAAGATCTGTTGCTTTTTTTCTGCAGCTATTGACTTCTTGGATTGAGAATGAGATAGATGCTTTGACTCAAACATTCACCTGAAAACTTTGTACAGTACTTTACATATGGTAGATAAAAAGGAACATTTTTTTTGAAAGGAAAATTATGTATTGACTGTAATGACTTTCAGATAGTTAAATATAATGGTTCTAGTAGGTGCTGCTTGATTATGGCAAAGAATGAAGTTGCTCCAGAAGGCTTTGGATTTTTGTTTTTGAAAGCACAAGAGTACATTGTTATCATTAACTCAAATGAGTACTTTAGGAAGCAGCTGTTATAAGATTAAACAGTTGCACAAAAATCTTCCTAAGGTTTCTCTGCTATTTCAGTTTGTCTCCAGGTAGTATTATTTTATGAGTTTGCTTCACTTGATTGCTCCTAAAGTTTCTACCTTATAAAAACAGACTACCGCATGAACTTAAATTGAAAATTAGGGGGGAGGACCCCATTGGATAGCCTAATATCATTCTGTGGTTATCAAACATGCAAGATAATCCTAGACATGTCTTCTCAGAAGTTATTCCTAGTACTTTTGACCAATGTGGCTTTCTTCTTGACAAGCCTGCATGTGATGATTTTTTTGAACCATCCTTTTGAAAGTACACAGTCCAAATCCAGTTTGCTTCATTACTTGCTCTTGGTGCTGATGTCATCAAAGCTCTGTGGGCCCTCTGGAGTTGATACCTTGTATGTGTGATGATATAAGGCCACTCCTTCCACCCACCCTGTACATCTATCTAAAAGGGATCTATCTAAGGGAGTGAGTGGTGGGTGGCGCTGTAGTCCAAACCACTGAGCCTCTTGAGCTTGCCAATCAGAGGGTCAGCAGTTCACATCTGCATGATGGGGTGTGCTCCCATTGCTTTGTCTCAGCTTCTGCCAACCTAGCAGTTTTAAAGCATACCAGTGCAAGTAGATAAATAGGTACCACTGTGGCGGGAAGATAAACGGCATTTCTGTGCGCTCTGGCACTAAACATGGTGTTCTGTTGCACCAGAAGCGGTTTAGTCATGCTGACCACATGACCCAGAAAGCTGTCTGTGGACAAACATTGGCTCCCTCAGCCAGAAAAGTGAGATGAGCGCTTCACCCCATAGTCGCCTTTGACTGGAGTTAACCAGGGGTCCTTTACCTTTTTTTTAGCTTTTTACATCTCTAGCTCTATTCCAAATGAGCATCTGCAGAGGAATTAAGCGACTAGACTAATATCAAAAGGTCTGTTTCCATAAATGTGGGAGTGGGGTTGGAGTCAAATCACAGCAGAAGAGGATGGTCCCTTTTAGGGTTTTGCGGCACCTTGCCTCAATTCCCTTGACTTGCGCCAGCAAAATTATCTAAGATGTACAGGAACCAGAACAAATGGTGCTGGAAATGCAGAACATCGGTGGGGGAATTTTTTCACATGTGGTGGGGGTGTGATAGGATAAAACAATTTTGGGATCTGGTTTATAACGAACTTAAAAAAATCTTGAAACTTACCTTTCCGAAGAAGCCTGAGGCTTTTCTGCTGGGTTTAGTCGACAAGGAAATCCCAAAATCAGATATAAGATTCTTTATGTACGCCACAGTGGCTGCCAGGATTCTTATTGCCCAGAAATGGAAAACAAATGATATACCATCTATAGTTGAGTGGCAATCGAAGGTTCTAGAATTTATGGAATTAGCCAAATTAACACACAGAGTACGTGATTCGGATGATGTGAAGTTCCAAGCTGAATGGAGTAAATTTATAGAATATGCTAAAGGAAATTATTTGGGCATGAGAGCGTTAGGGGTAGTAACGTAACCTCTACAGTATGATGAGTTGGTTGTAAATAGAAAATACGAAGTAGGATCGACAGAAGTTACCACTTATGGGTTGGAAGGAAGTCATTTAGGTTGAATTATTTGTAATATGAATGATTGTTAATATCTTTATGGAAAAAAATGAATAAAAATTTATCTTAAAAAAAAATTCCCTTGACTTGCATAAAGCTATAAAGCTATTTTATATGTTTTCTATTTTTAAGACATTGCATAAAAGCATATTATTTTATGTGCTTCCAATTTCACTTTGTAGGCAAAACAAAGGAATCTCTTAAAAGTGTTTGTAAAAATATATAAAGAGGGCCCATTTACACTGATGTATCTGCCCCCTTTCAATAGGTGCTGAGGAATGTAGTGAGGTTTCTAATCTCCATGAATAGTTGCAAGTACAGAACCATCTCAAGGTAATTAATGTTGGTCATAGGAGTGTAACGTGTAGGGCTTCTTTTCAGATGGAACTCAGTTCCAACATTTCTTAGGTGGGTGCCATTGCCATTATGAGAACAAGGGAGGTATTCATGGTGAGTTCTGGCACCTCTTTTTCTAGAAAAATAACACTGGTATTGTGCAGGTAACTTTAAACATGGGTGATGCTAGCTTCTTTTTTGGTGGGACAGATTGTCAATTCAGAATCAGTTCTAACTGAGAAGTCAGTGTTCTAGCAAGTTCTTTGGTTTTATCAAACTAGAATGAGCTCGACCATCACCAAAGGTAGCTTTAGGTACAGAATAGTTGCATTATTTTTAGATACTGCAGTCTCAAACTGTTTTTTGCAATGGTTTGTTTGCTATTTACAGTACGTTTTAATGTTTCATTGATTTTTAACCACACAAACTGTTTTTTTGACCATGGACAGAAATGCAGGGTTAATAAATCAAGTTGCTTAGCTGGGAGTAAGTACCCTTGAACAGTGTCAGATGTAGTTTGAAGTAAGCATATACCAAGATACTGTATTTGGAAGAACTGGATATAAATATAGATTCATGTTCTAGTTTCACTTTTAACCAATTGCCCAATCCTTTGCCCTCTCTATGGGACAAACTGGTAATGGGAGGTTGGAGTATGGTTATATCAGGAATGTGGTGTCCTATTGTTCAGCAAAAATAGGGTTGAGTGCTCTTGTTTCCGTTGGACCACATCAGAAAGGCCAAGAGGGGGACTTTGTATTCTGGGCAGCCCAAGACTTCCATACACACTGCCCAAGCCTGCACCCTGGGGAAGTCACTTCTGTGTTGCTAATGCAGCAGTTTGACTTCACCCCCAGAGGCTCTTAAGACAGCCAGCAACAAATTTGCTGCTGTATTAATTAATACTAGAGTCAGAAAATGGATTTGGGGTGCTGTGGAGTACAAACTACATCTGTGGTTGTTTCTCCTGAGACAGAAAATGTCCTGCATCTGAAGGACAGTGATAGGCAGAGTAAAGGAAAAGGAAAAGGGACCCCAGACTGCTAGGTCCAGTCACAGATGACTCTGGGGTTGCGGCGCTCATCTTGTTTTACTGGCTGAGAGTGCCGGCATACAGCTTCTGGGTCATGTGGCCAGCTTGACTAAGCTGCTTCTGGCGAATCAGAGCAGCACACGGAGATGCCGTTTACCTTCCCGCTGGAGCGGTACCTATTTATCTACTTGCACTTTGTGCTTTCAAACTGCTAGGTTGGCAAAAGCAGGGACCGAGCAACAGGAGCTCACTCCGTCGCAGGGATTCGAACCGCTGACCTTCTGATCGGCAAGCCCTAGGCTCTGTGGTTTAACCCACAGCACCACAGCACCCTTGATAGGCAGAGTAGACATAACCTAATAATAACTCCACATTGCAGGAAGAAATATGTGAGAAGGAAGTATAAATTCATAATACTGTAAATTGCTATAACGTCTTTCTCCCAGCTCCTTACTCTTCTTTTACCCCAAAACGAAAGAAAGAAAGAAAGAAAGAAAGAAAGAAAGAAAGAAAGAAAGAAAGAAAGAAAGAAAAGGTCTACAGCTTCTTAGGGAAGATATACCATCTCCCTGGTCATTTAGGTAATTCTTGGATGACTGCCACCAGGAATATTGCACTTGTGTTCCAAAATGCATCAATTTGTGCTTACTTGACACTGAGCCCATTGCCCTGTTTGATAGTCACTCATATTGAAGAGATCCTCTTGCAGCTCTCATTTGCATTGAATAGTTGTGTGTCTCCAGCAACTATAGCTGCCTCCCTGTTCACTTGAAATATTACAGAAACACAAAGCAAATTATTCCGTACAGCTTGATTCCATTCCTATCGAAATATTGGCAGTTTTAACTTATGCAAGAGATCTCCAGTGTCTCTGGAATTGTACACTTCAAAGTGCTTACCTGAAATGCAAACAGTCTGAATTGATCATTTCCCAAATGTTCAGCAATCTCATCCCAGTAGCTTTTACAGTTCTCTGTTTCCTCAAAAATGCTGTTATAAAGCTGCATATAGGCATGGGCCATCTCTAGGTTATAAATGTACTATAATTTCAGCCTCCAGATGAAAAGTGAGTAAAGATGATAGCTTGGCAGCCAAAAATCTTCCAAGCCCCATTCTCCTTCAGAGCACTTTCTATTTGAAAATGTAATTTTGATTGTCTAGGCCTGTGTGAGCAAGTAATTGACATAACATTATGCAAAGGTATGCATGAAAAATTCTGCTTATGCATAAATCTCTGTCTCTTTTAAAATATACTTATATGTAATTATCACTCATTTAAATTTGCTGTTCTTTAAGTAAGTGATCAGTGAAATAATCAACCATCCCTTCTGTTGGATAGGCAAAAGAATCACTCCTGAAATTGAGGCAGTCTGAATATATTCTACAAATACATATTGATACAATTGAATACAAATTCATGCTTTTTATCTTTTTAATACTCTGGTCAAATGTATAGTGTGCTCAAATGTTTGCAGTGACTTTGTTACCTGGTTGCCAATGTTCAGCCACAAATCCCCTTAGGGATAAAAGGTAAAGGTACAGGTCCAGTCATGGACGACTCTGGGGTTGCGGCACTCATTTCACTCTATAGGCCGAGGGAGCCGGTGTTTGTCTGCAGACAGTTTTTCCAGGTCATGTGGCCAGCATGACTAAGCCGCTTCTGGTGAACCAGAGCAGTGCACAGAAATGCCGTTTACCTTCCCGCCGGAGCGGTACCTATTTATCTACTTCAGGCATCCCCAAACTGCGGCCCTCCAGATGTTATGGCCTACAACTCCCATGATCCCTAGCTAACAGGACCAGTGGTTGGGGAAGATGGGAATTGTAGTCCAAAACATCTGGAAGGCCGAAGTTTGGGGATGCCTGATCCACTTGCACTTTGACATGCTTTCAAACTGCTAGGTGGGCAGGAGCTGGGACTGAGCAACGGGAGCTCTCCCTGTCATGGGGATTTGAACCGCCAACCTTCTGATCAGCAAGCCCTAGGCTCTGTGGTTTAGACCACAGTGCCATAGCTGAGATCTAAAATGCTTCTTTTATGTATTTTATTTTAGTTCATTCATATCACACCTTTCTATACAAAGTTGCCCAAAGTAGAGCCCAGTGTCCAATTGTATGAGATGCTGTTCTCATACTATGGGGACAACACTCTCCCACGTGCAATCCTCACGCTCAGCTATTCCCACCAACCATATTCATAACACCGTTAATGTGGCCAGAGTACCGATGAGTAATGTAAACAAAAACAACCATTGTTTCCTCAGACATTGCTTTGCACCCAAGTTAGAGTGCACAAGATAGCAAAGGATGGAACAAATGGTGTTCCATCTTCAATATATTTGAGATCTAGATCCTAATTATTCACCCCAAGCTCATCTGCATTCACACAGCACATATCACCATAAAGTACATTAACGCAGACTGATTTATCAGGAATATGTTTGCACATACCTTTATAGATCTTTCTATCTGGGCTCTTGCAAATATTGCTCCTTTTTTAATCATACTCTCCGGGATTATTAATATCTATAATTTAGTGCTAGGCAATCATCATTTTGTTGCAAGCACATTTATTTTCATTCCATTATCAGATATTATGATCTTTGAAATGACATTTTCCATCGCATTGTAAATGAATAGAAAACAAAAAAAGGAACTATAGTTGCTGCATATTCCACTGTAGTATCACAGCGATTGCCAATTACACAGTATCTTTTTGGACAAGATGGCTGCTCCCATGTTCTTCATCAGGATCTGTAATAAAAGCTTATTTCTTGTAGATGATTTGCCAAGGTTGGTTGGGTAACACCCTATCCATATATTCAGCTAAGCGAATAATGCTGGTGCACAGTGAGGAATATAATTTCATGGGCCCATTATCCCAGCTTCACCTCATCACCATATAGTTATGTATCTAAAGGCAATATATGTGTATTAATTCCAATAAGGATACACCGGCAATGATCTCTTATGCCCCAAAGGATTCTTCCAGTCGAGGACCATTTAGCAGCACCCAAACATTGCTGTTTTGCTTTAAGCTGCAACTGTAACAGCAGCTCTGCTCCAAGGCTCCTAGACCATAGCTGCCAAGTTTTCCCTTTTCTCGCGAGGAAGCCTATTCAGCATAAGGGAATTTCCCTTAAAAAAGGGGAAAACTTGGCAGCTATGTCCTATACTCAAAATGTAATTCTGTAGCTCAGTGGGTTTCCCCTTTCCACATCCTGAAACGTTTGTGTGTGTGTGTGTGTGTGTGTGTGTGGTTTTCATTGGGACTATGGTATGTAGGCATCAGGGTTAAATACACTCTCCTCCCTTGCTATGCTCCTGATCACTTCCCCACTACAGTTGGGATACAGGAGAGGAAAGAAAAGGATTTGATTTCAATTATTATGCATTTGTTAATTGAATTTATATAGCTGCCCAATCAGATAAGTTATCTGGCTCACAAAACAAATGCAGTAATTAAAATGCATAGAGTTGATTCCTAGAGAAGAGAGAGACAAGCAGCCATAGAGAAGGGAAGAGTTAGAACAACCTCCTACAACCTTGTGCCTTCCAGATGTTTTGGAATGCAGCTAACTATCATGGTCTACATGATAGAAGTTGTAGCCCAACAGTATTTGGATGGCACCAGGTTCAGGAAGCCTGGGCTAGAGCAATCTATACAGGCCAGAACCTGCCCAACAACCTATTGAACAACTGTGCGATGAATTATCTACATTTGGGATATTGCCCAGCTTCTTCCATTGGGCTATATCCATTGCCTGTGCCTCTGTTCACATAATCTCCTTCTGTGTGTCCAATGGAACTTCCTCTCCAGTCCCACATACATCCTCAAAATAAGCTCTGGGAAATAGGGGACGGTCCTCCAGAGCAAGTTGGGGAGTGGGAGGAGAGGCAATAGAAGACCTGTTGTATAAGTGGAACTCTGCTTACATACTGTTGAATATAAGCCATCGCATGTGTGTTTTTAGAAAAGTTAAGGTTTTCTGAGCTCTTGGGGGGGCGGGGGACAAAGGCTGAACAAGGAAAACATGAAGGGAGAATGTTGTGCTCACAAAACCATTCATCCAATTCACAATACAAAGTGAGTGGACAAAGTGTCACTATTCCACAGTAATTGTCCAGTTCCAAAGCAGCCAAAAGCAGAAGCAGGCAAAATTAGGAGATGGCTAAAGGCCATTTGAATTCAGGCTATGTGCATTGGAATGAATGCACTATGTCTCCTAAATATGTTCATCAATGTGCAGAAGGCGAGGCCAGAAATGATGTGCATGAACATGATTCTACCATCTCACTACACTTCACAGCCTACTAAGTCGATGGTTTTCTTTTAATTCCTCCATGCATCATGAAATATATGCCACCCCCTCACCAAACAAGGAACTGGTACATGCCAATGATGTCTGAAAGCATTGTCCACCAAATATAATAAAAATCCCTGTTTGAGTACCCTAGGGCAGCTGTGTCTCCACATTTTCCCAGAATGAGACTTCCCAGGGGCCGGTGAGTATTTGCTTCCTGTTGACTGGGGAATAGCGCCTTCAAATGGCACATCTTTGGTGCATAGCAGTAAGTGTATAGTGAACAGCAATTAGCATGAGTTGATCTTGTATAACACTTACACAGCTGTAGAGTTCCGCAAAACCAAATGATGCTTTCTCAGCTTATTCCCTTTTTTCCTTAAATGGGGAACTGGACTCCTTGGTATAAGTGTGTCCTGGTTATTCTGCCCTCTTTGTATTTCAAGGAAATTTTCTTCCATTCCACGGATAATAAAGCATGTCTAAAGGGGAGGTCTCTACTGGAAAAAGCCTTCATTAATCATGAATCATTCCAATTTGTCATTTGGCAAAAGAAGACTTTCTCATTTATCCTCTGAATGAAATTAGCTCTGGTCCAGGCTGCAGATAAGAATCTAAATTGCCTTGGCAACTCTCTGTAGCCGTGTATATATGTTCCTGAAAATGGCATATAGGGTTTATTAATGGCAAAGATTGGTTTCTTTGCAATATATATTTCTTCCAAAACAAAAAAAGTTTTTTGTCAGAAGTAATTTTACATTTAGTCTTCAGTAGGGCTATTTTAAAATATATTTGTTTGTGTGCACTTGTGTGTGTTTATCTGTGTAATATCAAATATATCCATTGGACTATACCAGCACTAAAATTGCTTTCCAAATTGTGAGCAGCCATAGCACATCTTTGGGATTGTTTCATAAGTGGTACATTAATGGAAGCTTATTGGTATTAACCTTGAGCCTGTAGTAAGGGTGTCTAGAAGTGGCCGATGCTACTTATTCCTTGTGTTTCTGTTTAATGAGATGAGCACTGCTGAAGGGATGACCTGTGCAATGAGAAACTAGGAAGCAGTGATGTATTATACACATTTTACAGTAGCAGTGGTATACGTAAGGATGTAGAGGCACTGCTTAAGTGCTCTGTGCTTTTATTAGTACTTCAGCATAAGTATGAGCTTAAGCACTCCAGAGCTTCCTCTATTATCACGCTCTCTTTCTCAAAGATTGGAAGGAGAGTTTATAGAATCATAGAGTTGAAATTCTCCTAGTCTAACCTTCTGCTCAATGTAGAATCTGTGATGCTGGATGCAACTACAGCATCCCTGAGAGATGGACACCTAGACATTAAATTGTTGATTTCAAAAGGCAAAGCTGCAAACTGCTGCAAGTGGTATGACAGCTATGACTGGGAATGCTTGGTCACAGTAGTTCATGGGTTGTTTACTTCAAGACTGCAGTGCTGCAATGAGCTCTATGTAGGACATTGCTGCATTTGATCCAGAAGATGCAGTTAGTGCAAGGCCGTCTTTACCTGGGGGTGCAAGGGGTGTGGGGCACCCAGGCGCCGAATTCTGGGGGGCGCCAGGCGCCCACCGCTGAAACCACCTAAGCTCTTAACTATCTACCTATTATGAAATAATAAATAATTTTTATCAAGCTAGAAAAATGAAATACATATATAACCCTAGGTATTACCAAAATGTATACCTACTGTTTCATTAAAGGACTTTCGACTTTGTGCGCTCATTTACCAAAGACTTGTCATTCACAACGGCGGCGCTTCTCAGACTCAATGGCGGCGCTTGTCATTCACAACAAGAGAGAAGGCGTAAGTGTGGTGTCTGACATAAGCATAATAAAAGTTAATTTGGGGGCTAAACTAAAATTGGGGGCACTGGGCAGATCTTTGCCCCCTGGTGGCACATATGCTAAAGAAAGGGCTGAGTTAGTACAGAATTCTGTGGCACAATTACTGAAAGGAATGAAACCCTAGCAGCATTAGAACAACTGTGCTTGGAGATCTACTTCCTAGTAATATTTAAAATCCTTGGCAGCTTGGGACAAGTTTAGTTGCAAGATCGCCCTTCCCTGTATGCTCACTTGACTGTTTCAATCTGCTGAACTGGTACTATAATAAGGACCACATTATACTCATTCTGAATTTGTAGGAAATGGATCACCCACACTTTGAAACTCCCTGGCTATTGACATCCAGGAGACACCTGCACTGCACTCTTTATGCTGCCTACTAAAAACACTTTTGTTTGACCAAGCTTATCAAGGCATGTAGGATGCTGACCTGTGTTTTAATCTTTTGCTTCTTGCTGATATTAATTATTGTTTAAATAGTTGCTTTTAACTACTTTTACTGATTATTTTATTGTTCGATTCTCTTTGGAAACTGATGTGAGGTCCCATTAAAGCTAAGTGGTATACCAGTCCTGCAAAATACAATAATGATAAGCATTGCACCTGGAACCAGAAAATAAGAATCAAGAGACAGAGAACAGGTTGAACTAGGGCCACGTTCATTAACATTAATTTCTGCAGGAAGAAGTCAACAGTGTAGGCAGTACATCTAAATCAATGCCTTGGGGCTAGCCAGAAGAAACTGTAGAGGGACTATCAAAGGCTTAAATGGCCCCAAGGTCTCCCTTAGTGCTGGCATGCCCATGTGTACATTCACCATGCCAGCCCAATTTCTTTCCCCACTAAATGGCTGGAGCCCTGCAAGGCCTGGAGAAGCAACAAAGCTTGTCATAACTGCACTGGGGGGGGGGGTTGCTATTAATGGGTTCTGAAGACAGTCCAAAGCAGAGCAGTTATTACACGCAGTATAATAACTGCTGACGTGCTCTGGTCCATGGGGTCACAAAGAGTCGGACACAACTAAACGACTAAACAACAACAACAACATAAATTCAATAGTGTAACTGCCCTGGGATAAGGACATGTTTAGATCCATAAGCATATTTTTATCTTTAATCAAACTCATTAAATTTACTTATTTTAAGTTTAGGATTTGTTACATCACCTCCCCTTAAACATTTAGGTTACACTTGTGGAGATACTTGACCTGAGTGGAGCTTTCTTCAGAGTAGACATGCACATAATTGTCCTGTTAATATACAAACGGGGTTTGTGCATGTGAAGCATCTCTTGCAAAGACATATTTTTTAACTTTCACAGCCTTTTAACACCAGGTAGACACCACGGGCAGCATATGTAATAACCAAATGAATATAATGTTCATTTCTTTAAAAGAATCCCATAGAACAAGTAGCAATATTCATTAATAATGGGTCTCACCTTTGATGTTGTTCTGCTTATGAAAAAGATGATTATATCTGCCAGCAATAAGGAGGGGGAGAGGATTATGCTTTGAAAATTCATATTAAGATTTTGCTGATTCTTTCCAAGTTAATCAGATTTGTGCAATGAAGAGTAGTGTGGATTTACTAGGCATTGTTATAAATTGCATTTGACAAGGATGCTGGATATTAAAATGTCACTTGCCTGCTTCTAGGTCATCAAAGTATTTTTACAAGTGCAACATTAATATGGGGGATAGAACATAAAGCCATTTTAATGTCTCTAATGTAATCACTACTGCAGCCACTTTATGACAAATCTATCTAGTTTATTTCCGCTGTGGATGTTCCACATGAATTTCCAACAATGCAATGGCAGAACACCATAAAAATGTAATTGCAGCAGCCTGCTATCCTTGACGCACTTTCCTTATGAGTTAGTCCTATTGATTTCTGTGTGGCTTACTCAAGAGTAAATAAGTATAGGCATATAATACCAAAGCTTGAAGGAAGAACTTGCATGCATTTAAAACAAATAAATAATAATAATAATAATAATAATAATAATAAGCATAAGCATTGCAAAAAAACCCCACACCTATCAATTTAGCTCTAGACAGCAGACCAGAGAATATCTTGTGTAGATGAGCCTTACTTTCATGAGTGTCCCAGGAAACAGTCTTCCGCAAATGGGGGAGCCACTAAGAATCTCTCTCTACAGGTCAGTGAGATTAATATGCATATAATGGATTCAGAGGGGTATTTTCTAAGACATTTTAAGCTGTTAACATAGTCAGATGCTAATTGTTGACTTTCTAAAATTATATTTAAGTAATTTATATTGGAATTATTTGTAATGCATTTGTGGTGGTGAATGTTTAGACACAAAACATCAGAGCTGGATATTTAAACTCATAAATGTGGTTAAATAATCTGAATCAAACTATTAAAGATGTGACTTAATCCCAAGTGATTCAGCCTTCCCTTTGTAGAGAGAACATGATGATATCTAGATTGGCCTTTTGAAATCCATCTTGCGGCCACCTGGAGAAGAGGACCTCACAATAGTAGCACTCACTAATAGAAAAGGCCTCTCCTCAGAAATAAGGCATGCACTCATGCTATTCTGTTTCTGACCAATAATGTATGCTTGTGCATATATTTACTCAGAAACCCCCTGAGCCCATGCACACACTACCTTCAAAGCTGAATGATGGATCGCCACCCTAAGGTGGCTTCAGTAACAGGACTCAGCCAGGCAAGGGAAAAAGAAGTAGAGTTCCAAAAGTGTGACAGGCTGAACGTAGGAATAATAAAAGCAAAAGAGTAAGGTAATCACACAGGGAAGATGAGAATCAGGATGCAATCAGCCGCCTTGTCAGAAATTGGTAAGTGTCAGACAAGTAATTCTTATAATGACAATCTGAAATATCTCATGATTAGAGGTGGTCAAACCATTTGTTACCAACAGCATTCATTGCCAATTTTGGCAGCTCTCCATCGAATAATTATTACAAATGCAAGTGCCCATTATTTGATCAGCACTATAGATGGCTGAATAATTAAATAAATTAGCAAGAATCTTCCCGACAGTTGCTCAGGAATGTGTTTGAATGTCCTCCTTCTGCCAGCTTTATAAAATCATTGTGGGGGATATCAACTATTTCCTATCTGCATCTATTGTGATTCAAGATCATTTCACGCATAGCATTTGCATCCTGACTGAAAGAACGAAGATGCCAAAACAAGAAAAGCAGACTTTAAAAGTCCACAAGAACTTTCATTGGAGCCCAATGTCTTGAGACTCTTCATTAGGGGTAACTAGAAAAAAACAACCCAGAATATCCAATGAAAAATCCACTCCTATCCTGAAAATGTTAAAGTGTGCATGCACACGAAAGCTCATACCTATGACACACTTAGTTGGTCTCTAAGGTGCTACTGGAAGGAATTTTTTAATTTTTTGTTTTAGCATCAAAACAGTTGTTTATAATGTTCTGCACCACCTCCATTGAAGACACCAGGTGTAAATATGTGTGCAATAAACCATGTTTCTTAAAGTCACTAGTTTTTGTTGTGCCTCAGTTTTTCCCAACAGAAACAGAACCTAACTCAAACTGTGTGTCATGAGATGTTAGTGGGTCGGCTGCAGTGTGTAGATGTGCCGTGCGAACGGTCTTATAAGGGGTTAGTTTAACCTCCAGTTTGCTAGTAAAACTGAACTACTGTGTCATGAAATGATGCATGTCTACAAAGTTTTTCACCAACATGAAAAGTTTGGAAAGCTCTGACCCAGCTGTTTCATAGCTGCCAAGTCTCCCGTTGAAAAATGCGGGATTAGCAGCGGCGCCGCACCGCCCAATTTCCGGTGCCCAGACATGGGTAGCGCAGCAGAAGTCGCTTCTACGCATGTCCAGACATGCATAGAAGCAACTTCCGGTGTCACTCTGCCCGATTTTCGGTGCCCAGACATGGGCGGAGCGGCACCGGAAGTCGCTTCTATGCATGTCTGGACATGCATAAAAGTGACTTCTGGTGCAGCGCTACCCATGTCTGGGCACTGGAAATCGGGCGGTGCCGGCACCCAAAATGGAGCCTCCCTGGCAGGTAGGAAATGCGGGGGATTTACGGGATTTTTTTCCAATCCGGGCTGCCAGTGGGAAACGGTTTAAAATACGGGGGTTTCCCGCGAAAAATGGGAGACTTGGCAGCTATGAGCTGTTTAGTGGTGTCCAACACTAGCACTTTGAATTGTGCTTAGAAACGAATCAGCACTGAATGATGTTTGTTCAAAAGGGCGGGCAAGGTGAGCCCTATATTCCACCACCACCACCCCCCAAAAAGCTTGCGGTTTGGTTCACTATTGCCTGGATTTTACTTTGAAGTTCAATATTCAGGGAAACTTCAGGCCTGGAGCTTCTTAAGGGGAAGACCGCTCCCATGCCCAGGCTTCCCTTAAGCATATACGGTGCCAGGGTGCAAAGATCCACCTGGTACTCCCCCAAGGTTGCCCAGTCCCAGGCACACAGGAGGGTGGAGCCGGGCGGCCACCTCAGCCCTTAGCAGTTATATTTCTTGAGTCATTATCACCAATAATAGAATATGTGTAAGAATGCAGCCCCATTTGCTCCCAAATTCAAGGCATTAGCAAAGAAAGAATGAAGATATGACTCTGAGACTTAATCTGTTCTACTCTCCAGTTCTGCCCCATCTAATCTGTTGCACTGCTTATTTTCATTCCATCCTCTCTCAAGATGAAGGGACTCAGCGCAATGTTTTAAATATTTCTCATTTAGCATTCTATGAAAGTCCTTCCACTGGTGTTGCAGGAGAATGCCTGAGGTCAGATGGAGCTGAATTAATTATATCTGCAAACAGTTTGTTTTAATACATTTATGCAGCACATGTGCCTTGTGCTGAGCTCGCATGAACTTTCCAAAGAGGGTTTTTTTGTATTCAAATCAGGTAAACGTCAGCCTATATACATTCTCTAATACAACAGTAATTACCATGCTCTGAGGACATGTTGAAATGGCATTATCATTTGTCAGCAGGATACCACCAGCTGCTGTCATAGACAATTTTCACTTAGCATCATCGTTACACAGAGTGCTTACTAGTTTCTTAATGATGTGTAACAAACAATGATTTAATAGACTTTGGGATACAGAATATTGTCATGATGGAATGTCACAATCGTCTTTATCAGTCACTAAAAGTGGCTGAAATATGTTCAGATCAAAAGAAAAGAAAGCTTGGATTTAAAAACATCTCACCATACATTCCAAGTCTTATTATTATTATTATTATTATTATTATTATTATTATTAAAAATTTTATACCACCCTTCATCCAAAGATAAGGAGGGAGGGAGGAAGAGAGAGCAGTTCTCGTGTATATATGTGTGTGAGGGGGGTTTAGAATGAAGGATAAAAAAAAAGTTTATGGAATGCTATAACTTTTTTATTGTCTCCTATTTCAAGAGACCAAATTAGCATATCTTAAAAGAGAACTCAACTCTGCTTAGGGAATAATTTAAGGCTCTCCAAAGAAATAAACAAATTTGCATTTCCCTAATGATTACACATTACTTCTTCCACAGAGTAGCTTGTTCAACAGTATTTTTATTGGGGCATGTCAGCGTGTTATTGTCAAGGACCAAAATCCAGCTACAGTGGTACCTCGCAAGACGAATGCCTCGCACAACGAAAAACTCGCAAGACGAAAGCGTTTTGCGATCTTTTTGTTGACTCGCAAGATGAATTTTTCTCTGGCCATGCCTCGCAAGATGAATTTTTTTGCTTTTTTTTTTTTTGCTGTTGATTTGTTTAAATTGCATACCACAAGACAAAATTCTCGCAATACAAAATGACTCACGGAACGAATTAATTTTGTCTTGCGAGGCACCACTGTACCTGGGAATGTGCCCTGCAACACAGTAATCCAGAATTCTAACAACCAGGGCAATGTAAGTGTTGGCTTTAAGAGTGAAGCCCATGTTATTAAAACCCAATCTGTGCATAATGACTGTGGGAAAGGAAACCTGTGCTGCTGTTCAGCCTCATAAAAATGGGTTAGATGTGTGCGCCAGCAGTGTGCAGAATTTGGAATCTAGGAAGCTGCATCAGACTATTGGATCACCTGGCTCAGTATTGTCTACTCACTGGCTAGCAGCAACTTTCCAAGGTTTTGGGTTTGTAGTCTTTTCCAGTTTTAACTGAAGATGTCAGGGTTTGAATTGGGGAAACTTTGCATGAAAAGGATTCTCCCTGCCACTGAACTAGAAAATTTAAAAAGTAAAGAACTCAAAGGATTGACAAAGTACACAGAGAACACAAAAGTCTGTGTACAGAGAACTGCATCATTCTTCACTGCCTTTCTGTGAGGCTGCTCTCCCTAGTCTGATGACCTCCAAGATTTTTTGGACTACCATTCCCATCAGCCCCGAGCATCTTTGCTAATGGTCATGGAAGCTGTAGTCCAAAATGTCTGGAGACCACCAGGTTAGGGGAGCCTTATGTAATAAATGTGGAGTGAGATCCACTGTATGTGAAGGACTTTGCTCCCCCCCCCCCCGAAGTTGCTGAACTGCAACTCCCATCATCCCTGATCACTGGCCATGTTTGCTAGGGCTGGTGGGAGTTGTTCAGCAACCTCTGAAGAGGCAGTTTCGCTACACTTGCCTTTCAGGAATATTTGAGCCATTTCCAGAACCGCTTAGGGATGTTCTGTGGAGTTTTGTTGTTCTGCCTGGAAACAGTTCTATCCCAAATCCTAAAGCATCACCCATCCTGTTCTACATATATTTCCACTGGACTGAGCTCATGATTCAGTCAAGGCTGGTTTTTTTTTATTAGATTTTGTCATTGTTTGCCATCTGCTATTGCATTTGTCACAAAAGAATTTCCACTTGGATGTGCTCCAAAGGCACAGTTTCCCCACACTTAAAGACTGGAATAGTTTGATCTCTCAATATGTTTTAGGACACATAAAGATGCTGGCTTTCTCCAGCAGTTGCACAGCTTTTGCATGTCTGGCAAGCCAGTATGACAGTCCGTATGTTGATCACTTCAAGTCCAAATGGCCTATCAAGATCAGCTTTGAAGAAGGGAGGGGCAGGTAGCTGATCCAGAGAAAAGGAGAATATGGAATGTGGCTTTTTGAAAACGTCAGTAAAACAGAATAAAGTTCTGTCTGAATGTACTTTTAGTAACTAACCCATGATATGGTAGAGAGAAACATGATGTATCATCAGAAATGAATGTTTTTGGAAGGCAATTATATTTTGCTCTCACTGTACCGGAAAGTGTTTCAGTGACTCCAAGAGATCATGAAAAGTAACCCTTTTTAATAACTCGAAACCTGTATAAAGAGTACCATGTCTCATTTCCTTAAAGTGTAGAGTGGGTAGGAAATTTAGGCAAAGGCAGTTCCAGTCCCCTAAAAAGACCCAGAGATCCTGCCTTACTATGCCACAGAGAAGAGCTTTTGAGTTAAGATCAGGGCACTTTCAGTTGCTAAATTAAAATATCATGCTGCAGGGTCAATTTTGACTTACAAATTACAAGCTGCGTCACACAATAAATTCTGGTTGAATCCCCAGCCAAAGTTATTTGAATACTGTAGTTAGTTTCTCACTCTAGTTTCTAGCACCTTCAAATCGTATCATATTCAAAGGCATGATAACTTTAACCAGCAGCCCCAGAGGCTTTCGCAAACATCATTATCACTGCTGACTTGTGTTGGTGGATAAAACATTTCTCCCCCTTTGATAACTTATCCTTCATGTTGCTTTGTGGAACTGAATTGGAAGTCAATGGATGTGTTGACACTTGTTTTCCTGACTTTTCAGGAAACAACAAAAGGAGCCCCAGGAAAGCCATCATTTTGCTCTGAAGTGCATTTAGAGAGAGAGGCAACAGGAGAGCCTTCATAGAAGAACACATTTGATCTGTATCACAAACATGATTGAATGAAAAAGGCTGTACTTTGTATACTGTTGAAAGAGAGCTCCCCATGGTATGTTCCATTCCCTGACATGCACATCAAATTGAATTAGCACATAGCGATCTGGCAAAAAATGTTGCCCGAATCAATCATTTTGGGATGGTTATAGGAAAACTGCTGTGCATTCAGTCCAGCCACCAAATAAAAATCAATGAGATCTCGCTGACTTTCTACAGGAGATACCATCTGAATAGCTCAGGTTCTGACCTGTGTTTAGCAGCAATGAGAAACTGGCACTTATAAGACAATGACGGCTATTTTTAGCTCGGACAAGGCACATGCATAACTACTTTAACTGCATAGAGACCTTTTTCAAGAAGCAAGGGATCCTAGGGTATATAGTTGTGGATAAGTTGTGAAAAAGGCAAATATAGAGCTTTTTTCCAGGATGTAAATTTCAGGAGATAGGCACAAAAAGGATATTATAGCTGTTTTTTTGGAGGGTGGGGGAGAGAGATGTGAACTGTACAGAACGTTTTTGCGGGGAACGTACATTTTACCTCATATCTCTGGTTCTACAGATGCTAACCACCCCCTTTTGAACAAAAGCTGAGATACCTTTGTAGTGCAGCAGGAAATAATGAGTTTATTCATATACATATTCCTTTAGAGCTATGTTTGCAATCTACACAGCTAAAGTTAATGTCTACTTTGGTCTTTAAACTCAAATGATAGTGAAATTGTTGTTACCTCCATTTAACCCAACTTCCAATGCTTTATAAATGAAAAGTTTCCAAACTTATTTCTAGCAAAACATAACAGTCCCCACAACACCACCTCCAGCATGACTCTTATGAAAAATTAAGATGTCCAGAATGTTGTCAGTTTTTGCCAAACACACAGTTTTGTGGTAAAATGGCCATTTTTCATTGCTGACCTGCTCTAGTCGGATCCATCTCTGCCATTAATGAATTATTGTGACTTCTGGAAGAAATCATCTATGACTGATGTGGATCTGATTCCTCCTTGGCCTAATATAGCTTTATAAATGAGAAAAAGTGGATAGAAATGATACAATTACTCTCTCACACGCATCTGCAAGAGAGACTTTAATTTCCTTTACCATTTTTTTAAAAAAGATTGCCTTTTTGTGGGGGTGCTCAACAGTAGGCAGTACTGGCACCTTTTTTTTTTAGAAGAAAAGCACTGGATATAATATCGTTCTAATAATGTTAAACAGGTCAGTGTAGATCCAGCCTAGGACCATGTTGTTGTTGTTGCTTAGTCGTTTAGTCGTGTCCGACTCTTCGTGACCCCATGGTATGCCTGTTGTCTTTGTTCATGGAGTTTTCTTGGCAGGGATACTGGAGTGGCTTGCCAGTTCCTTCTCCAGGTGGATCACGTTTAGTCAAAACTCTCCACTATGACCTGTTCATCTTGGGTGGCCCTGCATGGCATAGCTCATAGCTTCTCTGAGTTATTCAAGCCCCTTCGCCACGACAAGGCATTGATCCATGAAGGGGGCCTAGGACTATACTTATTTAGAAAGGAACCATACCATCTGTCCCGTGTGCATAGGAAGCTGCCTCACCTTGAGTCAGACCATTGGTCCATCCAGCTCAGTATTGGCTACATTGACTGGCTATGGCTCTGCAGGGTTTTTAAACAGGGGACATTCAAAGTCCAACCAGGAGATGCTGTGTATTGAGACAGCAAAACAGACGCTCTGTCTCATTTGTTGCTTGCTACAGATGGTATAAGAGCACCACGAGAAGACTGAAGGGAAATGGCTCCCATCCCACATATGGAAAAGCCATTGTATTTTGCTTATTTGCCAGTCTGGCTGACCTTTCACTGTGGTTCCAACACTCCCAAAGGAGATATACTACTACACCTATTGCTAACCTACAGATTTCACAGCACCAATGCAAGGTCTCTCCCATACTTTAAACAGAGATGGTCATCTCTCATCGATGTTGCATTGGATTAGATGACTTCTGGGGTCCCTTCCAAATCAGTGGTTCTAACCTGAATGAAATTAAGGTTATTCATTTCCTTCCTAGTTAATAGTCTCTGCAAGCCTTTTCCTGTATTAAATTATGAGAGTAGGCTAGAACATTGCCCTTACCAATCACATTATTTGGGAGGAAGACTTACAGAGAGTGAAGCTATAAATGGGGCCTGCCTAACCTTCAACTCTTTTGAGCTTGGTCATAAGATGCATCCTGAGAAAACCATGATGATCCCTAAATGTATGTTTATGTAACTATATAGGACGATATTTGTGGCTGACCTTTCTCTGTGGTTCCAACATTCTCAAAGGAAAGGGACCTATTGCTGACCTACAGATTTCACAGCACCAATGCAAGGTCTTTGCTTCTCTTTTAAGCAAGCTTTTAGGAGGATGTGGTATAAAGTTCTGTAATTTTATTGACCGGCTGCAGATATGACTTGCTGATTCTTTTGTTTTTAATGGTTGATACCTTATACTTTACTTGCTGTTTTGTTTTTTATGGAAACCCTCTTCGAACAAATTATTGGGAAAAGAGGTATGTAAGTGGGAATAGGTGAAGGCTCATACATTAAAGCTGCATCCAGAGAAGAGAGATGCTGTTGAAGGATGGAACTGACCTTGAAGATGGATCACAACAAGTTACTGGATAGGCTTCCGCAATTAAGGAAGGTGCAGGTGCATAAATCTAGACTGTTCCTACATTCAGCAACATTGAGGAGCAGCCATAGCTCAATAGTAGAGCAAGCGAAAGGCACCAGATTCAATACTGGGCACCCATGTACCTTTCCAGGTCAGAAAAGCATTATGTGTGAAACCTGGGGAAAGGGAGGAATTGTTTGCTGTCATCTTCAGGATTTCTGCAGTCATAACTCAGCTTCTTTTGCTGCATTTCTTTTTCTTTTTCTAGTTTTCCTTTTCCTTTTTGTTATTTTACTTGTTTGTGCATATTGCAACAGTTTGGGGGGGAAGCCAAACCCTTTCTAGGAATTTAGGACAAGTGAGAGGATTTCATTATCTTAGAATCTGATTATCGACACTACAGATTTTATTCAAACTGCTGCTGTTTTTGCTGTTATGTTGCTTTGAAAAGAAAAAAACAAAAGCATCAGTAGCTCAAATGCTGTCAGATGACTTCAGTGACAGCTTCTCATCACATGCTCATTTCATGAAACAAGCAGGAAATCAAAAGTTATGCCCATTACAAAATAAAAGCTGCACTTATGGCCACATACCACAGAGTTTCTGGGAATATTTATGGGAGTTTCAGTCGGTAGAGCATGAGGCTCTTAAACTCAGGGTTGTGGATTCGAGCCCCACATTGGGCGAAAGATTCTTGCATTGCAGGGGCTTGGACTAGATGACCCTCATGGTACCTTCTGATTCTATGATTCAGAATGCTTCTTTTAACCTATAATCCAATAGAGCATGGAGCATGAATCTATACAGATCCTAAGATTATCCTGGTCCAGGTGCCTGCCTCTAAGAAAGTCTCTCCACCTGTGGAATGCTTTCTCCAGCTAGCCCCACCTGGTGCCATCACCCATCACTGACATCTTTTTGGTATCAGCTTAAGATTCCCCTATTCTCTGAGACATTTGAAAGAATATGACTCAGTGGTGTTAAGGCTGTGTGATACTGTTGCATCTTTTGCCAGCTGGGGCTGGTGGGAATTGCAATCCAGAACATGTAGGTAGCACCATTATATATGCTGGCTACAATGCCTATGCTCTGCCTCCACAGTTGCAGCAATACTTCTGCATACCAGTTGCTGAAGATAACAGGATGGGTGAGTTCTCTTCTGCCCAGGTCCCGCTTGCAGGTTTCCCACAGGCATCTACATAGCCACTGTGTGAGCAGAATGCTGGACTAGATGGGGGTCATTGGCATAATCCAGCAGGCTCTTGTTGTGACCTGCCGTTCACCAGGTTGGCAAAGGCTGCTTGATCTGAGATTTGAGAACAAGGAACAGTGTACAGCTGGAGCATCCGGCAGTTCCCTTTTTCACAAAGACATAGATTAGTGGTGTCAATATTTAATTCTGGGATTGGGTAAACAAATCCATAACATGCATTTATAGTCATTGTCCAAACTCGCAGGCTGCAACCCATCAAACTACAGGCAACTGTGTGATATAGAAGCTAGCAGTGATCAGTTTGCTTTCCAGAAGCCCTGCATGCTGATCACCCAGAGAGAAACGTCATTCGGTTTAACAGCAGTCAAGCCTTAAATCCTTCTCTGAATCCCTCCTGCGCTGCTGCACTGTCAAAGACTAGCAAGTTGCTCAGCACAATTAGGCATGATTGTCTCAACGGCCCAGATTGACTGGCATTAATTAGCCTTGTTGTACGATTAGTCATTGCCCATAAATTTGCTCTTACCATTCAGACCATGCTTGGATTTACCGGCAGAGAAACAGGTGGGAAATGCTTCAACCTATATTTTAATCCTTTTCCTTAAGCACAATTTCAAATATCTTGTCAAGATAAATGATTTCAATGACACAATGCCCCCTTCAAATTAAAATAAAACCAGAAAACAACATTCTAGGTTGTTTGCAGATCTGTAACTATCAGGAAAACTCCTTTTTGTTTGAAAGGAGACAGACTGTATACGGAGAGAAGTCTCTTTGGTTATACATTTCTTTTTACCCATGATGAGAGGCTTGATATGCTAGGAGTGCCTGTTTAATTTTGCTTGTTTTTAAAACTATTTTCTTAAGAGCAGTGGTGGGGAATCCTTGGCCTTCAAGGTGTTTGATGGACTAAATCTCCCAGTGTACAGACAACGGTCAGGAATGATAGGAGTTGAAGTTAGCCACATTGGAGAGTCACAGCTTCCCCATTCCTATCTTCTGACTATAGGGGTGTCCATATGTTACTTTCAGTGAGTGTACAATTTGCGTGTATTGTCCAGTACCCTCACAGTTATTCACATGTAACATTAACCAGCACACAATCTGTGCACACAATAGTTGAGCTGCAGAAGCCAACATATGTGTGCTTTCACACAAACACTTGCTCATATGCAAGTTTGCACCTGTACCCCTTTGTAACATGTGAATGGGCTTATTGAGTCTGAGAATGCAGAGCTCACCTAACCTGTAATCTTGTTCTTATGCAGTGGCCAGGTGATATACTTCATCTTTAGGATAGCTCAGTCAGTAGAGCATGAGACTCATGCCATGGGTTCAAGCCCCACATTGGGAAAAAGATTCTTGCATTGCAGGGGGTTGGTCTAGATGACCCTCATGGTACCTTCCAACTCTACAGTTCTATGATTCTGTGAGGCATTTGAATCATAGCTGCCAAGTTTTCCCTTTTCTCGCGAGGAAGCCTATTCAGCATAAGGGAAAATCCCTTTAAAAAAGGGATAACTTGGCAGCTATGATTTGAATTAGGGTTCCAAAAAGGACAGGGCGCCTATCTCTTTAAGAACTCTGTCAAAGTCCAGCATTCAACAGGGATTCTCTCCCATCACTGCAACTGAAGAAGCTACAATCTCTGTCTTCCAGAGACCTTCAAACCAAAATGTATGTTACATTAAATGTATAGTGTGCAGCAACATCTGAGGAAGGTTTTTTGTATTTGCAACAATGCTAAGTCTATATTTACATCCACATGTAATAACTTAACCCACTAAATTTTAAATGCACCGTCAGTTATTTGCTTGTATGGTGTTAGAACTTAACTTAAGGGTTATAATAAATTAATATAAGCTGTGATAACCTGGAAGAGGAACCTTTTCCAGTGTGGAGTCCATAAAACTGGCTCCCCCCAAAATAAAGCAAGCACCAACTCTGATGTGTTTCCACTGCTTGCTAAAGATCCATCTGTTCTGTTCACCCAGGCATTTCCAGGATGCTAAATTCTGAGCCTGGATAGATTCTGATGCATTTTATTATATTTAATGTGTTGTTATTATTAGAATTGCATAATGATGAACCTGGTATTTATTGTTTTTGGGTTTTTTTAATATAAATTGGCATTATTGTTTAAAATAAAAAATAAATGTAATAAGTTAAAATTAATGTGGAGGGAAAGAAATATAACAAATAAACAACTTGTACCAGACTACTTTTTGCTATTGACAATTTTGAAAGGGGGGAACCCCTGGCACTATCCCATAGTTAATGCTAATGGGAAAACCTTAGTATTAAATTGGATGTAAGTATAGCTAAATGATCCACATTTAATTTAATCCACAAAGGGGCAGAAAACATTTCCAAGCTGGAATACAGTCATTAAAAAAAAAGTTCTGGGTGTCCTGTGTCTTACTATTCAAGCCTCATGTCCACCTTCCCCTAAATTTAGTTGAAACAATAGTTACATCCGTTTGATAAATGAATGACCATATAAGGTGAGCTTCACCTAATGAGAGTCTCCTCCATGCATCAAAAGGAGGAAATCTCTAAAGTGTGAGTCATTCTGCCACTGTTCTCTGGTCCTGAATGGCAATTGCTTGCAAACTGTAAACTATTGAATTAATGAAGGAAGAAATTGGTTTAAGAGTTGGCACAGAGCTTCTGTGATTACTTCACTACAAAGATGGTACCAGTCAGGAATGTCAATGGGATTTATATTAATTTATGGGGTCTAGTCACAGGCTCGTCTAAGGGTGAGGCATAATCAGTGGCTTGGGAAGACACCCAAGCTGCTCCTTGACTCTCTGCTCATTCATATATGCATCCATTTTAATTAGGGTCACCAAATGTAAAGTAGGGTAGAGTTCCTATGTTTTGAATAGTTACATGCAAGAGGAAACGCTGGCAGCTGCAGCTTGTCATATTGAAGTAAAAAGACCTGTGTGTGCCTGCTGAAATGTGTAAGATAAAACATGGTTACAACTGAGGCTGGATTTGTATATGCAGCCTATTGAGATGATAACATGCCAAGGTGGAAGAACAGATCGTACTATTGCAGTCTAACAGTTCCCTGCAACAGAAGAATCAAGATGTTTCTCTGAAGCTGGAAAACTTGGAAAATAATGGTCTATAAGTAAAGGTAAAGCACCCCTGGCAGTTAAGTCCAGTCGTGAACGACTCAGGCGTTGTGGGCTCATCTCGATTTACTGGCTGAGAGAGCCGATGTTTGTTTGCAGAAAGTTTTTCTGCTTCTGGCGAAACCAGAGCAACACACGGGAATGCCGTTTACCTTCCCGCCAGAGCGGTACCTATTTATCTACTTGAACTTTGACGTGCTTTCGAACTGCTAGGTTGGCAGGAGCTGTGACTGAGCAATGGGAGCTCACCCTGTCGCGGGTGATCGGCAAGCCCTAAGCTCAGTGGTTTTAACCAGACATAGGCAACCTTCGGCCCTCCAGATGTTTTCGACTACAATTCCCATCATCCCTGGCTACTGGTCCTGTTAGCTAGGGGTCATGGGAGTTGTAGGCCAAAACATCTGGAGGGCCGAAGGTTTAGACCACAAACATTTGTAGGCCTGGTTTAGACCACAGTGCCACCCGCGTCCCTATAAGTATCCACCTGCAAATTAATCCTGGCATGTATGGAGCCACTGAACATTGTAGACAATTCACAGGTCTGATGTAGGGTATGCATTCAGTTCATGTGGTTCATTTTTATACGGAAGGTCCCTGGTTCAATCCCTTGTGTCTCCAGCTAGAATTGGAATGCCTCCATCTGAAAACCCAAAGAGAAACTGCCAGACAATACTGAGCTAGATGAATCAATGGTCTGATTTGGTACAAGACAGCTTCCTACATTACTAAATATTTAGCCATTTCCCCAAAACCCAGATGTACAACTTTTTCCTCTTAGAGTAGCAGATGGTTTTGAGGTCAGCTGTCTCTTTAGTATGGAAGAATGTCAATAAAACTGAGATCTTCCTGTGTCAAAATCTCAACATTATGAGAGAGAGAAAATTCTGCAGTGCCCATTACACCAGTATAAATTGTATGGCTGCGACTTCATCCCTATAGACTACTGTCAAGAAAGCAAGTGACCTTTCGGATTCTTTTCTGACAAACATTCTTATTTTATCAAAGCTTGAATTTGCTTCTCCCAGTTACATTCATCCTTAGGGTCGATTCAGCATTGCAAATCCACTAAAATGTGAAGGCATCCTTCTAATGTGCTAATTTATAAGATATAGCTGTCAAGCAAGTCACTACCTTATCCCAACTGGCTTTGGTCTAGTGAAACAATATGGCAGCTTGAGAATTGATGCCTTGGGGAGCCGGTCTCCATCTCCTACAACTTGTCTGCTTTCCTTGTCATCCTGCTACGTGTTGCGTCTGCTCCCAATAGTTATTCATGAACTTAAAAAACCATTTCACATTGTTGGTGCTCTGGATAGGGCAATTGTTCCGCTTCCCTTTGGGACTTGAGGAATTGTTGCAGTTCACTTCCTAGGTAAAACCGATTAGCTTTTGTTTTGTTTTTTAATTGTGAGCTCTAAATGGTTGCATTTATGTTGTGAACCATACAAAAGAAACACAACTTGTTGCTAGGCGGAGGTGCCTTTGGCATCAAAAGACTTATTCATAGAAAGCTAGCTTCAGGCAAGTATTGTCTGCATTTGCTATCTTACACTCAGTTTTATTGGCTGTTTTCTTGCTCTATGCTTCCAGCAAAGTGTTTAAAATATTGGGGAGTCATCTGGCAGCCCTAAGATTGGTATTTATTTAATTGCAAATGGATTCCTGCAGTGAAGAAACAGCTAACATCTGCATTGAACTGGGCGCTGACTAATTTCACATTTTTTGCCTGAATCCATCTCTCTGAAGTGGAACCAGAGTGGGTGTGCTGAACTGACAGGAGGACAGGGAGAAGGAAGAGGATCCCAGCAAAGGGTGTAGCCAGGACTGGGACATAACTGCAGCAAGTAGGGGATGGGGAAGGAAATACAGGGTAACGGAGGATGTCAAGGGGATAGGGGTCAATGCATAGGAACCAGAGCAGCAGGACCCATCACCAGAGCCAAAGGGGTCCCTGTCCCCATGAATACGGTGGGCTCTGAGGCATAGGGAACAGGAGGGAGAGCATTCTAGGAGGCTGAGGCAGGCAAGGGCCCACAGCCCAGCTCCCAAGCTGGCCAGGTGGGGCTCGCTAGCTGAGGGAGATGGTGTATGATTCCTCAGCTGGAATAGGCTCATAACAGGTGAGGGTCACATGCCTCTTCAAGCCCAGATGCTGCAATCAGCAGGCAAAGTACAAAAGGGAAGCAGAGCTGAGGCGCTGTGTCTGCTCAAGTACCCACCTTGGATTGGATGCTTTTGAACCTCTGTGGGACTGTGCAGTAAGTTTGACTCTGGACTGTTTCCTGACTGCTGGACTTCATACTCGGATTACCCATGCACTGTGTTTCCTGGACCTTTCTTGTGTGGATTGATCTCTGGTCTTTGGACTTTGGACTTGACATACTGACTTGCTGCCAGTTAGGCCAGGGGTCCTGGTTTGGAGATGTATAAGGCTCACATTGAACCTCATGTAAAGTTTATTTTGAACTTGGAATTCATATATTGAACATCCTGGTCCTGATTTTCATACCAATCACACTCCATTGACTTCAACTTATTTTAAATTAGAGAGCTGTCTCTGCAAAGTTCTATTCAGAAGGTTAACATTGCTTCTTAGTCACTGTCTGTGGGTTGGAAAAACAACAACACATAACTATTTCTTAAAATTTATTTAAAATCATTGTGTTAGATGTGTATAACTAGCTTCCAACCCAAAAAGCAATTCCCCATTAAAATATAGTCCCCATCTCAACTCCTCAACTCTGTTTCTTGTAGTGCCACTTTGGTCTTCAGATTTCTTCTCTACTTATTGTCCAGTCGACCTCTACTAGAAGCTGAAGCACTCTTTGCTCTCAGTGCATATCCTTAGTATAGCTGTATTTGAGTTTAAGTTTTGAGAGTTATGGAAGCTACTTGTTGGGTATTCAGGCTTTTTTGTTGGCTTGTTTTAATTTTGTGAAGATTTGATGGTGCTACTATATTGCTGTTGGAAAACTGTTACCAGACTCCAAGCAGCTTGTGTACTGGACTGCAACACTGTTATTAAGAAGCAACAGGTTGACTCAAAGAAGCAAGTAGGAAGTTGAATTGTGCAGACACACATTGTATCAACAGACCCAGGCATGTCAAACCTGCGGCCCTCCAGATGTTTTGGACTACAATTCCCATCTTCCCCAACCACTGGTCTTGCTAGCTAGGGATCATGGGAGTTGTAGGCCAAAACATCTGGAGGGCCGCAGGTTTGACATGCCTGGATTACACAGAGGTCCAGGGGAAGTGCAAAAAAGAAACTTTTCCATTTCTAAGGGTTCCCCCATGTTTTCAATACAGTGGTACCTCTGGATACGCACCTGATCCGTTCCGGGGTGCCATTCGCACCCCAAAAAGTATGTATCCAAAGGGGTGATAGAGTGCATGTGCAAAGCTCCGATAGAGCACTTCCGCGCATGCTTCTGTGCATGCACGGAGGAACCCATAAGTAAACACTTCTGGGTCCCCCCCCCCGAGTACTTAACATGAAAATATGCAACCCGCAGCTAACGCAACCCGCAGCTAACGCAACCCAAGGTATGACTGTACTGGCAAGAGAAACATAACAATGATTCTCTTGCCAGTATTTCCACTGGCGATAATGCTGTGTAAATGTGTATACACACTACAGCAGCTACTTGTGGCTAGTGGTTGTTTACTGCAGGATGTGCAATGAACCATATTCAAGTCATTCTGGAGTGTTTTCCCCCTTGTGGTAATGTTGGTTGTCTGGGTAGGTGGGCGTCTGCTTTAGGCATAACATAAAGATTTTAATGCTGTATGCCACGGGGAATGAGCGGAACATTTGCCTTTTTCCTGTCTGCAGTTAAATATATGTGCTGCTTGAGAATCTCTGCAGGACTTCTCCTTTGGGTTGGTTTCTGCATAGTTAAAAGTAAAAAATGAAGGTGCCAAGAGATGGCTGTAGCTCTAGATGGGAAAAATAATAATAAATACTGGGAGCCTTAAATATACCCACTAGTACTGCGTGTTTGTACTCTCCTTGTTTTGCAATAGTTCAGACACTATGAATTAAAATTCCACAAATATACAGTGCTGGATATAGTCCCAGTAGTGTTCAGATAGAACTAGCATTACAAGCACTCTGATATTTGAAATGCTATGCCTCCTTAAGATTTTTTGAAAAACACAGATTGAGGTGACATTTACAAACACACAAGAGAAGGAGAAATCATATTTGCAACGAGCAGTTGGTTGAGTAACTAACAATAGCCCAGCACGCTTCTGCAAGGCTCCGTTGTAAGCAAACTAGGCAGGCTTTTTGATTTGGACAGTTCCAGTCCCAAAAGATCTCAACCCAAACTTCATGTACGAAGGCTGGTGGATACAGCCATTTGTTTACTGACTTGGTATTGCACTGCTCATATACATGTTGAGATGTTCTTTCTGAATCCACTTTTCAGAGGTTTACTGGTATACAGGTGAACTAAAATGTCAATTCAGCTTTCTTCTCCCCCATTCTCTCTTTTTTAAAAAAATATTTATTGGTTTTACAGATAAACACAACAGTTTAAACACAACAAATACAAACAAAAATAACAAGAAAAAATAACAATAAAAACACAAAAATCAAAATACCATAATCCTTTTCCATTAACATTGTAAGAGGGGACTTCCTCGAGTTCCCCCTATCTGCGGTTCATTTCTCATTCATCTTTAGCAATTTCCAATTCATTGTTTAAAACTCCTTCCAATTTCAAATCTCTCATACATCAATTTATATAACATAATTCTCATACCCGCAGTTTCTATGAACTTCTAAATTTAATCTCAATATACAAATTTACCATATTTTTTTAAAATAAACTTTAAAGTCTTTCCAGTCTTCTTCTGTCGCTTCTTCTCCCCGGTTACGTAGTCTCCTGGTCATTTCAGCCAGTTCCATGTACTCCATCATTTTCATTTGCCAATCTTCCACTGTTGGTAATTATTGAATCTTCCAATTCTTAGCTAGTAATACTCTTGCCGCCGTTGTAGCATACAGGAAAAAAATTACATCTTTCTTGGGAATCTCTTTTCCAACTATACCCAATAGAAAGGATTCTGGTTTCTTAATAAATGTGTTTTTCAACACTCGCTTTAGTTCATTATAAATCTTCTCCCCCATTCTCTACCCTGACTTCTCAATGTAATCGCAGTCCTGTTCATACATCATATCTACGTGTCCTTTAGCTGCTTTGATGATAACATTAAAATCATCAGAAGAAACTTGTTACCAGGCTACCTGAAAGAAGTATAATTATCAAGTGCAAATTGTGTGTTCAGAAAATGGCTCTTGGCTTAGCAAACCATTTTGCTTCTCTAAGGCTCAGGAGAGGGCATTAAGTGGTTTCTCACCCCCCTCCCCCAGTACCATTGAGCTCAAAGCAGGCTTTTAGCAAACATATTTGTTCTTTTGAATGCATTCGTATACATCCTTTACCATTAGTTATTTTAAAATGTGAAATATTTGGAGTGTTTCCTGAGAGCTATATGTGGGTTTTTAAAAATGTGTTCACCTGGGTTCAATTTCCTTCACTACCCCCCCCCCCCCGGTTAAATGCCTGAGTGGCAAAATAGGAAGTGAACCATAGTATGTAATTAAGCTCTCTGTATGCTTAATGCAAGTCATTAGTGCTACCGAGAAATTTGCTTTTGGGTGGAATCATAGGAGGGAAGCTGCCTGTTCAACAGCATTTGAGCAGAGTTCAAGATGTGGCTTAACTTTAAGATGGGGGTGGGGGAATCTGAGGAAATGCACTGATTTTTCTTTTTCAAATTAATCTTAAATTCAAGGCATGTGACAAATCACACTTGTGCCAAACAGTTTCACAGAATGCAATGTGTTAGATTATTTTATGGCAAGTAATGCAAAGCAATGCAGAGTTGGGCACACTGAGAATAGCTTGATCAGTATTCAGCACTAGGAAACCAAAATAGATGGTGTTCTATGAAGCTAGCAGTTCTATGAAGAAGAAGAAAACGAGCATGGGATGAAATGCTTTGCTTTTCACAGAGGAATGATTCCTGCTTGCTGTGAATAAAAATAGCCATCACAAATAGCACAATTCAGCAGTGCTAATTTGATAGTTGAGTGTGCTTATGGGTGTTTAATGGAGTGGAGTGAATAATCCGTAGGAAACAATTTACTGAAATGTTTTAGGACACCCCCCCAATACACTTTGCCCCTACACATGAAATAACACCACTATGATTACTTGAATTTATTTGCTTTTAGAATATTTGTTTTAATCTGGTCTCAGATGATCAACCGAGTCAGCTGCAAGCCCAACTGAACCAGAAAATGTGGCTTTAAGCTGATTTAGCCCAAAGGAGGGGAGGGGGAGAGAAGAGCATATTTTACAGAATCCCAAGCAAAGGCACATGCTGGGAAAGCAAAAAAAGAAAAAAAGATTTTTCTCACTATACATGCATACTTCTTGTAA
Organism: Zootoca vivipara; assembly: GCF_965207765.1. NCBI lineage: Eukaryota > Metazoa > Chordata > Lepidosauria > Squamata > Lacertidae > Zootoca > Zootoca vivipara. The sequence goes on along the minus strand of NC_142587.1, from coordinate 66,056,310 downwards.
CCTAGCATTGGGTGTAACCCAGCTGGCATCCTTGTGTTTAGAGAAAGGCTTTTGATCCAGTAGAGGCATCTGCTAATGCAAGATGGGAGGAGCACATCCATGGGTACCAAATCTAGGCCTTTCTGAGTAGCCTTAGGAACACTCCCCAGGCTACACCCCTCCCTAGCCACACCTCTCACCAACCATGTTGTCCTTCCATGCTTCTTGCCCGTCTGGAACTCAAATAATGACTTTTTCTTGTCTGGATGGAGGTGAATGAGAGAGAAGTATGCCAAGAGAGTAAAAACGAGCCTAGTTTCTAATTGCTGCTCACACTTTTGCCTCTGGCCCCGCCCACTGCTGACATCTGGTCCCTGGAAGGTTTCCCAAAAGAGGTTGTGGGCCTGCAGCTGAAGAAAGTTGCCTACCCCTCTGCTAATCAAAGGGGAGGGAAGGTGTTTTTTGTCAGTTCAGATTTCCCTCTGCAGCCCCCCAGCACCAGCCCACCTCTGAAAATCAGCTCCAGAAAACCTGCCTCAATAATAGGGTGGAAGGTGACTTGTGGAGCTGCAGGGGATTCCACCCTGTAATCCATACAGATTAATTTTGTTCAGTTTTGGCATCCTTCACAAGGAGGTTCTCCCATGCAGCACTTAATCATCTCAACAAGGTATGTGTGGGAGGCCCACCTAGTGACTTGCGCCCTTGGCCACCAGTTACAATCCTTTACCAAAATGCTGTTGCTGTCCTCTTTTTCCTTTACCTTATTGATGACCACAGCTTTGTGTGTAGATCACACCAGTCCTTACTGAATATCATTTCACTCTTCAGCAATGCAGCTGGTGGAGTTACTGCTGATTTGTAGCCACCACTTCAAAATGTAGTGTAACCATTTAAGTGGGCAGCCTGGAGAAGCTTAGTGGGGACAAACATGGCTCATTTGTTCACTACTGAATACCTTAAATGAAACTGATCCTGGACAGTGTGACTGGATGGTGCTTTAGATACCACCACCTGACTTGCACTAA